>NC_041397.2:128072283-128402283 GCF_900747795.2 Erpetoichthys calabaricus | reverse complement strand
TTACAATCAACACCAAACAATCAAACTAAGAAATACAACAATGCAAACGGAGCATTATACATGAAACTATTAATGACAAAATGCAAACATTTTAAAATCACTTACTTTTAAGTAAGCACCCACAAAGAGCATATACAGACTTTAAACTAAACATTTTAACATAATGGAGTTTAAATTTGACAATGTAAAAATAACACTTAAAATGTATATATCTGCAAAACAATTTATGGTGGAGCAGCCATTGTAAGTTAGTCCAGCCTTGAAGTTAACAGGGTCTAAATCATTCCAAAACAAATCAAACAAGAATTAGAAAAAGAAACTTATACCAATAAATTATGTTAACTTGCCAAACAGTCTCCTTCACATGATAATTAGCAATATCTAAATGATAAAGGATAACCATAAATATTAGTGGGTAAAATTATTTCTGCGTGTGAGGGAGAAATAATGAAATAAAACTCAATATAAAATATGGATTTGGTATACAACATTGTCTTATTATATGATGATACTTGGCTAGTCATTTGCTAAATTACCACATATCCTTTCTAAAACATTTTTTGTTTCTCTTCTTGGTAATCTGCTGTGGTGTGCTACAACTATACGACCAAGCTACCTATCAGAAGTAACAAAACCGTATTGAAAGCATTGTAATCCAAGGATGGAAAGAAGTTGCCCAGAAGGGAGAATCATTAGAACTGAGACTTTGTTTCATACAACATATCATGGACACAAAGAAGTTTACTTTCCTTACGGCACTAGTTTTTTTTTCATCTTTTCTGTTGTCAACTGATCATAGCTCAATAATAATGCGACTGGAGTGTAATCCGTCAGGATTCTTTATATTACTCAAATTTAAACTGCTCTGTTTCACCGTTTAACCTAATTTCTGGACTCGTATATGCAAATTATGTATTGTTTCACTATCTCTGCTATTGCATTACAGCTGTACATTTATGCAGGTATTCCCGAGCTTGAACTCAGTGAAGATAGCCACAAATATAAATGCAAATTAACTGGGATCACTAAAAGCAGTAATACACACAAGCATGATCCTTGTGTAAAATTCTAATGTCAATTACCCTGCTATGATTTTTTTTTCAGTCTGTGCATGGAAACTGGAGTCCTAAGTGGAAACCTAAAAGAACACTGGGAACGTATGTGGGTTTTGTAGTAAATGAAAAATTCACTATTGCAAAAACATTACATTAAATTTAATTTTACTATTTATACATGTGATAGATTACTATTTGGGGTATATGCACCTCTGTGAAGAAATGTAAGAGATGTTCCTATATAAAACAATATTTACAACTGAGACAACATTTTGAATATATTGCCACTGCAAAGAAAATTCTTAAGCAGGAGATGAATGAAAAATATGGAGGACCCAAAAAACAACATATAAATAAAAACAAAAAACGAAGCATTTCAAAAACGAAACATTTCTAGTAGAAAAATGATACATTCTATTGAAAAAATTAACTGTCTAGATATAACAATATTGTTTTGTATTTACCACTGAGATTGCAAAATAAACACTGAAAAGATTTGACTTTTATACATAAACACTACATTCACTCACCTTTAATCCCGGAGCAGGGTAAAAACCTTCGACTATTTTAGTGTTGTCAAACATGCTGTAAGCTCCATCACGGATAGCCACTACTCCACGGCTGCGGCAGTAAATGTCAATGCAGAACATATTACGAAAGGCCAAACGAATGTGTGTAGGCGACTGCGGTAGAATGGAAAAACACTGATAGGCTGTATTTGTCCGCTGGGGCAAACCCAACATGGGTACAGTAGGCAGCTTATTGATGGCATTGAGAGGAGCTTGGGTATCAAACAGTACCTATTAAAGAAACAAAGTTATTCAGTTTAAATCTAGTTATTATTTTCTAATGCTGTTTTCTTCAGACATGCTCAGAGACCTTGTATAGAAACAGAAATACAGTAATAGAAAAACTCAAAATATTTACATACACATAAAGACACATCTACACCATAAACATATTGTATTAATGATTTGAAAAATAAGGACACAACAATTTACAAAGAAGATGCTAATTTCTATATGGTCATTGGGCTGAAGAAAAACAAGTGACAACAAAAACACTAGTTGGTGATATTCCTGGAGGACATCCATAGCCCAAAAAATAAGCAAATTAGTATACTTTACATTAATAACATCTCCAAGATCACAGAACTCTGGGTTCAAAGTTTATTAAGTCCTAACATTTAAAATTTAAAAATGAATTCCCTGTATATACAGCCTAAATAAATTTGTTCTTGCAGAGTTTTTATTCTGTCTCTTATTACAGAGCCAAGAAATAACACTTCTGAAGGAAGTTGTATAAAGAGTGATTTAGTGAGTGCGATAAACCTCAAAAGAACATCCAGTACACTATACTTAGACAGCTCTGGTTGATAAATATGACACTATTAAAAAAAAGAGAGAAAAATTTCAGGTATAGAAAAAGTATTTCAGAAAAATAAGTTCCATTAAAATGGCCAGTAATTACATGAACAAAGGTAAAACAAGAGTGTTGTTCAGTATTCTGTTATGTCATCTACTTTAAATGTATCAATTTTAATGGGAAAAATTTTATACATGTAAGCAAAATGAAAGGCAGGTGATTAACAGAAAAAATGGAAACATCAAGCAGGCTAAACTGCCTTCTGAACATTATTTAAAAGGTAGTTAATCTTAGTATATCTAAAATAGTCTAATATTTCTGAATTGTTTCACTCATTGCCTAACTTGATAATCCAGTTCAGACAGGAAGCAACCCTGGATGAAGTGCCAGTCTACCACAATCTATCACAATCAACCTAATGCAAAAATCTTTGCGTTTCAGGAGAAAAGCCCAAGCACTGATAGGATATGCAAACTGCACAAAGGCAGTGACGAGACTTCACATCAAAACATAAAAAGCAAATAAACTTGTAATCAGTCAGTGGAGTAACCATATTCATATTCATGAATATGGTTACTTGCACTGTCCAGCACAGTGTAAACTTATATAAAAAAAGATGACTAACTGATGGCTTTCTTCATAGATTCACAA
The DNA here is from genome assembly GCF_900747795.2 of Erpetoichthys calabaricus. Taxonomy (NCBI): domain Eukaryota; kingdom Metazoa; phylum Chordata; class Cladistia; order Polypteriformes; family Polypteridae; genus Erpetoichthys; species Erpetoichthys calabaricus. Next base: position 128,399,212 of record NC_041397.2, on the reverse strand, counting down.
CACTAACAGCTAATCTGGTGATTACACTGATTTCAAATACCATTCTTTTTCAGGGACACTTCATCTGATGAAACAGTGCCAGGTGTACTTAGTGTTTATAGTGTGATATATATTTGCACAAGAGATGAGAACACTTTTATATTTCAAATGATAAAGTAAAATAACTAATACGTTTGGTAAGTCTGCTGTATCAGCAGACATGCCATTCAAACCTTTCCAACAATACTGAGATCATGCTTGCTTTAGAAATCCAAAAAGTCAGTAGTCCCAACATTCATGTCAATGTCAGACTCTGTTACCAAATATTCCTTCAAATAGCAAATAAAAAAACAAAACAAAAAAAACTACAAGACATTCTGAAATGCCAATTCATCCAAAGTATTCAAGAGGAACTTTGCTAGCATTGACAATAAATATTTCATCTAGTTTTCATTTTGAATTAAATTATTAAAACCTGCTTTTATTTCCACCCCCACCCTGTAACAAGACTAAAGGAAATCTGATTCTTTTCTGCATGCAGTTTTAGCATATAGACTGTTCTGCTGCCCTCATTTCCGCACTCACTGCCTTCAAGACCTGGAACGTTTAAGACTGATACAACAGACCAGGCAAGAATTGTGAAGCTTGTTTTTAAAAAATACAAAGCGTATATTAGTATTTATTGGTTATGTAGACTTTACAGAAGGCCAGACGAATGGAATGAAAAAATCTTTATGGCATATGTAGGCCCTGAAGTGAAAAAATACACTGTATTTCGGACCTTAAAAAAAAAAAATCAGTGACCACCAAGCTCAGTTTCAAACAAATAGTGTTCATTAATAAATTCTAGGCACCTCATTTTTGCCCAGATAAAAGTCACAGTGGCAACATACAGTATCTCACAAAAGTGAGTGCACCCCTCACATTTTTGTAAATATTTTATTATATATTTTCATGGGACAACACTGAAGATATGACACTTTGATATAATGTAGTCAGTCAGTGTACAGCTTGTATAACAGTGTAAATTTGCTGTCCCCTCAAAATAACTCAACACACAGCCATTAATGTATAAACTGCTAACAAAAGTGAGTACACCCCTAAGTGAAAAATGTCCAAATTGTGCCCAAAGTGTCAATATTTTGTGTGGCCACCATTATTTTCCAGCACTGCCTTAACTCTCTTGGGCATGGAGTTCACTAAAGCTTCACAGGTTGCCACTGGAATCCTCTTCCACTCCTCCATGACGACATCACGGAGCTGGTGGATGTTAGAGACCTTGCGCTCCTCCACCTTCCATTTGAGGATGCCCCACAGATGCTCAATAGGGTTTAGGTCTGGAGACATGCTTGGCCAGTCCAGCACCTTTACCCTCAGTTTCTTTAGCAAGGCAGTGGTCATCTTGGAGGTGTGTTTGGGGTCATTCTGTTGGAATACTGCCCTGCGGCCCAGGTTCTGAAGGGAGGGGATCATCCTCTGCTTCAGTATGTCACAGTACATGTTGGCAATCATGGTTCCCTCAATGAACTGTAGCTCCCCAGTGCCGGCAGCACTCCTGCAGCCCCAAACCATGACACTCCCACCACCATGCTTGACTGTAGCCAAGACACACTTGTCTTTGTACTCCTCACCTTGTTGCCGCCACACACACTTGACACCATCTGAACCAAATAAGTTTATCTTGGTCTCATCAAACCACAGGACGTGGTTCCAATAATCCATGTCCTTAGTCTGCTTGTCTTCAGCAAACTGTTTGCGGGCTTTCTTGTGAATCATCTTTAGAAGAGGCTTCCTTCTGGCACGATAGCCATGCAGACCAATTTGATGCAGTGTGCGGCATATGGTCTGAGCACTGACAGGCTGACCTGCCCCCTCCCCCCCCTTCAACCTCTGCAGCAATGCTGGCAGCACTCATACGTCTATTTTCAAAAGACAACCTCTGGATATGACACTGAGCACATGTACTCAACTTCTTTGGTCGACCATGGCGTGGCCTGTTCTGAGTGGAACCAGTCCTGTTAAACCTCTGTATGGTCTTGGCCACCGTGCTCCTGCTCAGTTTCAGGGTGTTGGCAATCTTCTTATAGCCTAGGCCATCTTTATGTAGACCAACAATTCTTTTATTCAGATCCTCAGAGAGTTGTTTGCCATGAGGTGCCATGTTGAACTTCCAGCGACCAGTATGAGAGAGTGTGAGAGCAATAACACCAAATTTAACACACCTGCTCCACATTCACACCTGGGACCTTGTAACACTAACGAGTCACATGACACCGGGGAGGGAAAATGGCTAATTGAGCGCAATTTGGACATTTTTCACTTAGGGGTGTACTCATTTTTGTTGCCAGCGGTTTAGACATTAATGGCTGTGTGTTGAGATATTTTGAGGGGACAGCAAATTTACACTGTTATACAAGATGTACACTGACTACTTTAAATTATATCAAAGTGTCATATTTTCAGTGTTGTCCCATGAAAAGATATAATAAAATATTTACAAAAATATGAGGGGTGTACTCACTTTTGTGAGATACTGTATGTTGCCACTGTGACTGATGACCTACTATGAAGCTTGAGTTGTAAATCCTTGCACAGGAACTTCACATTGGATTCTTGTAACCATGGTCTCATTTTTCAGTAACTATTAAGCACTCCTGACCATAAGTAAGAACACAGGTATAGATTAAATGGCAAATCTACAATTCATCCAAGAACTTGCATCTGTTTAACCACTACTGTACAACATAATGCTTGCCACTAAGTTGATTGGTTTCTCCCTCCAACACCACTTGCTAACAAGTTCACATGATATTTGAACCTCACCTCTTGGAAAATCGTTCCCTTACTAAATTGCAGAAAGCAAGGCACAATATTCCAGAAGCAGACCAAGAACTCACACTAGGAGGTGCTAATTCTCATCATAACATAAATGGGTTTAAGAATGATACTTTAAGGTTATAGCCACACTACCACATTTCCATTTAAAAACAGCATTTAAACAAAAATGATTTCAATCCACAATAGCATTTATATTATAACATTATATTGTTTACAAAGTATTTTTGTCCATACTAAAAAAGCAAAAACCGATGTGACGAAATCACCCATCTACACTGGGCATGCATACAGCTTAGACATGTTTAACCGGGCATACCCAATTTTTGGCAAGAACTGCAGTTGTCAACCAATTTTCTAAGTCACCCTGAATTTCTGCTTCATTGGCCATTGTTCTGTATGCAGTGTGAGAGTGGTTGCAATGCTTGATTGCATATTACGATTGGCATATCACACGATCAGAAGAATATCTTTCATTGTCAGAAATTTCAATCTGCATGCTTAGTCTCACCAGCCAATTTTCTATGTCGCCACACAGTGAGTGCACACTTAAAGGCCTGTGAATTAGAACAGACCTGCTCAGCATGGAAGAACCACATAATAAGCATGAACGAACCAGAGTGCGATGAAGTCTGCCTTTTCAGAAATGTTGGTTTTCAGACACAGGTGTATTGTGGATGAAAGGTGAAAACAAAGACAAAGAACTGCATTTTTAAACAAAAACGTAGTAGTGTCAACAGGGTGTAAATCCTATCATGAGTGCATCACTCTTAGCTGTAATCGCTCTAGTGGTTAGATGTTTAAGCAAACGGATGTGACAAGAAGATTTACAAAATACTACATCAACCTTGACAGAATATCCTTTGAAGGGTGTGGCTAGGGGAAAGAAATTTTATATCACATTAATTACACTACCACATAGTCCAGAATAAAATCATTTCACTTCTGCAGCTGGCAACATACATCAAAACACATTTTAAAAATGGTCCTTTTACCAAAATTTAAATTTATATGCCAAAATCCAACGTAGAATATCCATTAATTTTGTTTATACTAGGATAACCTTGTGCATATGCTCATATTAAATATATGCAGCAGAAATTTAACAAATTAAAAAAAAAGAATAGATAAAAAAGGCTTTTTTAATAAACACACCTGTAACAGCTGTACCACATTGGGAGTCTTGTTAAACATTTCCTGAAGCTGGTGAAGAATTATGTTGTGACAGTTACTACAGCCTGAGTTTGGCCCCACTGTTCCCAGAGATATGTGGAACTTCTGCATAGCAGAATTCCACTGAATTGTAATCTGGTAAAAAAACCAAAATGATTAGAATTAATTTACAATTAAAACTTGTAAATAAAGCAGTGAATTCAGATATCTGCCATATTTTTACTATTTCTGTAGTTGAGCTAGAAAAACTACTACAGTAATCCCTCCTCAATCGCGGGGGTTGCGTTCCAGAACCCCCCGCGAAAGGTGAAAATCCGCGAAGTAGAAACCATATGTTTATATGGTTATTTTTATATTGTCATGCTTGGGTCACAGATTTGCACAGAAACACAGGAAGTTGTAGAGAGACAGGAACTTTATTGAAACACTGCAAACAAACATTTGTCTCTTTTTCAAAAGTTTAAACTATGCTCCATAACAAGACAGAGATGACAGTTCCGTCTCACAATTAAAAGAATGTAAACATATCTTCCACTTCAAAGGAGTGCGCGTCAGGAGCAGAGAATGTCAGAGAGAGAGAGAGAGATAAAAGCAAACAATCAGAAATCAATAGGGCTGTTTGGGCTTTTAAGTATACGAAGCACCGCCGGACAACGCAGCTGCTAGGAAGGGAGCAATGTAAAGGTAGTCTTTCGGCATTTTTTTAGAGGAGCGTCCGTATCATCTAGTGGTGCGAACAGCCCCCCTGCTCACACCCCCTCCGTCAGGAGCAGAGAATGTCAGAGACAGTGAGAGAGACAGAGAAAAACAAACAATTAAAAATCAATACGTGCCGTTCGAGCTTTTAAGTATGCGAAGCACCGTGCGGGAAGCATGTCGCTTGACAAACCAGCTGCAAGAAAGGGGGAAATGTGAAGATAATCTTTCAGCATTTTTAGATGAGCGTCCGTATCGTCTAGAGGTGCGAACAGCCCCCCTGCTCACACCCCGTCCGTCAGGAGCAGAGAATGTCAGAGAGAGAGAGAGAGAGAGAGAAAGGCAAACAATCAAAAATCAATACGTGCTGTTTGATCTTTTAAGTATGCGAAGCACCATGCAGGAAGCATATCGCTTGACAAAGCAGCCACATTTAAGCCCAGCAAGGAAGAGAGCAATGTGAAGGTAATCTTTAAGTGTTTTTTGAGGAGCGGCTGTATCTTCTAGGGGTGCGAACAGCCCCCGTACTCACAATATATTTGAGGAGTTTTATTTAATAGGTAATACGCGCTCTGGTTGGGTAGCTTCTCAGCCATCTGCCAATAACGTCCCTTGTATGAAATCAACTGGGCAAACCAACTGAGGAAGCATGTACCAGAAATTAAAAGATCCACTGTCCGCAGAAATCCGTGAACCAGCAAAAAATCCGCGATATATATTTAAATATGCTTACATATAAAATCCGCGATAGAGTGAAGCCGCGAAAGTTGAAGCGCGATATAGCGAGGAATTATTTTATAATTAAGCAGTTAGCAAAATAATCTACAGAAGATAAATTTCAGGTTTGGAAAACGCAAGTCGGTTATGTCCCTAAGTTGCTCTGGTATGAAATACTGATACTCTCTGTGAATTTAGAATATATTCTAAAAAAATGTTATGATATCAACAAGTAATTCAGCATAAAAGTAGCTTATCAAATCCTCTTCATCTGCAAGAAAAATTTAGAAGAGATAGTTTAGGTATTATTTTCAACTACAATGCTAATCAACAGGTTTCTTAAAGATTCAATAAAATGTCAATAAAAATACACTTGGAACAAGGTTGTTCATGAATAAATTATTTTAGAATGACAGCAGCATTAAAATTAATTGCACACAATGATTATTAAGAGGTTCAGCTCCTGTCCTGAAATGGATTGATTTTTTTATGCTCTTAACTTTAATATTTTTTTGTCCTTTAATTAATAATGTAAATATAACCTGTGGTATAGCACGTGATCAAGTCTATGGTGGTGCATGATTTTTAAACAAATAAACTCTGAGCACTTGGACTCCGTGCAGGAGTATGTAAAAGCGTGCACAAGTGGCTCCAAAGTGTTGACAGGGAGCTTGGCAAGCCTGCATTCATGTGTAGATGTGCGCATCAGTCAACTTTCTCATTAGTGCTCCACGGTTGCATGATTGTGACACCTGTGCCTGAGGCTCATGGTTTTAATGAAAGGATTCTGCCAGTGCTTTTAACCTTGTTGTATTGATGTATTTATTGTTATTCATCAACTTTTAACCTTCACTTGATAGAACCTGTTTCATAGTGGATTTATTGACTACTTATTTTATGGATGGAGCACTGCACTATTTTGCACACTATGTATTTACATTTTGCCTGAAGAAGGGGCCTGAGTTGCCTCGAAAACTTGCATATCTATCTATCTTTTTAGTTATCCAATAAGAGGTGTCGTTTTGCTTGACTTTTCTCTACATTCATAATGGCTAACACGGTACAACACCCGAATACTAATAAAGCCACCAAAACACTTTGTACCACTTCTTGTTGGTTTTTGTGTCAATGCTCGATGGTACCGAGTTCAAGGATGTGATGACAGTTGCAGCTAACTCAAACCATTACATAACCATACAAAATACTGATGTTAAGGCATTACCTATTCACTTATCCATGCAATGACAAGTATAAGGATTGTGAAGTAGATAGAAATTGTGTAACAGACTAGAATAATTAAGTAATATATACAATGGCTAGTAGTAAAATATCTGAACAATTTCATTAAAAATGAAATCACCCTTACAAGGTATAATATTCCAAAGTGCACCATAATCTAGTTTATGTGGATACAAATTTAAAATGGTGCTCTTTGAAACAGTACATTTTTTCAATAGTAAGAACAGTTTACTTGAAGACATCATAACTTTACACAGAGCCTTGTAGAATGCAAGTCCACTAATGGGTTTGTCTGGTATTTAAAAAACCATAAAATCTGACATGTAATGCGCACTCGTATATAGTGTGCATGCTGATTTAGCCCAAAATTATCAGGTAAAAAAAAAAAAATTATATATAATGTGTACTAAATTTACTAAAATTGCAGTCTTTTTTGTAAACAACATTTAAAGTAATAATTACTATAATCATTTTTTATTTAAATTAGGTAAAAAGGGACATTAAAATTTTAACAATACTTGTAATATCAAGTAGATAAGTACCTATTAGGTAGCAATTTTTTAAATAGGAGGTAATAATTATTACCCAATCAAAAATATGTAACTCTAAACATAGGTATATCTAACTGGAAGAACAATCGTTATCATCATTAATAGTGAGAACTTCCTCTACTGCTGTCGAGTCAATGCTATTGTTATTAATACAAAAATCGCCATCATTATTTTCATCAGATGACACCGGTTTATCCTCTCACAATATGTTGTCCTCACTGCCATCAAGATCATTAGAAATAGAAAGGTAGACTCTCTTTGCTTGACTTGGCCATCTAATCACTGTGTGTGCATCAGTAGAGACGAGCAAACAATGGCAAAAACGGCATTGACATCTGGTGAATGCGTAAAGAAAAATACACAGTGGATGACATTTTACATATATTTTACTATCCTGAATTGGACTCTGACTTGTCTGACTCCGATTTCGTTGCAAGTGATCTGGAGATTGAGATCTAAAACTAAAGTGCGGTACCAGCATCAGCTGATTGGGGTGCTGAACACGGACATGTAGCTGATGCGCCTACAGCAATGTTTGCCTGGGAGGATCGCCACTTACAAAGACGAGAGGTACAAACCAGATTGGGTTGCACTGCAGCCACGCCACTATCACCCCGAATCCCCACAGAGACACCAAACACAAAGCAAGAGTGGCCACAGAACCAGCAACAGACATTTCTATGTTAGTTTATGTGTGAATCCATTGCTTTATGTGCTTTTCAAAAAACAGAGTTTTTTGGAAAAATATTCAGCCTTGGGAGAAAAAGGGAAAAAAAAAAATCAGCCCTAAAAGAGTTAAAATTATTACCTACTGAAGGAACATGACAACCACCTACCTACTACTATCAAGTCCGTTGTATCAAATCAAAATTATTGACTATAATGCGTTATAATATACATGTGGACCAAAAGATGAGCACTGGCGTCTGAAATGAGAGGGGAGAACTGCAACACCGCTTCACTCAACAGTGAAGCAGTATTGCAGACAGAACCAAGCGCTTTACACACATAATGAATTCAAGCACCTATATTCCTACTGTGCAGGTTTTTTTGAAAATACCTAATTAATATTATGCCTCATGTATAATGCAGGCCCCAATTTTTAGACAATTAAAATGAGTGAAAATTGTGTGCATTATACGCAAGATTTTAAGGTTAATGTTGCCCGAAATGTGACTTTACAATTTTCTCACTAAAAATCTTTGAAGATGAATCTTTCTAGTGAGCTTATTATTCTACTTCAGATAATCATGAGTACAACAGTGTGTAACACTGTCACTTGAGAGATTGTCCTAAGCAAAAATCTTGCAACTTGACATTCTCAGTGTTGAGTCTACATGCTCTCCTCATGTCTGCATGAGTGTTCCTCCAGAAATCAGATTCTCACACATCTCTGAAGACATGCAGGTCAACTTAACTGACAATTTTAAACTAGCTCTGTGTGGCTGTAGTGATATGTCTGAGATGGACTAGGTGACTGACTGGTGATTTGTCCAGGACTGTTTCCTGCTTTACATCAAGTCCTGGCAGGATGACCTCCAGTTCAGCAAAAAAAAAAAAAATAGGTTATGCAGATTTAAGGGTGCTGTTAGGTTGTGAGTGAAATGTATCTCTGTCCTGTTGAAATTACTGTTCTGTACAGTTTGTTTAAATTGCACATAAAAAGACCATTAGAAAATCCCTTAATTCACATTTTGAGCCATAGAGGCTGAAGTGCACCGCAAAAGTACTAGCACAAGGCAGGGACCAAATCTCAATGGGTTGCCAGACCATGTAAGACATACCTTTCATCACTCACACTGAACCTGTGTGGAGAGAAACCAATTCACTTAATATCCATGTTAAGATGTGGAGTGCCCATAGAAAAATATGCACAGACATGTCTGAAGTATGCAGACCCAACACAGAGAATGAGTGGACATAGACTTGGAACCAGTCTCTTGAAGGCAGCAGCATTAACCAATCAACCACCATGATGCCCATAATAGCAAAAGAAATAACATAAGTTATTAACAACTGTAGAGATAAGCATTTAACTTAATTCATATGTAACGTATAAATAAAAAAAAAATTACAAAGCATTAAGTACACTTACTGAGCTTCCCTTTGTGCTTCCATAACACAGTACCAACTTACGAAAATTGTATAGTCGGATTTCAGAAAAAAGATTTAGGTATGGGGGTATATCTATGATGAACAAAAATACTTAGAATTAGAAATCATTATTCTGTTCCTTGAGAAAGTTAACTTTTTATTTCATGTATTTTAATTATCCTTCTTACCTGGCAGTGATCGTGCAAATTCTAAGACACACTCATAAAGCTGAGCAATACTATTCCAGTCATTAAGAAACATCTCAACAACCTTGCGACCTCCAACAGGCTCTGACAATGGATTCTCATAAGTGAGATAAACATGCCGAGTAGACACTGAAGAAAAGACACAAAAAATGTTTATTAAAATTTTTATTCTGATGTGATCACATCTTCAGCAAAATGAATTATGACAGGAACACACTAACACTGACAATACAAAAATGGAAAAAGTGTAATGGATTAAATGAATATTATTAAATGGAATATGGATGTACGGTTAGGTCCATAAATATTTGGACAAAGACAACTTTTTTCTAATTTTGGTTCTGTACATTACCACAATGAATTTTAAATGAAAAAACTCAGATGCAGTTGAAGTGCAGACTTTCAGCTTTAATTCAGTGGGGTGAACAAAACGATTGCATAAAAATGTGAGGCAACTAAAGCATTTTTTTAACACAATCCCTTCATTTCAGGGGCTCAAAAGTAATTGGACAATTGACTCAAAGGCTATTTCATGGGCAGGTGTGGGCAAGTCCGTCGTTATGTCATTATCAATTAAGCAGATAAAAGGCCTGAGGTTGATTTGAGGTGTGGTGCTTGCATGTGGAAGATTTTGCTGTGAACAGACAACATGCGGTCAAAGGAGCTCTCCATGCAGGTGAAAGAAGCCATCCTTAAGCTGTGAAAACAGAAAAAACCCATCTGAGAAATTGCTAAAATATTACGAGTGGCAAAATCTACAGTTTGGTACATCCTGAGAAAGAAAGCAAGCACTGGTGAACTCAGCAACGCAAAAAGACCTGAACATCCACAGAAGACAACAGTGGTGGATGATCGCAGAATCATTTCCATTGTGAAGAGAAAACCCTTCACAACAGCCAACCAAGTGAACAACACTCTCCAGGGGGTAGGCGTATCGATTTCCAAGTCTACCATAAAGAGAAGACTGCATGAAAGTAAATACAGAGGGTGCACTGCAAGATGCAAGCCACTCATAAGCCTCAAGAATAGAAAGGCTAGATTGGACTTTGCTAAAGAACATCTAAAAAAGTCAGCACAGTTCTGGAAAAACATTCTTTGGACAGATGAAACCAAGATCAACCTCTACCAGAATGATGGCAAGAAAAAAGTATGGAGAAGGCATGGAACAGCTCATTATCCAAAGCATACCACATCATCTGTAAAACACGGTGGAGGCAGTGTGATGGCTTGGGCGTGCATGGCTGCCAGTGGCACTAAGACACTAGTGTTTATTGAGGATGTGACACAGGACAGAAGCAGCCGAATGAATTCTGAGGTGTTCAGAGACATACTGTCTCCTCAAATCCAGCTAAATGCAGTCAAATTGATTGGGCAGCATTTCATGATACAGATGGACAATGACCCAAAACATACAGCCAAAGCAACCCAGGAGTTTATTAAAGCAAAGAAGTGGAAAATTCTTGAATGGCCAAGTCAGTCACCTGATCTTAACCCAACTGAGCATGCATTTCAATTGTTAAAGAGTAAACTTCAGACAGAAAGGCCCACAAACAAACAGCAACTGAAAGCCGCTGCAGTAAAGGCCTGGCAGAGCATTAAAAAGGAGGAAACCCAGCATCTGGTGATGTCCATGAGTTCAAGACTTCAGCCTGTCATTGCCAGCAAAGGGTTTTCAACTAAGTATTAGAAATGAACATTTTATTTCCAGTTATTTAATTTGTCCAATTAATTTTGAGCCCCTGAAATGAAGGAATTGTGTTAAAAAATGCTTTAGTTGCCTCACATTTTTATGCAATCGTTTTGTTCACCCCACTGAATTAAAGCTGAAAGTCTGCACTTCAACTGTATCTGAGTTGTTTCATTTAAAATTCATTGTGGTAATGTACAGAACCAAAATTAGAAAAAAGTTGTCTCTGTCCAAATATTTATGGCCCTAACTGTATATTGGTATATTATCTTTCTTAAGTGTCTTTTCTGTGCAAAACTGTGGTGGCCACAAGGAATTTAAATTTGAGTACTAGGGAAACACATATTAAGTGTACATATCCTCTTTTAGCTAATGAGGGTCACAATGGTTATTAACACACTAACTGACTAAACCATACCAACCTATCCTAACTTTAGCAGCAACCTGCACCTCCTCCTTGGAATTTCCAGGCACACATAGACCAAGTAAATGATACAGTATAATCCCTCTAGTATGTTTTGACACTGGCCCTGTCTCTCCTCTTATAAGGTCATTCATCTCACAGGGCAATTTGTCACGGCTCTTCTCGACCTAGAGAGTGACATTGAGTGTCATTAAGAATGACACCAGCAATCTTTCAAATTAACCTAATTTCTGCAACTTGTACAAATTACCTTATTCTTTCCTCTTTTCATATATGACCCGATTCTAGGTCAGGGTATAATATACAGCAGAGGCGCATCCTTGCTGCCATTTACTGGAAGTCAGCCCTCAGATTTTGGATCAGGGTGTGTACTTCATGCGGATGTCATCCTTGTATGGGGGCTTGTCACAAGAGTAGAGTGCTATGTGTTGCTTCTGCGTGAAACTTGATTAATATACAGCATTGGCTCTTTAAACATTGCTTCCAGTTGCCACTAAAGGTATAAGCTGTTATTCTCTTTAGAAGCATTTTTTTCCTATATTTTTTTCAGCTCCCCACAGCAAAACACATTGTGAAGAAAGAGTGCACGTAGCTCAGGTGCACATTGCAAGTGAAGTGTCACCAAGGACAGAAGCACATGCAGCATAGCAAAAAAAGTCATACAGTAAAGTAAAAATTAATTAACTGGCTTTTCATTCGTTAATAGTAAATATGCAATTTAATTTTCCTATAAGTAAGAAAACAAATGTTAAAGTCAAGTACATAGCAAATGGGATAGCAAGTGATGACACTAAGAGTGATGATAAAAAGGACAAATGAGCACATTGAAAGGAGAGGGAGCTTTTAAATAGGTATTGATTATTGATAGCTACATTAGATTAGAAAGAACAAACAAAATAAAGCAGTGAAGACAGTTTCTTAGGGAAACAAACACAAGCAAGTAAGTAACGTAAGCAAGCAACACATTAAAAATTGCATGCCTTAATGCTAGGAGTATAAAGAATAGAACAAATGAGTTGGAGTTGTATGTAGCTGAACAAAATTACAATAACAGAAACCTGGCTAAATAATAGAAATGGGGAACAGTATTAGACATAGACGGTCAAAAATTATTTAGGAAAGAGAGGCAAACTGAAGACTCAAGGGAGATTCCATTTATATAAAACAGAATATGAATATTTATGTTTTTCAATTAGATGAGGAACCAAATCTTCATGGTAATGTTTGGATTCAACTAAAAAGCACTGGGCACAGAGCCCAGATATTAGGAATGTACCTTAGAGTCCCCTGTGCAAATGGCATTAATAGTATTAAAAACAAATACAATTTACATGGGGATATTATAGTCATGAGGTGTTGTAATTACTAGGGATGCACGATAATATCGGATTTATATTTGTATCGGCAGATAATGGGTTAAAATAATTTTATCGGCATCGGACCGATGACTAAATTGGACCGATAATTCGAACCGATATTGATGACGCATTCACTGTGTTCCGGATGTGCCGGACGTTTAGGCGACGCTGGGCTACTGTGCGAAAATGTCTGCGGTGTGGAAGTTTTTCAAAGTGAGTGAGAGTGACATAAAATATGCCATTTGCAACACTTGTTCGACTAATGTTTTGCGCGGAGGGACCAAAGTGCGAAATTTCAATACCACCAACTTAATTACACACTTGAAGACACGCAATCCCTACAAATATACAGAATTCCTCAGAGCAAAAGAGGAGAATCCTGTGCCACCGCGCACAAACTCAAAAACTGCAGTTGCTCAACGTGTTGATCAGTTACTTGAAAAAAATTTGATAAAGATAACCCTAAAGCTAAAACAATTACTGCAAAGGTGATGGAATTTATTGCTCTGGACGATCAGCCATTTTCTGTTGTAGAAGATACAGGATTTCGAAGGCTGCTTGAGTATCTCGAGCCCCGTTACCAGATACCCAGTCACCGTTATTTTTCGGACATAGCGCTTCCAGAGATGCATAAAATTGTGGAAAGTCATGTGCACACACTCCTTGCTGAAGATGTCACAGCCATAAGCTTTACCACTGATATATGGACATCTGATATGAGTGCTATTAGTATGCTTAGTTTAACTGCTCAGTGGATCGACCGCAAGTTTGAATTGCAGAACGCAATCTTGCATGCCCAAGAATGCTCCGGATCACACACGGGTGCTGCACTCTCTGTAGCGTTTAAAAGAATGTTTGAAACATGGAAAATACCCAAAGAGAATGTTCATGTAGTATTACGAGACAATGCACGCAACATTGCAAAGGCTATGGAGGAATGCGGGATCCCAAGTTTGCCATGTATGGCTCATACTTTACAGCTTGCCGTGAACGATGGCGTACTATCCCAGCGCAGTGTCTCTGATACAATAGCGATCGGCAGAAAAATAGTCGGTCACTTTAAGCATTCACAATTAGCCAACTCGCGTCTCAAAACTATACAAACTGAACTTGGTATGCAGCCGAAAATGCTTCAGCAAGATGTTTCGACTAGATGGAGCAGCACATTCTATATGCTGCAAAGCTTGCTGGAGCTGAAAAGAGCCCTTGGGGCTTATGCTTCCGATTTTGAGTTACCTGCAACTCTAACGCCTAATCAGTAGGGTTTGATCGAGAACATAATCACACTCCTTGCTCCATTTGAACAACTGACAAAAGAAATTTGCCAGTCTGAAGCCTTGGCTTCTAACGTTATTCCCTCAATTAATGCCTTAAAACGACTGTTGACTAAAAGTGCTCATACTGACTTCGGAGTCAAAACCAGTAAAAGCGCTCTCTTGGAGGCTGTAAACAATCGTTTCATTGAGATTTACAAAGAATCCATGTACTGTGTTGCCACTATTGTAGACCCGAGATACAAAGACCGCTATTTCGATGCAGATGTAAAATCACTGGCATTCAAAATGTTGCAAGCTCAGGTGGAACTTGCATCGAACAAAATGCAGACGACTGAATCACAGATAGATGGTCCACAACAGAAAAGGGCCAAGAGAAATGACGAAGTGGCTTGCACGCTCTTCGAAATGTACAACGAAATTCTTGAAGAGAACACATTGATGCCTCAGGAAAACAGCCAGATGACAACAGAGGTGAGTTAAAAAAAAAAAAAAAAAGCTCTGTGGAGATCTTTACAACATTGTTTTAAGTAAATAACATGGGCTGTCGGATATATCATCACTATTCTAACATAATTCGAATGTATACAAAATCTTGGAAGGCAAGAAAGAAAAACGGCAATCGAATGTAAAAAGAGTGGTTGTTGGTTTTACCTCGCACTAACTTTGGCTTCATGTTACTTAAGACGTGCTGGACACTTTTGTGGGATTTTACAGATCTGTTTTTGTACGTAACTTTTTAGGATCAGTTTATGCGTATTTCTAAATTGTTAACCCATATTGTTATTAGTCATTAGTTAAACGGTCGGCATCTTCTGTGTTAAACACAACCATTTTAAAGATTGCTAGTTTTCATCAAGCGACTGAGCCAACTATAGCCTATGCTTCTTTGCTTCATATTTTTGTTCGGTGCGTGTTAACTAAATAGTTTCATAAATAAACAAACTTGTTTTAAATTTTTTTGTTACTTTGAAAAATGCTGTCTGCTAATAATTGATTATAATACTTTGTTGAGGTCTTTCAAGTATTTTGTGTAACATTTAATACACTTGTTTCATTTGTAAAACACTTAAAGGGTCACAATGCTTCAGTTTATTTACTGTAAAAAATAGACAAAGGGATATAAGGTCCTCTGGTCTCTAGGAAAAAAAGAAAAAAAATGACTGCATTTACTTTGTTTGAGCAATCACTGACAATTTTGTTTGTTTTTCTTTTGAACATTGTCTTTAGAAAGTGCCAGTGCGGTTTGTGTCTTATTTCTCTTTGTGTTGCTTTTTGTTGGACAGCCAATCACATTCATGGAAGACACTGTTTTCAACTGAGTCTCTTAAGCAATAATGAGCAACTTGTAAGCAGATCATGATCATGCCCAATGCGTCGATCGTGTTGCATTCAAAAAAAAAAATTTTTTAAACGTTAGTCTATCATATATCCTCCCTATGGCATTTGCCACTTGATTGACATACAGGGCGGCCAGTCTGAGATCTCTTTTCTTCTAACACACTAGTCATCCCGCACGCACGATCAAACGCGCGAGCTACTGCAAAACTCCGGCTGTGATCTAGTTAGCCTTCCAATTTATATCGACTAAAGAAGGGATTTAAAAAAAAAAATTTTGTTTGGGCAGGGTATGGGCTGGATGTGTAATTGGAAGAGGATTTTTTACTCACAATGTCACAATCGAAGTACGTTTGTCTGATATGTCAATCTGTCATTGCTATTCCAAACAAGGAAAATGTGGAAAGGCACTTTCGAACTGTTCATAAAAACTACGAAACTGACTTCCTTCCGAAAAGCGATCCGAGAAAGAGAAAGGAGAGGGAACTAAAATCGCTGTTAATCGGATAGCCGTCATTTTTCACATTCAGCTGAAGTCTGGGGCTCATGGACAGTTTTGGAACTTACTCACAGAGAAAAAGTTCCCAAAAATGAGGAAATGTGCTGCCTCCTTGACTGCATTATTCGGCTCTACTTATTTATGCGAGTCAGCCTTTTCCCATATGAAGATTATTAAATCCAAGTACTGTAGTGACCATAAATGTATTGAATTGTTATTGTGCCATAAGGGTTATTCAGTTATGCAAGGTATGACAACATATATATTATGTATAATGCATACTCAGTATATATATATAATTTTTAATGTAGGTAGATCATTTCGATCTGGTCATTTTAAAAGTAGCTCGCAAGCCGAAAAAGTGTGGACACCCCTGATCTACAGTGAAAAGCAAAAATATTAATAATAAAATGTTTCAAAAAACAGCAAATACAATACAGACATGCATTCAATTCAAATGCCATATACTTATTTTTATTGTAAGGATTCTAATCTTAATCTGACAGCCCTGGTAAAAGCCAAAATGCAGATCTATCTTTTAGATATGAAAGATGACACAGAATATAATACTGTATATGTATGCATGCTACTTGGCAGGTGCAGGGATTTCTTTCTGAAGCACCAATCCCGAGGAATGAAAATCCACTGAAATATTGGAACAACAACTGGAGTCAGTTTCCTACCATTGCCAAAGTAGCACGCAAGTTCCTGTCAGCCCCATGTACTAGCGTGGATAGCGAGAGATTATTCAGTTTGGCTTCTAATGTGATTAACGAAAAGAGAAACAGAATTTCCTGTGACAAGGCAGAGATGCTCTTGTTCGTTAAGAAAAACCTCCCCATCATGCTTAAAAAATAGAAAAGAATGATAAGCCTCCAGAAAAAAAAAGTTACTTATTTCTTTACTGTTGTACGCTTTTCTGATTTTTAAAATTATAGATTGGTTAGATTTATTCCATCAAAAAAGAAAGAAAAAATGTTACGTGGTAAACTATTTAATACTGCAGACTGTAAAACAAAGGATCAGATAGCCAGTCAAATGTGATTGAGCAGAAGCCATTTTAATGATTGTAAATAATCTGCAAAAGTTGTTATTCTTAAGTTGTATTGCTTATTTCATTGTAATTGTACATTTTACCATTTTTGTTCAGTTTTCATTTTTTCGATTATTGTTGAATTTGTTGTATTTGTTCCATCAAAAAGAAAGAGAAAAGTTATTTAAAGCAAAAACCTGTAGAACTGTTTCCCATATAACCAACAGGTAGCCAGCTAAATGTGGCAGATATCATTTGTTTTTAATGATTGAATGTGATGTGCAAAATTGTTATACAAATAAATGTTCACTTTGTCTGTAATTCTTGTCCAGACAGATCAAGTCTAATTTTTCTCTGTATCTTATAAATATGTATATCGGCATCGGTATCGGCATCGGCAGATAAGTACATAGACATTATCGGATATCGGCTTCGGCCCAAAATTCCCATATCGGTGCATCCCTAGTAATTACCCAGCTGTTAGTTGGTTTACTCTAACAAATATGAATTTCCCATTGGGATTAATAAAGTATCTATCTATCTATCTCTATCTATCTATCAGCACAATAGCAGGACTTTTTGGATATAGTCAGTGATTTTTTTTAGCACTTTATTGATTTTTATTAAAGTCAAATAATATTCCATACAAGCAAGTCAAGTTTAACAAAAATAGGTTCGAAACAAATCAACCCCCACCCATTAGAAAGAGAGCTAGGCCACCAGAGTAAAACATTTAACTAGTATAAATAAGTAAATAGATAAATTAACAAATGAATAAAAATAAATAAAATAAAAAAAAGAGGGGAGAGAATCTGCTTCCTCAATTTAAATGCTTATTCTAAAATGTTATTGATTTGATCCTACAATGTTTTGAAAATGTTTAGTACAGATCCTCTAAGTGAGAATTAGAATTATTCAAATTTCAAATAGTATATATATCAGTTACCCACTGACTTAAAATACTGTAGTTGAGATAGGCTTCTTCCAGCTGAGCAAGAGAAGTCTACATGCCAATAATGTAGTAAAGGCAATTACAGTTTGTTTGTCCTTCTCCACTTTAAGCCCATCTGGAAGTACACTAAACACAGCTGTTAATGGCTTAGGAGGGATTGGGACACCAAGACTGTCTGAAAGGCATTGAAAGATTTTGGCCCAAAATTATGTTAACTTGGTGCACACCTAAAACATGTGGCCCAGTGAGGATGGAACTTGATTGCAACTGTGGAAGTAAAACAACTCCCCCAACGAAGACAGGACAAGTTCAATCAATTAGATTTTTATTCAGTCACAGATGAGTATGTGGATTCTATGCTGCAAGGCAGAAGAGCAGTTACATTTTTTTCTATTGGCTTTTTATAATTTCTTCTTCCTCTCCCTTCCCCTTATTTTTTAAAAACAAACATAATATCGTTTACTTAAGCATTTTGCTTTAGTATGCTAATGAGCCATCTGTTCTTATTTTTTTTCACTGATCAGATAGACCCTAAAGAAGGAAAAGTCATCTTTCCTGTGTCAAATAGATGCGTTCCTAAGAAACTGGAAATTGTCTTTGGTCAGCTTACTGCACTCTGTCTTATGACAGACACCTGTATGAATAACCTGCCATTATAGCAAAACGGCTTTGTCAGCTATTAACCCTTAGTAGCTTGCAAGCAGTTAATTTTTCTTTCACACAACGTTTGCAGGTCGAATCTTGTTCTGGAAAAATTTTGGACAATTTTAAATAAGATAGATGTGCTCGATGTGCTGTATATAATTTTAAGTGGAATAATTGTATGCTTTTTGCATATGGAGCTTGAGTGAATTCTGTGCATTGCAACCTTCCACTCAATTTCTGAGATGTTGAGTGAGAGATCCTTTTCCCATTCTACTTTAGGATCTTTGAAAGGGAGGGACTGTAAAATGTTTGAATATATTACGGAAATGCTGTCTGAGTCCTCAAGACTGATGAATATTTTTTCCGGAATAGAGGTAGGTGGAAGGTGAAGAAAATTGTGCAGGTTTTGTTTAACAAAGTTTCTAAATTGAAGGTAATCAAAGAAATGTGTTGCTGGAAAGTAAAGTAAGACTTTAAAAGCTGTGTACGTTTGAAAGGGTGGGAAAAGGTGGTTCTAGTGCAGAGGTGCCACAGATAAAAGCTTCTCTATCTTAAAATACTTCTACATATTCTGAGTGAGTGAAGCACAATTGGGTTGTTAGTATATTTGCGATGACTTGTACTTACTGGAGTACAAAGCAAGGAATAAAAGTACTGCAGGATTTTATTTCCATTGTGGACCAAGCCTGTGTATGTTCATCTATTTGTGTCGATGTCCAGGTTTTTATAGCTTATATATTTGCTGCCCAGTAATAAAACTGAAAGTTAGGTAGAGCCATGCCACCTTCTGCCTTACGTCTTTGTATGGTCGCCCTTTGGATGTTCTGAATTACAAATAAATGAGGTTATGGTTGGATCTAATTTCTTAAAAAATGATTTATTGATGTATATTGGAATGTTTTGAATTAGAAAAAGAAGCTTATGAAGGATATTCATCTTGACAATGGAAATTCTTCCAGCTAAAGTGAGATGAAGGGTAGACCATCTATGCAAGTCTTGCATAATTTTTTCCATACAGACAGCAAAATTTTGTTGATAAAGAGTTTTATGTTTATTTGTGTTGTTTACCCCTAAGTATTTAAATTGATCTACGATGATAAAAGGGAAGGTGTCCAATTTAATATTGTGTGCTTCAGAATTAACTGGAAATAGCACACTTTTATTCAAATTAACTCTGAGACCAGAAATCTTTTGAAATTCTGTGAGTGCTGTTTGCAGTAAAAAAAAAAAAGTGATATTTATTTATTTATTAACACAGTATATTAAAGCACCAATAAGAGGGGAAGCCTGTGTAGAATTAGTATTTTGTAATCATCAATGTAGAATTCAAGGTGTAGTTGTGATCCAACAATTAGGCTCTAGTGACCATAATATAATAGTGTTCAGTATAGGTGCTTTAGCAGAGCACATATTTAGGAAAATAGAATTTGGTTTAACTTTAGAAGGGCAAAAATTTGTTCAGATGTGGCTATGTTCAGTTATTAAAAATTCAGACATTTGCAAAGTCACTACAATAAAATTCAGGTAAATAATAATCACAATGAAATCAAGGATGAAAGCAATATTGTAATTGTTTCTGCAAAGGGTTGCGTGAATGTGGCATACACTAGTGAGTAACACGGTTGATGTGGGGACTGAAAAAAATTTAAAAGCTGCTACTGTATGTATAAAAAAAAAGAATATTTTATTTGAACTCCTAAAGAACAATCTCGATGTCCGATTGCACCTGTGCCAGTGTTTTTACCCACATTGTTTGTAAGTCTCTATGAGTAAAGAAAAAGTTTCATATTTACACTCTAACATGCCAAAGTCAAGACAGAATCACCATAGGGAGCATATTCACTTCCTTTCCCATCCATGCCACCACCAAAATCAAGCCACTCTCTACGGAATTTGTAACAATAATACATTTGCTACAGTGTGTAGTGAATTGGGAAGCAGGGTCTCCTTAACCAAAAAATTAAAACTGGAGTTAAACCTGAGTGTATAAATAGCCAAAGGGTCACACTGTGAAAAATGTTATTTTAATAATGAGCATCTTTTAATGTTTAGTTCCAATTTCATATTGAAACAAACTTGCTTTATGTTTTCTTCCTTTTAATTAGTAAGAAATACATATTTATACTGGACTGTTATTAATGGATATAAATCAAAACAGAACTGTATCCTGACCAACCTTGTTCCTTTGAGGAGGTACTAGAGAGAGGGCAGTTAGCGAAAATCAGCTCTGCCACCCAGGTGCGATTATTCCTTCCCTGGAGACGGAAAGTGCAGTCAAGCAAAGATCGCTCTAATACCTTCTGTGTTTCTTCACTAATGCCTTTACTGGTGGGAATTCTGTGGGCAGGAAAGAAAACAAAGGTTTGTATTAGTAAAAAACAAGAATTTTATCAAATGACATGTATAAGCTGTCATATTACTGTACAGCAATAATAGCTATTATACATTATAACTCCCACCTATTCTATACAGTTCTAAAGGTAGTGTGGAAAATATTTATCTTCATGTAACTCAGTGTAATTAAATGAGTGAGATATGAAAAACAACTAAGCAAAACAATTCTAAGCAAAGTAAGAGTTCACAGTTGTCATCACTAAGAGATAAATTGTGGATCAAGTTTATTAATCATTCACTCATATTAAGAGATGAAAATAAACAATACACTAGTTAACATTTTTCAAATTTTGGCTTTTTTCTTTTAATACAGGCTTCCCCAGAATTACTAACATCTGTTTTACAGAGAGCTGCATATGCAAAGAAAGTCTTTGAATGCATTTTTCGGATCACAAACCACTATGAATCAGAATTTTCACGGTTATGAGGGCAGAATCTTGGACAATTTCCCAACATGTGCTACTAGCAGTAATTTGAGCTACAACTAATTCATTTGTCCTGTCTTCAACATAAAAAAGTAATTTCTATGATGCTTTAGTTTCCTGTTTAGGATGTTCACGGATTATTTCAGAAGTATATATTTAATATTACTTTAGCAAAACAATGAGCTTAGTACATTTTCAGCAAGCAACTGGATAACTGACATTAAGTGACATGAGTAACATGAAAACATTTTTTCTTTGTCCCTGGACGTTTTTCACATTATTTGCCATTGCACAGCATTGATTACTATTGGCTTCTAATATATCATCAATTTTTTTCTCTTCATTCTGTATGAAAACAGGAGATACAAAAATTTCTCAACCACCATCACAATATACACTGGATAAGTAACCTATAAAGTAAACATTTTTGGGTGGCGTATTCCTTTAAACTTTTCCACTATTTCTACTGTCACCATGGTCTTCAACCCAGTTGAGACAACGGACAGATGAGCGTCTTTTATTTGTGAGGTTTAACACATGCATGTTCCTTATTCCTCAGTGCTATATTTAATGCATTGTACTTTTGACTGAACACTCATGGATTCTCAACTCTCACACAAAGAGTCCAACCCTTCCAACAAAAAGAAAACTGACACCTGTTTGGTTTTATCCTAGCCAGTTGCAGTTGGTCGCAGGCATTGGGTATGTCACATTAGATGGCGGTGCAGTCCTTTGAAGTTACAGTCAACTGCCTCCATCTGGCTAAGATTATATAAATTGACGTTACAACATTCACATTGTGAAGTGCTTCAAAATATTTAAGAGTAGGGTGTGCATCACAATTCTGTAATATTAATGTGGCCAGTGTTTCATATTCAGCCCTGCTTCACACACATTCAGCACTCGGTATGGTTTCCATAGTGAAATGGCTTTATGCAATGAGACCCTTGCAGATTATCAGATATAACCATGGCCTACAAAGCTTTCCTTCTCTATACTGTACAAGCACCAAATAATACCATCAAAATGTAAGTGACTTAATCTTTTTCTTAACATTGCTTCTGCTGTGTTTTTATTTAGTTCTTTGTGCTGAACAACTTCATATCATACCTATCTTTGAAATCGCCGTAACAGAAATCCAAACTTAAACAAAAACAATATGCTGTATTTTATACCTCTGCAAACTGTGTGGTTTTATGGCTAAAAAAGGAAAGCAATGTTTACATTAATCAAAGCACTTTACAGAATAATTAATTAAATAAAGTTTACACACTGTATATGAAAACTCTTACAAAATACTTTAATGCTATCAATTGTTTTTCTCATCGTTCCTTATTTTCTGCTCCCAATAGAGGATGTACTATTGTCAATTTGAAGAAGAGGACTTTTTTGTAACTCACTTCAGAACTCGAATGGCATGGCTACAACTGTCTCCTTCAACTTGAACCCCTTGATGTGGGATTTCCATGTTTGAAAGCTGGATTAAACAAACAAAAAAAAAACACTGTAACAATATACAGAATATCTATGCCCATTGAATTTTGGTGAAAACCAGCTAACTTTTAGGGCCCTAGGCTATCACATAATCTCTTTGTTTAATTAAATCACTCAAACAATTCATTGTAAATCTTATGAGTGTTTGCTATACTATGTCCAGTTTTCAGGGCTTCAAGAAAATATTTGCAAACTCTTGAATTATTAAGTCACCTTGAATAAAGATGAATAGTAAATAAAGAATTATTAATAAAAATTAATACTCATATGTATTTAACAAATATTTTCACTAAACCAATATGAAAACATCCTGTAGTATATCATTCTAGCAATTAGGGCTGGGTGTTATATTTTGGTATACCCAATTTTTAAACCAGTACCGTATCAGTATTTTGGTAATTTCGGTACAAGAAGTAAACAGTAGTTCTGAAAGACCTTGTGCTCAGCTCTTCGGTCTTACACTTTCTGACACACTTTAGACTCCACAGGGGACAAACTTTCCCATGCTGCTTTCAACACAACAGAGAGCAGTGTTTCTTAAACTAGGGGTCTGGGTTGTGGATATGATTGTGATGGGTCACCACATGATTGTGTAATAAAATTACAAAAGTTCAGCTAAGTGTGAATTCTCTAAATAGTGACATACTTGCTATTTACCATACATTTAACTATGTAGAAGACCCAAGTGTGATCCTATAAAACATTTCTTAGATGTGAAGAAATTAACTGAAAAGCTGGATCATCTTTTTCAGGAAACAAAACATTAACTTTTTATTCTGTATGACATTTCTGTATGTAGATTTTCTGGGTTTCTTGAGGAAAGTGCATCTCAGAAATGAGTTTTCTTTTTTTCTTTCTCAAAAAAGTATAATCTAAACTATTAAAATTCACTTTAAATTAGCAAACCTAGTGTATTAGTCCATAAATAGTGGAAGCTGTTGAAAATGCTGTGGGCCTTTTTAAGGAGAAACACGTTATCAAACACTTTTGAACACCACTGGAACAATGTATTCAAATGTTACACATTTTAAGAAAGTAGAACTTCAGTCCAGAGTCTTACCTCACAACGCAGCCCTACAAATGGCATATTGCTGTCACACATTGCTACAAGATGAGCCAATACTTTGTTATAAGCACACATTTCACCAGCTCGTTTTGGTTTTTTGGGCTCCACAGCACCCTGGTCACCAGACAGCTGTAATTAAATTGAGAGTGAAAGCAAAGATAAAATTAAAATCATTTTAGTCTTTTTTTTTTTTACACTTAAGTTAAAAAAAAAATTATTATACAGAACAATGGCAAACACAATTAAATATAACAAAATCTTAACAGTAGGTTTGGATATACAACAAAGAAACAAATAAACCGTAAGATACATCATGACATGGCTTGGATCACTTCCAATGGCACTGCATGGAATGCATTGTTCAACTCCTTGTATACGAATAATAATCTTTAGTAAACCCAAGATACAGAACACAAAGTTCCAAACGTTGTGAAACATCAGGCATAACATGGTTTTGTTTTATTTTTTTCTGACGTTTATGCCATGTTTTTTCTCAACGTTCTGGATTTTGAACTACCCAGATTCTAACTGTGAAGTTATTTTTTGTGAGTAACAATGTCAAGTAGTTATTTCTGTGTCTCTGGTGCCATTTTGCTTTTTTGTTGGGAGGGGCACCTCCATTTTGGAGATTTGATGCCAAGATGCAGTGACCCTTTGCTATTTCTGATTAGCATTTCAAAGTACAAGAGCTTTAGCTTTATCTTTGAACTTTAAGTTAGGATTTTGTTTTGGCCTTGATGATACTGCATTTTGACTCTTTGCCTTTTGTATTCAATGTTTCATCTCGTGTTTTTCCCCAATTTAAAACCCTGCCATCTCCATCAATGGAAGTATAATACCAGTGTATGGGGGAGGCTTTAACCTTTTCAACCAGGATATTTCAGGACTTTGGCCTGAAAGACTTGTCAAGCTAAACAGGAGTGAAGTGTATTCTGGAAAAGCTGAAAGGCAAAGCAAGACCTTAGAATGTTCTGTATAGTCTGTGTTCACCTTATTACTTCCATGGCAAAATGACACTGACTTAGTGATAATGTCTTGGTAACATTCCTGTGGTTAAAGAATCTGTCTATCCCGTTAGTGCACAGTAAGCCAAAGTGATTAATTTGAGAGAGAGACCAGACTTTTTCCAAAAAAAAAAAAATCTTTCACTTCAGTTTGTGCTTGGTTGGAAAATTGAGTGTTTGGTTTAGTTGCTGTTTTTCTATCACTTTGAGAGGAGCCACTGCATTTTAAATAGACATTCCTATTTGCTTAGCAGCTGGACACTTGCAAAGAAAATTGGTCTCTCTCTCTTGTAGAAATCCTTCAATTTTTCACTTAAAAATATATAATCTGTAACTAAAGACAGTCTCAGTCAGCAAGCAGGGTGCTGCTAAAGGACCCTAGGGTTTAATATCTGGGGTACAATACGGACTGTGAAACAGGAAGAGGTTATGAGTAACATGTATATAGATAGTTTTTAACATTTCTTCTTATCCCTATTTAAAAAAGAATCTAATCGGTTAGTTAGCACCTTTCATATTAAGGTGCATGTCACAGGTGATCTGATACCATGATAAAACAACAAGCATCTGTGGTTAAATATACTTTTTACCAAAACACATTTCATACATTTCAGCAATTGATGGGATGGGAAAACGTAAACAGTTTATTAATGCATTAACCAAACTTTATCAGACTGCAACAAATTGCATTGAAAAGACATTTGTGGGAATTGTCAGTTCTTACATGACCTTTCTGATGGTTACATATGGATCTACAATATTATCCTCATACATACTGTATAAAAGCCAGTCTGATTAACAACAAAAGACATAAAAGAATAATGTAATCTGAAATAATATTAAGCATAATCAAAGAATATTTAAATATCAATGTGTATGTTAAAATTTAGCAGTCAGATCCTTAATGATTTTATGAAACATGGCCTTACTGGTACAAGCATGAGCCTTTAATATTTCACATATAGTACTAACTACTTAGATTCGAAATATTAAGATGTATACCTTCCTCTTCTCTCCTGCCTTGGCTCCAAGTCCTGTCTTATAGTTAAGAAGGAGGTCCATTGCTTTTGGCTTGAACTGCTGCAGTAAAAGTGCATTGGGTGGACCATCATCCCCATCAAGTTGACTCACTGAGAAGAAGTAATATTTGTACTCCAATTCAGTGGGACATCCAGGGACATCAAACATTTCCACCACCTTGGAGACAAAATATCAAAATGCTAAGACATTAGTATAAGAAATGAATAACACTGGTAGTTCTGGTTATTAAAAACCTTGCATTATCAATAGACATTTCGCTGTAGTACACTGAGTATTGAAAAGAATACTTCATAAGAAACAGATTATTAAAAGTACACTTGAAGAATTTTGATGATTCTCTTGCAATTCTTAAATTTCTACTTAAATTATCAGAACTGTATTATAGGGTGTGTCAAGTCTGAGGCTGTATTTCAGTTGTGAGTCAATAATACAAGAGTTAAAGAAGCTATTGCTAGTCTTCTTTATTATATCAGTTTAAAAGGACATTTTTGTAGCCCTGTGCATTATTCAGGTGAGACCCAGTCATCTAATGCTACAAGCCACTGTCTAAACCTATGTCTTCTTTAGCCACCCTCTTAACCTCATCCCCCCCCCTTCACCTCCATCAAAATGTACCACCTAAACTTTTGGTGCTTTTCACTTCACATAATCAAACCACCTCACTCTGTTACTCTTTAACAATACATCTATCACCTCTGCATTTAACTTCCTCTTACTCTGTGATAGTCCACACATCCAATTATTCCCATCTCCATTCTTTCCAACACTGCTTTATGATCTCCCTTGACTGAGCACATCTCACTTTCATACAGCACAAACTATTCCAATTAATGCCAGAGACACTGCTTTATAAGACACAAAAGTGGTAGCTTTTGAAATTTCTTTTATTCATCTCTCACCTTGGCTATTACTGCTGTGCTGAAACTCTGTCTGCAAGAAATACGTTAGGTAGTAGAACCTCCCTACTTTCTGCATTTCCGATATCTAATTTAACAATTACTGCATCAATATCCCATAAGACATTGCATAGTTTCTACAAAGGTTGCACTCACCACTTGCTGACTACATCTCTTATGCACCTACTTCAAACAACCCATGCATTGGACCATGTTTCTCTACCAAACACATCACACAACCATTTGCCCATCTTTTCCAGGTTTCCTATTCCTTTGCCTCTAACCATTACTTTGCTTTTTCCTGCAGTTAATTTAAGGCCTGCCACTTCTAAACTAGCTTTCTGTTTCAGTATCTTCTCCTTAAAATATTGTTCGATGTTCATTATCAATAAAGATCATACATGTACAAGAAACTGGACATTAGCCCTTCAAGCACTTCTCTAGTTACCATCTCCATCAGTGTCAATAAAGCAAACAGACCTCTGGTGAAACACCAATTTTATCTCAACTCTTTAACTATCCCCATCTGCTGTCCTTACCAAATTCACATCTCCTGATACATCAACATCACTGGATCAACACAGACAAACTGGAATGAACTAACTTTATTTCCAAAGTTCAATAATTCTGTCTTCACATAGGTCCGTCAGCTAGTCAGGCTCCAGAACGTTTTGCTGTCTACAATATTTACAAAGCCACTCTAGTTAACCACACACTAATTTCACAAAGCAAAGATCATAATTCAATTCACTGTTCTATTTCATTTATTCAACAAGTTCTCCATGTACTTTTCCAGGTACCTTTAATCCCATTACTATCAATTAGACATTGACTATTTTTCAAGCATTTGATATCTACTACATGCTATCCTTATTTTGCTATCTACATAGTGATAACAAGCATATTCTTCTTTCCTTCTCCATTAGAAAGCTCATACCTGCCTACCATAATTTTATGACGTCTTTCCAGCACTTCGTTTTGCTTCTTTATGGATCACCTTGGTACCTTGCATCTTTATTTTCTGTCATTGTTTATGGCATCTCCTCAGTTACCTTCTCTATATAAGGACTCCACTAACACAATCTTCTTATGTCTCGACATCCCCATTATCTAACCAAAGAATTCTACCTAGTCGTTTATTGGAATAAAAACTTGAAAAACACTTTGGCACAGAATGTTTTAACACCAATAAGGTCACATCACAGTTTTCCAAAACATAAGCAAGTAGTAATCTAGAATCAACTGTTATGGACAAACGATACAAATATAAACCTCTATAAAGTTGATGGCAAGGTGCAAACTTGCATTAAGGAACAGACTGCAATTGATTCAAAGCATACAACTTCACTCACAAAACATTTTAGTGGTATCATCTTGGCTTGGGTGGGCAAGGTCACAAAATACAACAAAGTACTTGAACAGCAGTTAAGACTTCAAAAGTTCCTACATATAAGAAAATGTCCAGAAACATATTTCAGAGACATTAAAGAAATATACCAAAATGAGAAGTAAAAGCTGGATAATGTCAACTTATGGCTTAATATAGCCTATGCACACAGATTATACAATATGTAATGAAATAGCAAGTATTATAGTTCTTTATTTGAGGTTTCTTTACACTTATACTTACGCTACCACAAAATGGAGGAATACACTGAAAAAATGTGAAAGAACATGCACAGAAATATCAAAATGTAACAATGACATTTTGTTCTTTTTCATCGTTTTAGTCTTTTCACCTCAAATCACAGTTTAGTGTATACATGGAAAAACAGTATGTAGCTTAATACTTAAAGTTGTATTATAAAGGCGTTTAAAGAATAGTTACAATGAAAACCACCAAGACTAAATATATCCTTTTAGGCATTTTTAACTATGCACAAGAGCGAAGCATGTAGTCCTTGACCTTGTCTTTCAAAATGAAATGAATTAGGCTCTTTTACAATTAAATCTAAAAATTATCTTTAATTCAGAATCACTTTCATTTCACCAGTATTTAATGTACAGGAATTTACTTGGTAGCAATCGAGCAGCTTATTACATAACACAACTTCACATACAAATAACATAAATTAAATAACATACACTATAAAAACTTGCACTACTATTACTGTTCAACTGAAAACACAAGATAGTTCTATAAACAAACTTTAAGGCTGCAAAGGAGTGACCATCAAGAATTTAAAACTTACAATATAATACTGAGGGAGACGAGTTAGTTTGATAAAGAGCTTCTGTTTACAAAGATTTCCCACTGGATGAGATGATGTGTTCGCAAGATACAAGAAGTTGCTACAAACTGTTGGAAGGTGTTTTACTGATTGCCTGCAACGTTGTTCACCAAGCCAAAACCTGAAAGCATTAGGAAGGTATGAATTCAGAGCATTCATTTTTGCAGTTAATGTTGCTACAATGACACTTATAACAGAAAGTAGGTTGATAAGGAGCAACTACAGTGGGGCAAAAAAGTATTTAGTCAGCCACCAATTGTGCAAGTTCTTCCACTTAAAAAGATGAGAGAGGCCTGTAATTTTCATCATAGGTATACCTCAACTATGAGAGACAAAATGAGAAAAAAAAAATCCAGAAAATCACATTGTCTGATTTTTAAAGAATTTATTTGCAAATTATGGTGGAAAAATATGTATTTTATAGTAAGTATAAGTATGGCCTTGTGGATTGTGAATTGATATACAGTGATCCTTCGCTATATCGCGCTTCGCCTTTCGCGGCTTCACTCCATCGCGGATTTTATATGTAAGCATATTTAAATATATATCGCAGATTTTTTGCTGGTTCGCGGATTTCTGCGGACAATGGGTCTTTTAATTTCTGGTACATGCTTCCTCAGTTGGTTTGCCCGGTTGATTTCATACAAGGGACGCTATTGGCAGATGGCTGAGAAGCTAGATTGCTTACTTTTCTCTCTGTCTTGCGCTGACTTTCTCTGATCCTGATGTAGGGGGATTGAGTAGGGGGGCTGTTCGCACACCTAGACAATATGGACGCTCGTCTAAAAATGCTGAAAGATTATCTTCACGTTGCTATCTTTTGTGCAGCTGCTTCCTGAAACGACATGCTGCACGGTGCTTCGCATACTTAAAAGCTCGAAGGGCACGTATTGATTTTTGACTGAAAAACAAACTCTGTCTCTCTCTCTCTCTCTCTCTCTCTCTGCTCCTGACGGAGGGGGTGTGAGCTGCCGCCTTCAACAGCTTTGTGCCGCGGTGCTTCGCATACTTAAAAGCCAAACAGCCCTATTGATTTGTTTGCTAGAGATTGTTTTCTCTATCTATGTGGCATTCTGTGCTCCTGACACGCACTCCTTTGAAGAGGAAGATATGTTTGCATTCTTTTAATTGTGAGACAGAACTGTCATCTCTGTCTTGTCATGGAGCACAGTTTATACTTTTGAAAAAGAGACAAATGTTTGTTTGCAGTGTTTGAATAACGTTCCTGTCTCTCTACAACCTCTTGTGTTTCTGCGCAAATCTGTGACCCAAGCATGACAATATAAAAATAACCATATAAACATATGGTTTCTACTTCGCGGATTTTCTTATTTCGCGGGTGGCTCTGGAACGAAACC
Source organism: Erpetoichthys calabaricus (assembly GCF_900747795.2). Classification (NCBI taxonomy): domain Eukaryota; kingdom Metazoa; phylum Chordata; class Cladistia; order Polypteriformes; family Polypteridae; genus Erpetoichthys; species Erpetoichthys calabaricus. The sequence continues at coordinate 128,368,603 of NC_041397.2, read as the reverse complement.
CCCGCGATGGAGGAGGGATTACTGTATATATAAAAAAATACATTTAATGTCTTGAGAATGCTACTAGAAGTATTTGATTCAGAACAGACTCTTGTAGGACAAAATAAAGGTGAACATATACATGAGTTATTTCATGAAATATTACAAAGTATGTGAGCAGCAAAGCAGTGATTCTTATTTTTATCAATATGCAACGCAGTACTTGTATCTGAAATGCAAATTAATAGACTCACTTGAGTTGCTGGAGCCAGGAAATTATTCTTTTCATATCATCATTGATGGCCTTTTCAATATCATCTAAGGTGGACTGTTCTGGAAGAATGCAAGGTAGATAAAGAATGTTTACATCAGAAAACATCAGACAACACTAAACTACTCTGACATATTGGATTTTTGGGGTAATAGAGAAAGAATATTGTTAGTTGACTGGAAAATAAACTGCACTATATTTCGTAATTCAGCAAAGAAAATGTATAGCAGTACTTACCAATGCCATAAAACATTGGCTGGAACATTCCACAATGAAGATCAACAAATATGTGAAGGCACTCTGAACGCCCACAGGGCTCAAGAACAGGAACAACCAGTGTAGGAAGAGCAGTTTCAATAAAAGCTGTAATGCAAGTATTGAAATTACAGAAGGAATTAAAATGGTTTTGTTTGTGTAAAAAAAATTCAGAAAAATAAAATAAACCAATGACATAACACAGAGTATTTAAAAACAATATTCAAATAAATGAAGATAAACTAACTTACAGTTATCATTAGGATTATGGTTTTTGAGAATGGCTTTCAGTTCCTGCAGTTTTTGATGAGAACGAGCATGCACACTGTCGATAAGCAACTTTTCTACAGATAAATGGTCAATCTGAAACATAAGAATATCTGACTTGAATAAACATGAAATTTTTAAACAAACAAAATTTTAGTGACTCACTTACACAACTACATTTTTTTTATATATTATTACCATTTAGAGATGCTATAATCATGCTAAACTCAAGGTCCAAAAGGGAGAAAAGAGGAATGAGTATGAAGAATCAGATAAAAATTAAAAAATTAAAGAATCAAGAATAGCAAGACTATTTTTTAAATATACATGATAATTCACTCATATGTAGCTATGTAATAATGACTTTCAGAAACTGAAATCAATTTGTGTTAATATATTGTTATCACTCTAATGAGGGGCATCATGAGGATACTTACAACAGCAAAAGTTTTTTCCAAATCTACTCAAACTTTGACTTGTATGATCCCCTTGCATTCAAAATCAGCAGATGTCATGCTGTTTTTCCTTTTTTTTATACACTTGACAGTGTTAAAGGGTGTGAAGAAAGCCCTTTTAGTGATTTTACATTGCCTTTTCAAGTTATTTTGTTAGTCTTTACAGTTTGTTAAATAAGATATTAGATATTCAACAAAATAAATGACAGGAAAACATACATAGGATTGAAATGTGATGTCAGGTGTATATTTTTGCTTTTTTTGTTACCAAATTTTTTATTTGTTTTCCATCAACAAAAATAAACAGTCAAAAGTTTCAAATAACAAATGTGATAGCAATGTCGTACAAAAGAAAAAAAACACCCCAACCAAAATGTCCCATTTCACCTTCATGGCACGCTCCATTAGCCTGAAGTCAGAAGAGGGCAGTGGAGGTTCATGGGAAACCTGCAAGGGCTTGGAGGCATCACTCTCATCAATCTTGATATTGACTTTGTGGACAGAGGCAATCCCAGTTCTTCTCCCTAGAACTTGCTGGCTAAAATTAACAAAAGGAAAAATGGAGCTCAGTTTTGTCTTGCTTCAAAATTAATTAGGAATAGATTTTCAAATCAGATGTAAAATTACAATTGTGTAAAGGTTACTAGTTTAAGTTGGCTGACATATTTTCAAGTTCATTAAAACATGGAATACTGACTTTCATGCATATAGGTAATTTAGGGTATTTATAATTATATATAGCACTAACAACAAATGAAATAAAGTAAAATTAATATTAATCAGTGTCAATTAATTGTTATTTAGCAGGTCTACAGATTCACCAGACTTTCCTTTACAAACAATATAAATAAATATTCATATTTCAAACAGAACCTGTTAGGAATAACTTCATCTGAAACAATTAAGTCTGCATAACACCACAATTGTTTTACAGATGTATGTACCTTGATCATTTTAGCAAATGTTGCTCAAGGAACTTATTCAGGATGAGAAAATAAGTCACTGGTAAGATTTAACCTAACAGCTTCCAGTCAAATTCCTAGAAATCCTTAATCTATATGAGAAATGACCCAATTTAACAAGGATTGATTTGTTTATGAGGAATCAATGAGTACTCACTGTCAATGTCTAATATTTGTCTTTAATTACTTTTAATGATGGCTTACAGTTTATTAGATAGATAGATATTATATACATACATACATACATACATACATACATACATACATACATACATATATATACAGTAATCCCTCGCTATATCGCGCTTCGCCTTTCGAAGCTTCACTCCATCGCGGACTTTATATGTAAGCATATTTAAATATATATCGCAGATTTTTTGCTGGTTCGCGGATTTCTGCGGACAATAGGTCTTTTAATTTCTGGTACATGCTTCCTCAGTTGGTTTGCCCAGTTGATTTCATACAAGGGACGCTATTGGCAGATGGCTGAGAAGCTACCCAACTTACTTTTCTCTGTCTCTCTTGCGCTGACTTTCTCTGATCCTGACGTAGGGGGATTGAGCAGGGGGGCTGTTCGCACACCTAGACGATACGGACGCTCGTCTAAAAATGCTGAAAGATTATCTTCACGTTGCTATCTTTTGTGCAGCTGCTTCCTGAAACGACATGCTGGACGGTGCTTCGCATACTTAAAAGCTCGAAGGGCACGTATTGATTTTTGCTTGAAAAACAAACTCTGTCTGTCTGTCTGTCTCTGTCTCTGTCTCTCTCTCTGTCTCTCTCTTTCTTTGTCTGCTCCTGACGGAGGGGGTGTGAGCTGCCGCCTTCAACAGCTTTGTGCCGCGGTGCTTCGCCCTATTGATTTGTTTGCTTTTCTCTATCTCTGTGACTTTATATGCTCCTGACGGGCACTCCTTTGAAGAGGAAGATATGTTTGCATTCTTTTAATTGTGAGACGGAACTGTCATCTCTGTCTTGTCATGGAGCACAGTTTAAACTTTTGAAAAAGAGACAAATGTTTGTTTGCAGTGTTTGAATAACGTACCTGTCTCTCTACAACCTCCTGTGTTTCTGCGCAAATCTGTGACCCAAGCATGACAATATAAAAATAACCATATAAACATATGGTTTCTACTTCGCGGATGGCTCTGGAACGCAACCCCCGTGATGGAGGAGGGATTACTGTACATACATATCTATACATACATATACATACATACATATATATTCATACATACATACATACATACATATATATTCATACATACATACATATATATTCATACATACATATATATATACATACATACATAAATATACATGTACATACATACATATACATATTATATAAACACACACACACACTCACACATATATATATATATATATATATATATAAACACCTCTCATATACAAATCATTATCATTAACAACATAAGGTAAAATTGCAGTGGCTCAGAATGATTATGATTTAGCTGCATTTTTCATTCTGTAAAAAAAAAAGAAAAAAGAAAGAATAGTTTTATGGCTGATAAAATTATCGATTTGAATTCAATATCCACTTCTGACTTTTTTCCACATTGAAAATGTGTGCTATTTTAATTTGTAGTTTTGAGTAATACTGTCCATCTCTCAATCACTTCGGTCGCAATGACTGATGAGAACTACAAAGCAGGTAACAAAACTAAATCGATGCTTTACCATCAATCATAAACTTACTTCCAAACTGAGAGGGTGAGGCACTTTCCAGGTATATACCGCTCAACCTGAACCAGGTCTCCCCATCGCTCACGAATTAGCATTTGAGTTTGAGAGTGTAGCACTTCCAACTGAAGGGACATACAAAAGGAATCTGGTGGCACTTTAGTTAAGAAGTCATGTCACAAGCAAATATGGCATGAAGCAAAAGAAACATTTAAAATAGTATGAAACCAATGAAATAACAGACCAAATTTTACCCACAAAAACACTCCTTAATCTATATGCAGATGGGTGCATGAAAATCAGTTAATGTATATTATAAAACAGTTGGTTATATAATATGGGAAATATCACGAAATAAAAACAGTTTTCCCATTATTAAAAAAACACTTTACAATGGTAGTTTTCTTTTTAACTACTGTATATTCTAAAATCTGTCATATGTTCTTTTAAACAATTAAGTCATTATGCTGCTGCCATTTTAATACAATATCTGAAAGACAGTTAATACTTTTACAAACAGTACATGCATGACAAGGAACAGCTCTTTGTACACATGTATACAGTTAGGTCCATAAATATTTGGACAGAGACAACTTTTTTCTCTTTCTGGTTCTGTAAATTACCACAATGAATTCTAAATGAAACAACTCAGATGCGGTTGAAGTGCAGACTTTCAGCTTTAATTCAGTGGGGTGAACAAAACGATTGCATAAAAATGTGAGGCAACTAAAGCATTTTTTTAACACAATCCCTTCATTTCAGGGGCTCAAAAGTAATTGGACAATTGACTCAAAGGCTATTTTATGGGCAAGTCTGTCGTTATGTCATTATCAATTAAGCAGATAAAAGGCCTGGAGTTGATCTGAGGTGTGGTGCTTGCATGTGGAAGATTTTGCTGTGAACAGACAACATGTGGTCAAAGTAGCTCTCCATGCAGGTGAAAGAAGCCATCCTTAAGCTGCGAAAACAGAAAAAACTCATCTGAGAAATTGCTACATTATTACGAGTGGCAAAATCTACAGTTTGGTACATCCTGAGAAAGAAAGCAAGCACTGGTGAACTAAGCAACGCAAAAACCTGGACATCCACGGAAGACAACAGTGGTGGATGATCGCAGAATCATTTCCATTGTGAAGAGAAACCCCTTCACAACAGCCAACCAAGTGAACAACACTCTCCAGGGGTTAGGTGTATCGATATCAATGTCTACCATAAAGAGAAGACTGCATGAAAGTAAATACAGAGGGTGCACTGCAAGGTGCAAGCCACTCATAAGCCTCAAGAATAGAAAGGCTAGATTGGACTTTGCTAAAGAACATCTAAAAAGCCAGCACAGTTCTGGAAAAACATTATTTGGACAGATGAAACCAAGATCAACTTCTACCAGAATGATGGCAAAAAAAGTATGGAGAAGGCATAGAACAGCTCATTATCCAAAGAAAACCACATCATCTATAAAAAACGGTGGAGGCAGTGTGATGGCTTGGGCGTGCATGGCTGCCAGGGGCACTGGGACACTAGTGTTTATTTATGAAGTGACACAGGACAGAAGCAGACAAATGAATTCTGAGGTGTTCAGAGACACCTCAATCTGCTCAAATCCAGCTAAATGCAGTCAAATTGATTGGGCGGCGTTTCATTATACAGATGGACAATGACCAAAAACATATAGCCAAAGCAACCCAGGAGTTTATTAAAGCAAAGAAGTGGAAAATTCTTGAATGTCCAATTACTTTTGAGCCCCTGAAATGAAGGGATTGTGTTAAAAAATGCTTTAGTTGCCTCACATTTTTATGCAATCGTTTTGTTCACCCCACTGAATTAAAGCTGAAAGTCTGCACTTCAACTGCATCTGAGTTGTTTCATTTAAAATTCATTGTGGTAATGTACAGAACCAAAATTAGAAAAAAGTTGTCTCTGTCCAAATATTTATGGACCTAACTGTATGTTATTTCAAATAAAAAGCAATACGCTGAAAATGATCTAGTAAGAGATAATCTGTTCCACACTGAATGAAATATGCAATATAAACAATGGGAAACATCTCTTTCATCAATCGTGGTACTACACAGCCAGTTAATTAATTCTATACTAGCCAACCCGCGGCGTAGCATACGCCGCATAATTATGTATTGATGGGTGAACACTCCCTGAAAGACACAGTCGTATCCTCAAACCCACCCCATTTGGACAACTAAGTGAATGAAAAGATGGAACTCTGGAGAGAGCAACATACAGGTGCTGGTCATAAAATATCATGTCAGTTATAATCATCAACATTAAAAGAAACAAACATCTGAAATACATCAGTCTGTGTGTAATGAATGAATCTAATATACAAGTTTCACTTTTTGAATGGAATTACTGAAATAAATCAACTTTGTCATGATATTCTAATTTTATGACCAGCAACTGTACAATTGTCCGTGACTGAAAACTGGATGACCGTCACCGCGCCCACACCTCCCAGAGCGAGGGACGGAACTGGACAGCGGTTGGGCGCAGAGGGCGGAACGGGGGGAGAGGGGAAGTATGCCCAGGGAGGACGCCCTTTCCGCCCCCTCTGGAGAGAGGGTGGGGAAGCAGGCCCGAGAGGTTTCGCGTCCTAACCGTCCAATGACGGGTCGGCACAACCGGTAATGATCCTTCCGCAGGTTCACCTACAGAATTACGACTTTTACTTCCTCTAGATAGTCAAGTTCAATCGTCTTCTCGGCACTCCACCAGAGGCTGCGAGCGACTGCGGCAGGGTCGATCCGAGGACCTCACTAAACCATCCAATCGGTAGTAGCGACGGGCGGTGTGTACTAAGGGCAGGGACTTAATCAGTGCGAGCTTATGACCCGCACTTACTGGGAATTCCTCGTTCGTGGGGAACAATTGCAAGCCCCGGTCCCCATCACGAACGGGGTTCAACGGCTTACCCACTCCTCTCGGCGCCAGGTAGACACACGTTGATCCATTCAGTGTAGCGCGCGTGCAGCCCCGGACATCTAAGGGCATCACAGAACTGTTATTGCTCAATCTCACGTGGCTGAAAGCTTAGCAGCTGCGATAGTAAATTGTGAATTTCCCCTTGGGATTAATAAAGTATCTATCTATCTCTGTCTCTATCTATCTATCTAGTTTTACACTCCAGTACATTGCGGTAAATGCTGGTAACAGCAACAGTCATGCGTATCCCATGGTTATTTTGCATGCCCGGTCGGCTGCTTAGTGAATTTTATTTTATAATATATATATATATATATATATATATATATATATATATATATATATATACTATTTTTCTGAGATGTCATGAATGTGGACAGAAAATTGGTTACAGTAATTTCTTTTTGAGTTTCAAAAACTGTGAAACCACTGTGGACACATTAGTGGTCTTTTATCTGTGGGTCGTGTCAACCTTTCAGACTACAGTTTCTAATCTTGTCACTGGACCATATCAATTTAAACGACTGAAAAATTACTGGGCATGTCTAATTTACTGCCAACCTTCCTAAAAAGTTGTGCTTACCCCTCCCTTTTTGTGACCACCAACAGCATGCTGCCTGATGTTGCTGTAACTACACAAAGGGTTGACAGCTATGGCAAGTTCAGCTCTAATCTTGGCCCTTATTTTTCTTTTTTCCATTCTGTCATGGTATATAAAACACAAGATGTAAGACAGAGACAAGGCTCTCTTTTGTTTGTGATGTCCAAAACAGGCATGTTCCTTATTCCTCATATTTGCATTATATGCATTGTACATCCAGATGATCATTCATTTGTAAGCTCTCTTGCACACAAGCCCTTTATGTCTAAAGGCAAATCAGAGCAAGTTGTAGACTAGTTGGACTGAGTCACTGGGCACATTATGTGAGTAGCTTCATGGAAGCACATCACCAACTGCCTCCAACTTGCTATGGTTAGTAAATCAACACTACGACTGTTAATTGTTGGAAAAGTCATGTAATGAAAGCTTGCTGCTGTATTCTAAGAGTGCATATTTCCCTGTTGAGCTTTTGTCATTGGGAAAAGAGCAGCACTTTGTTTTTTGTTCTTACTTTCTTCTACCTCAAATGCAGTTTTACCTCGGAAACACAATCTCTAATGTATAATTTTCAAGCATTGCTCCTTTAAGATTTTTTAAATCATTGGTAAAGTCAAATACGAAACAAAGATCCTGCAATGATTTCGGTGACTACTGCAGACCAGTTTCACTGTGTTTGCAAAAGTATTTAGATTCATGAGTGAGAATTAGTAACTCTTCTATTAGCTTTTTAACAGTGTCTTGTCTATCACTTGATGTACTTTGCATATGGATAAACTTAATTAATTAATTAATTAATTAATTAAATTAATTGAGCCTGGACAATAAACATTAAAATGCTGTGGATGTGTTTCTCATGACGACACCTTAACAAAGTCGTGTGTCATGTGCACATTATCACACAAGTGCCACAAATAAAAGCTCCAAGCTACTCTTTTCTTGGTGACATTTGTACATTTAGCAACACAAATATTCAATCACCGAGTTAACTGTATTCATCAACTGTTAAGAGTAGTTATATGATGGCTCAATGACTTCCTCAACTACAATATTACTTGAAAATAACAAGTGTGTGCCCAATGGCACACATTTCTTAAGAATTTCTACATCTAAAAATGGTTTAAATAAGCAAGCAAATTAACACAGAGATGCATTTCAAATTGCTAGATACATTCTACCATCGCATATCATAATAGAGAATACATTTAACAAAAACCTTCAGCATACAAAACTTTTAAGCACAACTCAAACATCAAAAGATAAGACCAGATTTACTTCTTTACTTTTCAAAGCATGTCATTTATATACTCCCTTGGCATATACTTTTTTTACAGCCAGTGATTAGATTGTTATTTATGTTATCATTTACTAGAATCAACCTATATTCATGAAACTAAACACATAAAAGTGCTATGTAAATGCTGTTATGCTTTTAAAAGTTACATCTTGCCTGAAGAAAGTGCCCGAGTTGCCTTTCGAAACCTTGCATACTGTAATCTTTTAGTTAGCCAATAAAAGGTGTCATTTTGCTTGACTTCTCACTACATTCATAATGGCTAACACAGTACAACACCCTAGTATTAAAAGCTTATTATAAATATGAGAGACAAAACAATAAAGTCAAGTTGATTATCATCTTTAATATTACTAGTATATGTAAAAAAAAGAGGATATATACTTATTCTTTATGCCTACAATTATATACTAATGTGACATTTAATAATTGGTATGAACAACAGCACAAATCTTAAAACTGTTTTTGCTACAACAATCTAATTAATGAAAAAGGAGTTTGGCCTAAGTCCTGCTTCCTACAAATCAACTCCTAAGCTCCTAAGTATTGTTGAAAGTGATGTAGGGATTTCTTTCCCTCCAAAGCTCCACTCCACAAGATTCTTGATATCAGATACACTGGGTTCAGCATTAACAATAGTTATTTAGCCACTGATGGTACTTTAACCAACAAACTTCCAGTAGGTACTGGACCCAAGCCATTCAATCATAAGTAAACAAAACGAGAAGTCTATCTATAATAAAACATTAAGATTCATGATATAGTGTCCTGTTCTGTTGAACGAATATAACTTAGAACCATCAGTCAATAAGAATGTAAATTCTCTGACTGAAGTTATTGCTTTCAATCACAATGATATCAAACTTCAATTCTCTAACTAACATGCTGCAGCACATTTTTTTATGCTAGGGTACGGTAACCGCTGTGAACATAAATTATTGAATTGCTCACATGCACAATAAAAATATTCTATCAGCATCACATTTTTTTTCTTTAATTTCCAAATTAAGAGAAAGAACAGAAATGAATTTTAACCATATTAAATTATACATGGCTTTTTTTATTAAGTATTAAAGAAACTGAAATCACATTAACAGCAACAGTAATTTTTCATACTTTAAAAGGTATCTATGGAAGGCTTTTAAGATATCAAAAAAAAGGAGTGGTACACAAGAGATGCATTTATTGAAATTAAAATTTAATACTAGAAAGAGAATTGATGGGACTCAAACACCTGTTTCATTAAGAAAGTACAAAGGATACGCAGGCAGTTGTACATGTCCTGTAGTGGTTTTTCATCAGCAAACAAGCGTGATTGTACTAACTCATGGATAAAGTTAACTTGCAAGCTATGAACAAGAGCTCGACCATCTGAAAGATGAAATGAAACATACAAATCACTGTCAAGTTCATCAAAAGACTCGGAAGTGAAATAAATACAAAAATCAGTTTAACACATACATGAGTCAACTTATTTTGTAAATGGAACGACACAAATGTAGTTCCTTTTGTAGCTACATCAAGACCTCAGCCACAATAAAGGCAGGCAAAATGGAACTACAGTAACTAGATAATAAATACTAAAAAAAATCAGTTACAGTACAGGTAAGTACTTTAAAAGTAAAATTATAGGTATCACTTTTTGCATTTGTAATTCAGAGCTCGGCTGAAGCAATTCACTTTTTATTTGTAGCTATTGCCTTAGAATAAATGTTTTCCATTACACTATAGCATAAATATGGGGCAATGGGCCACAAGGTGTTTTCATGTCATGCTAATTGGGCATATGTTAGAAATGTCAATATGTAACAGTGTTCCATTGGATTTCAAATAAATTCCTAATGTCATTTTGTATGAGGGTGTAATTATCACTGCTACAATAAAAATAGTAGGGCAACTTGAAAATTGACAAAAAAAAAAAAAAGTACAGGGACAAAACAGCAGAGCTACAGAAACATGTCTCAGATTGAAGTTATAACTTTGGAGAAAGAACAAAACATTTGATCCAAACCATATAATGTCATATGCGATAATCACTGGATCATCATACTACCCTAAATATTTCAGAAAAATAAAAAATAACATATTGTTTAAACCCAACAGACATCCCAAAAGAGCACAAAAGCAATTTTACCTCCAGTTTCCTTGTCTTCCACTAGGATTTCTAACTTCAGCAATCGCCAGGGAATTTCAGGGTCATCACCCATTACCGTAAGAGTAGCTTCAAACTCTCCTTCAACACGAAATTTCACACGACCATTTGCTTTATTAAGAAAAAAAAAAAAAAGGTAATATTCCTATAACTGTAAATAAAATACAAATGCAACAAATATATACATTCCATGCAACATTATATAATCTTCATATCAACTGAAAGACATTTTATATTTTAGTTTAGTATTCAAAAACATGGAAATAATTTTTTTTACAAAACATATACAGTAAATGACAAACTTTCTGGTTCACATAAAAGGTAGATTCATTAAAACCTGAAGCCAAAAAATTGAATTATAGAAACAAAAAAACATTATTTGATGTTAACTGTAATAGTTCACTAATGTAAAGAGCATAACACTAGCATTTAAAGGTTGGGAAACAGAGACAGTTTAATGTTTTTGATAGAAATTGAAATTTTTTTTTACTTTCTCGTATACATAGTATAGAGAAAGTATAGGAATCGCGAAAAAAATTAGACCTCAAGATTTTGATGAATCTTCACGTCCGAAAAAACCATGTATAGAGTATAGGAGTCGTGAAAAACAATTTGACCTTGAGATTTTGATGAATATTGATGTTTTAGACCTTCCAGAGTCTGAAAATACTATTTTTGAAATTATGTCTGTCTGTGTGTAAACACGTTAACTCGAAAACGCTTTGACCTACAGTAAGGTCAATGAGATTTTGTACACCTGCTTTATATCAAAAAAAAAATCCTATCAACTTTTGGGCCACTTCCAGCAACCAGAAGTGGTACTTTAACTGAATACTTTCGCAAATTTTCAAGTAAAACTAAGGTTATAATTAGAGATAAATGATTTAAATTTTGTGTAGATATTTTTAATGATAAAAAACAAATATGAAATTTGAGAAAAATTACTCAACCAGAAATAGTATTTTATTTAAACAACCATCTGAATTTTTTCTATCATGGAAATATAAATGTATACAAGATATTAAAAACTGTATTCAACATAACGCATATTCTTTCAATAACTACTATTAATTTCATTTTAATTTATACTTTATATATCAGTTTAACAATAACATGTAATTCGTCATGGTCCTGGTAATACATTTAATTTTATAATTTTAATTTTATTTCCGCCATCATTATCATAATTAAATGTAGCTAAATGAAGTTTTACTATTGCAATTTATTCCAACAAATCTAGGTAATGCATATGTAATCATGAAAAAAAATCCACCATTTTCGACCTCCGTAAGTGTGAAAATATCATTTTAATATAAACTTTGATTATAAACAAAGATAAATGATTGCTGTCGATATTATCAATTAGTTATGATGAGCAACAAAGACATATGATATTTGAGAAATATTGTGCAACTGGAAGTGGTTCTGATGACCTTTTCCTAGATCTCAGTATATGAGAAAGTCAACACTCACTATTTTTTTTATCAAGGTACCATTAATCTGATTTCAGAAGTCAGCCACATTATTATTGTTTCTGATGTTAATCATAAATGTTCTTTGGTCCTCTATGAGGAAATTTCAGAAATACTCTATATTAGATATGAAATGAGTGGTAAGAGTTTAACCCTTCTCCCATAAATATTTCCAGAGATAACTACTACTAGGAATGGATATCATTAGGATTTTATTAATACCAATACTGCTTATTGATACTGAAACTTATTTATACTCTTATCAATACTACTCTACATAATGTGGGGAGATAATGCGTCTCTTGAAGGGAAGTGGTAACTGAGGTCAAGGGCTGTCATCATCTCCCTATAGTTGAAGAAAACTAAAATAATTTTGATTCTTTTTGCATTGCTTATGTAGCACCTCACAGCTTTTACTGAGGGAGTAGACCCCCCCCCCCCCCCCCCCCAAAATAGTATAACAAGAATGTTTAAGATTTACTATTTATCTTAGCACTATATTTTAATAATCTAATGAACTAATTAATCTACCTACGCTCTATGACAAAAATGATAAATCAATATTTTAAACAGTTAACTCAATAATTGACATAACTTTACCATGTTACTAAACCATATTCGATAAAACTTTAGCCACATGCTAAATCACTATCCTCTGTTTTCCTTTATGGCTAAGCCAGTTATTATCAAAAATGCATGCATTGAGTTTAAGAACTCAATTGTTTACCTGCATATATACACCCCATATCCCATACAAAATCATAAATTCAGTAGATTTAAGTCCAGGAAAACAGTTTTAGTGTTTACCCAACAGTTCTTTCTCTGAAACCATAAAGAAACAAAATAAGTAAAATGCCCTTATTATACCTGAGCCAGCAAAAAAAAATAATAGAAAAAAAGTCATGTAAATGGTGCCACACAAACGTTACAAGCCTGATACTTGCTTGCGATTGCAGCATTACTTGCCAACTGTCTCCTCCTCTCTAACAGAGCATAAGGAAATTGCTTGTTCCCAGCAGAAGAAAGCCGACAGTTGTGTCCGTCTCAGCAAGTGTTAGGTCTGCAGCAACAACATCCGACAGAAACAACAAATTCCAATGCCTAGTGACGTTTCCTTTGTTCAGCCATTTGCTTGATGGCATCCCAGAGCTTCTCAACATGGTCCATCCAACCACTAGCACATTCACTTATTTTATCAAAGCAGCTTGACTGATGCTGCCTGAATACAAAGTAAAACCGATGCTCACTCTGTATGCCCCGAGTGAATAACTACAGATTTTTATAACAATAACTTGGGGGCTCTGCCCCCGCTCACTTCGCTCGCTCACCCACCCCTGGGTTTACCGTATATACAATTTAAAGAGATTATTATTTTCATGGGAATTCTTACATATGCATTTTTTTCACTTTTACTTAAAAACTTTTGTAAAAACAATACTTGTCCTTTATTTCCGGCCCCTGGCATGGTTAAATCTCTTTCTCACAGGACGTATAACGCTGCTTGTGTTGTGAAGGGGGGGCGGCTGAACGCACGCTAAGGAGAAGTGGTTGGATCATCTGCTGGCTTGTTGCTGCCGGTGAGCTGTGCCTTCTGCTTGTCGCATTGCGCGTTGATCATTTAAAACCCTGTCCTTTTGTCACTTCACGTCTCTGCTGCTTGCGTTGTGAAAGGGGGGTCTGGGGAAGGTTGAACACACGCTAAGGAGAAACAGTCAGATCATCTGCTGGCTTCCTGCTGCTGGCAAACTGCGTCTTCTGCTTTTCGCTTGTCGTTGTTTTAAGAGCTGGGAGCACATGAAGTGTTTCTGCCAAAAGCATTCCAACAACTGCTAGGTTAGATGTCCGTGAACTTGTTTTAAATGTTGTCTCACTGCCTTGTCTCACGTGACGTTAAAGTGTCTCTTGCGAGACGTCAAATTGTCTTCCAAGAAGATCACGTCTCGTCTCCCTAGTCTCCCTCCCAAGATTGTTTTTTATAATAGAGAGTTATGTTGACTTGACGATGTCTAGACAGCTGCAATTTCAGTTTGGATAATTCCAGCAGCATCAGAGCTGGGAGGCTGCACCGAGTATGTTTCAGCAGTCGCTTTCTTGAAGCAGCCAAACACGCTGCATTACTTGACATTTATATAATGTACTTTTAAGTGTTTCATAAGGTTGCTAGTGCTACCTCTTTACATGCAACTATCTTTTAATATATATTGCATTAGGCTGTATTATCATTACGTTTACTGAAGTGAACCCACATATTTGAACACTTTACGCTATCTGTTATGATGACTGGAGAGCAGAGAATGTAAACACATAGCTAAGCGACTAAAACATTATTGCCCGATGCCTGCAGTGTCATCAGCATTAGTGAAAGCTAGGAATTTAAAAATGCTGCTAATGTTACAATGAATTAATATTACAAAATTACAGATAGCAGCACAATTTTACCAGGAGCTTATAGATATTTTGGTAACAACCAGTTCAGAACTGGTACCAATTTAATGCTCGTTTTCAATATCCATCCCTACCTAACACATTGTACAACAGCCATCAACCCAGAGTTTTCCCTGCTGTATATCTTCATGCATATCCAAAAGAATTCTATAAAAAAAAATCCACTAAATTAAAATTATTGATACTTCCAATGTTTGTGGCTCTGTCAAAACAATACGTAAGACATCAAGCACAGTCTTTTCAAAGAAAGATCCACTTGAGTATCTATTCTATAGAACAACCTCTCTTCCTCTTTCTCTTCTTAATAGTGTTATGATCCTGGCAAATCTATGATCTTTAATGTGGAGAAAATATTGCCATCTACAATATCTCAGGGTCAAACCACATTAATAAAAACATGCATCAACTTGCTATAATTAGTCTCAGAAACGGCTTTTGATAAAGTCAAACACAGTTATCTATTTACAGTGATGTGCAAATTTGGGCTTAGCTACAATATGTATGCAAGAATTAAGTTACTCTTCCAGAAGCTTCACTTTATATAAATATAAAAATGAACTGTTTTAGGAAACAGGCAGGAAGCCCATTATCTCCAACTCTTCTTTCAACTGGAACTGAACCTCTTGCAATTCATGCAAAGATAAAAAAGGATCATAACCCCAAACTCAAATATGCCGATGACATGGTGTCTCGCCTCGATCTCAGTACTGCCATTCATAATGAACAGATTTTATGGAATTTAATCTTTAAGATCTCTGGGTTTATTTCAGCAGACGCATTCTACTCACAGTGCTCCCACACACCAGTTTAAACTTGATCACTGGATTTACCGTAGTGGCATGTATTTCTCTTTTTGGCCTTCAGCTTCTAACACAAAATCTGCAGCATGTTTTTCACTACCACATCCATTATTCTCATTTTTGAAATCCATCACCTGGCACCTCCTCCTCTAATACCATTCTTAGTGCATTGCTTTACTTTTGTCTCCATACATGTCCAGGCCACTGCAGTTTTCTCCCCCATCATTTTTCACCAAATCCCTTTCACCTTTAAGCTTCCCATATTTTGTACTCAATACATTCTGTTTACCCTCCAGCATATTCATATCTTAAAATTCCATTATTTTAGTCTCCCTGCTAGCAGTTTCCCAACATTGCTGTTCTTAGTATTGTACTTTATATTTTTTCTTTTATCTTGGAATTACCCTTTTGTCAGAGTATTCCAATACACTTCTCCAATTTTTCCAAGTTGCTGATTCTCTGCCTTAATTTTGTATCTTTTCCTCTTTCCTATAGAATCTTTTATACAATGTACAAACAAAACTTTACTTTTTATGTAACTCACCTGATGCCAGCTGCACTTTTCCATTTTTAATTTTTACACTACTGTTGCAGAACATAAATTAAGTTCTTGATCAGCTTGTCTTCATCCCATGTCTCTCCCTCTAAGGCAAATCTCCACCTCACTAATTTAATTTCTAGGTCATCATGTGTACCTTTAAACAACTAAAAATCATCTACAAAAACTTTGACTACAGAGGTTCTTTCCTACTACTATACTGATCACATCTAATATTAGTGTAAAAAAAAAATTGTCTCAATACCATGATGTAATCCCACTCTCTCTTTAAACTCATCTCCTATTCCTGCTTCAAACATGACTACAGTTCTCACTTCACCATTCATAGCATACTTACTTTTGATCAGTCTTACGTACTGCTCGGATACCTTTTTCTTTTTCAAGCTCTACCAGATCACTCAACACTAACATAGGCTTTCTCAAGGTCTACTAAAGCCATTGCTACATCTTTCCTATCTTCTCCATATTTCTCCTAAGGGAAAGCAAGGAAAATACTGCATCTGTGGTTTCTATTTGTTCTGTCGTGGGTTCAGACACACACACAACCACAAACATTCTTAGCTCTCAGCCTTTGCACTGTAGTGGGTGTAAAGTGTGGTGTTGGTGTAGAGCCACAAAGTAGAGATGGGGCTGAGAGAGGGAGCCCAGAAACATCACCGTGAAGCACTGCGCTCATTTTACAGCCTTTTTCTTGCACCTAAAGGAGCTACTCCTTTAGTTCAAAATGCAGACAAGGAGGCTTATTAAGAAATTCATTAGAATCCAAAGCTTTTACATCCAACGTATGTACAATAAACAAAAAATATTATTTGAAGATTGACCACAAAACATTTTGATCTTTCCAGCTGGATTCTAGCTGTAACTTACAATGGTTAAATCTGATTTCAGAGACATTTAAGTGGTAGGAAACTGGGCTAGTGCATAGAAAAAGCACATGCAGGTTAAATAACAACAAGCACTGCTTAAACAGAACATTTAAGGCTTGTGATAAATATCTTACCAACAGTGAGATTTGCCAGCTGTGGGGGGAGGTCTGTTGTAACAAGCCGATGTCTCAGAATCTGGTTCAACTGATGAAGAGTGGATTGTTTTTCTGCCTTAGTAATTGGGTCAGGGGGAATTATTTTATCCTGGAAGTATTTAAGAGAAAGAACTGTTTTATGCTTCAAGACATCAATGTATATCTACAAATCAAAAAATAACGTACTTTGTATGCATATTTGTGTCCAAACCATAACATTTCCAATATAAATAAAATTTTCATTTTGCTTATGAGTTTTGATTTTTTGAAAATTAAATATTGCCTACTTAAATAAGAAATCTGTTCCTAAGCCACACTTTCAAATCTTACCATAAAAGGTAACAGAGATTCATCAAGTATCCCACTGGAATTTAATCTACTAGTAGGTTTTCACAAAATTATGCTTCATAAGGATGTCTTTAAATGTAAACAAATAATGACAGGACAAAAATAAATGCACTCCTGTTTCAGCAAGAATGAAGAACAAATGATAACACTAAACAGAATACTACTCACCTACACAAACCAATGCTGAAATAAAATACATTTTTAAAAAGTTTGAATAATGGATATCTAAAAATATTTTCATTTTGAAATATACAAAAGGCAATGGGCACTATCTAAATAGAGTTTACATGGTCTCCCTTGTTCACATACAGTTTTATCTAAACACTGTGGTTTTCATTATCTATCTCAACAGCATGCATGTTAGTTTGGCTGGCAACTATAAACCATACATGAGGCAGTGTGCCCTGCAATGAAACTGTGGCCCATATAGGGTTGGTCACTGCCTTATGCCTGATGCTACTATAATAGGATCCAGTTTCCTCAACCCAGACTGGGATTTCATAGGATTGACCATTGTTAAGAGTCATTAAAATATCTCAAAATATTCATGAGGTTTCTTCAAAATCTTCTAGTGACAATTGTCTTTTAGTTGGCACTCATCAGGATCATTTTCATTCTGCTTAACCTGGTCTTGGTTAGCACCGCTTATTTAGGGGCTGATCATCATGACCTCAATCCTGGTTAAGTTAATTCTCACCCCTACCTCATTTCACTCAGCTGCAAACTATTTCAATGTGCAAGTGAGATTGCATTTTAATGAGATCAAAAGGATATATCATCAAGAGGTGGTACAGTGCTCCATGCCTAGAACGGAATATACATTATTCTTCCTTAATTTATCGGATGAAGAATCTGTTTCTCTGATACAGACTTCCTATGGAGTCTAGGAACACTAATCCATTATTAACTGAAGCATACATATTCTTGTCCTGCTTGAAAAAAACTGTATGAACAGCCCAGCATAACAACCCCAAAGCAATGTCCCTGTCTTTTACACAACAATTACCCAAAATCCAGAAAATGGTTAGTAGTGTTCATTTTTGAGTGCCTGGTAGCTGAGTGATTCAAATTAATTGGGTGATTTTATCGTGAAGCCACAATTCATAGACTAGGGGACTGTGCCAGTCCCCCAACTAGGCCTTGGCACTGAAAGCAGATTCACAGAATGCGGTATGAAACTTTTCTGATGGAGAAGGAGCTGGAACTTAAGCAAAACAATGAAAAATATTAGCCAGATTTAGTTGGACAAAAACATAACATTGACTACTGAACCAAAAATGTCAGACTAGAGTGTTTTTTTCTCCTGCTCTTGAATTGCCCCACAAAAGAGGCATTGGGTAGATGTGGGGATACTCACAAGCCCATGGATAACTCGCGTACAGTTGACATTTGCTCTGGTGGACTACAGGGTTATCTCCATAATCTGGATAGCTTGGTAGTGAATTGTTACTAGCAATTTAAATTACTTATGGATTGTCATTAACAAAAAACATGTTCAAATACAAGGTTACTCATAAATGTACACAGTACTAGAGTATCTCGGACCAAAGACTAACAGCTGACTTTGGAGTTTCGTCATCTAAATCAAATCCCCTTAACACTTGGGCAAAGATTGATTCCGAACATTTAACTCATCACCTAGGAATTGCTGGGAACAGCTAGAAGATACCCCTGTGAAGAACATGTTTGACTTCTGTTTATGACAGAGCTTGTTCAGCATTTAGGAGAGGTCAAGAATGTAGTGTCCAAATGGACACTGTTCAAGACCTTAGTAGAGGAGGCAAGTGCCAGTCATTGTAGAAATTCTTGTTTCTGCTAGTCAATACCAGTGGCAAGGAATTTTTTTTTTTTTTTTTTTAAAAAGGGCTTTTCCAGTAATTTTAGCAGGAGGGTGTAGAGATTTGACAGAGGAGGGATACAGGAAAGCCAAAAATTGAGCAGCTGGATGAACTGACAAGGCATTCCCATAACTTTTGGATAAATTCAAAGGGGTTCTGGAAAAACATTCAACGACTTAGGAACAGCAGGCAGGATGTTGCCCAGGCTGTTCAGTAAGGGTGGGGAACTGCTGACCTCAACTAAAAACATCATTTAGAAGTGGAAAGAGTGCTTTGAAGAACTGCTGAACACAGAAAATATGCTCCCTCCAGGACTAAAAATGTAATACACAATCCATTTTCTGAACCCACTAATTCTACTATTAGTTTACAAAGAAGTTACAGTAAAAGATTATTATGTGCTGGTACTTATGTTGTTTTAGTTGTGTCGAGCTTATACAAATATTAAAATACTTTGAAAATGTTTATTTATTATATGCTTATGACAAGCAATAACAGACACTAAAAACAGTTTCAGATTTATTTTCCAACACCAAAACATAGCCATTAGACAGACACTAAAAACTGTTACTTGCCCTGATGCAAGCAGGCAGACGAGGATAAGATCCTGTAGTCAAGACATCGATAGCAAAAGGGATGGCAAAGTTAGGTAGCCGGGCATGTACAAGAGCATCCCTTGCCAAGGATGCCAACCTGTCTGCAGTGTCCACAAAGAGAAAAGCCTGCTGGTCCAGAAAACTGGAAATTATCTGTTAGAAGAGCAAAGCAAAATAAATTATTGGAGAAAACCTTTTGCATTTCCATCAAATACTACTAACTGCATTATAAATATCAAGTTCTTATACAGTACACAATTTGTAACAAAATAATAGTCAAAAAACAATGAGATATGTCTGACACTTACTGGTGTGAAAAAAAAACAATTATATTTCTAGTTTAAATTTAATACTCCTGCATTTGTCCACATATAGGGCAAAGCCATGTCATGTAAATGTTCATACTTTAGGAAAGGCAGATTGTGATGGTAGCCTAAAAGGTGGAATGAGAAGTAAGACCAACTGTTTTTCTTTCTGGATTTTTAAGGCCAAATAAGAGTGAAAATGAGGGAAGGACAGATTGAGCACAAAATAAGAACCAACATTTTCATATATGTTCATTTATGGAATATCCTAACAGGACATGTAGTGAGAGATGAAAATACTTTGCAGAGGAGTGATCTTTTCTTCCATTGGAACTAAAAGGTTGTTGGGGGTAAATGAAAATCTGGCTATTTTATAGACTGCTTCCAGTTTTAACAACACCTTTTCTGTACTGGAAACTCTAAACTGTGTCATGCTTAATGACGTTCATCAGAGAATATTTGTTTTTTCAGTATAGAATTTGCTCCTAGTGTAATCAATGACAATAAAGACAAAAGCGAAGAAAGAAAACTAAAACTAAGCTTGTGATTTTTCTGTAAAAAGCCAACAATGACTAAACATAAAAAGAAAACATGTAATCACTTAATTACAGTAATTACATTTTTTCTTTGTAGGCTGTGAATCTCCAAATACAAAATTTAGTACTTTATACAGTAATCCCTCCTCCATCGCGGGGGTTGCGTTCCAGAGCCACCCGCGAAATAAGAAAATCCGCGAAGTAGAAACCATATGTTTATATGGTTATTTTTATATTGTCATGCTTGGGTCACAGATTTGCGCAGAAACACAGGAGGTTGTAGAGAGACAGGAACGTCATTCAAACACTGCAAATAAACATTTGTCTCTTTTTCAAAAGTTTAAACTGTGCTCCATGACAAGATAGAGATGACAGTTCCGTCTCACAATTAAAAGAATGCAAACATATTTTCCTCTTCAAAGGAGTGTGCGTCAGAAGCAGAGTCTGTCAGAAAGACAGAGGAAAGCAAACAAATCAATAGGGCTGTTTGCTTTTAAGTATGCGAAGCACCGCGGCACAAAGCTGTTGAAGGCGGCAGCTCACACCCCCTCCGTCAGGAGCAGACAGAGAGAGATAGAGTTTGTTTTTCAAGCACAAATCAATACGTGCCCTTCGAGCTTTTAAGTATGTGAAGCACCGTGCATGTCGTTTCAGGAAGCAGCTGCACAAAAGATAGCAACGTGAAGATAATCTTTCAGCATTTTTAGACGAGCGTCCGTATCGTCTAGGTGTGCGAACAGCCCCCCTGCTCAATCCCCCTACGTCAGGATCAGAGAAAGTCAGCGCAAGAGAGACAGAAAAGTAAGCCGGGTAGCTTCTCAGCCATCTGCCAATAGCGTCCCTTGTATGAAATCAACTGGGCAAACCAACTGAGGAAGCATGTACCAGAAATTAAAAGACCCATTGTCCGCAGAAATCCGCGAACCAGCAAAAAATCTGCGATATATATTTAAATATGCTTACATATAAAATCCGCGATGGAGTGAAGCCGCGAAAGGCGAAGCGCGATATAGCGAGGGATTACTGTACTTAAAATATTCTGAACTCTGTTGTGCCTCCCTCCCCTCAGATCTGTTCCTAGAAGTTTGTCTACTGTTGTCTTTATTATTCATTGATATCATTAATTTGTTTATTACTACCTATTTCAATGTATGACCACCTATTCATTACCTGTAACCTGACTGCACTAACAGATACGCAAATCAAATTTAGCTCATATGATACTCTTTCGCAGCTAGCTGGCAAGCAGATAACAGAAAGCAAAGTTTAGCTTGCATCAACAGCTCAAATTCTACATGAAAGAATTTATTTTTTCACTTCTCTATAAATTTTCTTTCATTAGGGACCGTGCACCAACTTCCAACACAATTTCATCTCTTGCCACATTTTCCAGTTCTATTTGTATTGAATTCTAAATATCTATTGGAATTATCACTTTCAAACTCACTGATCAAATTAAATTTGACTCAGGTTTGCTTGGATCATGTTTAAAATACGGAAGTGTGGAGAGGCACTATGAGTAGTTTCATGGAACATAAACAGATGATGGTAGACAGATTTGCTAAGATAATATGCACATTACATCTACTTTTTGTTAATTGATCCATGTTTTATCTCCCTGAAAAACAATTGTAATTTTTGTTCTTGTAACATTTGTCATCCTTCGATGGTAGACCTCTTCTTTCACCATTATTTATTCCAGTGACACTTTCCTCCAACATAACCATCAGAAAGATGAAACTTTGTGTTGTACTGTAACTTGCAATAACTAACCATTTTATTGCTGGTATATTAAACACATTAAACATAAATTACGGGTTGGGGGGGCGTAAATGTATTCAAGTGGTTGGACTAGGATTTGAGTCCAGTATCATAGCTTTGTGAAAAAGCAGCACTAGCCACAGCACCATCATATCACACATTTTGATAAAATTTTGAAGATGTAGAATATTATGTACTTTTTTAATCGTATATTATAGTAGCTGATTACCCAGTGGCTTTGCTCACTTAGTGCAAGGGAAAAAAATAAAATGTAGTCTATAAGTTATTAAACAGCAAAACATTAACATTTAAGAAGTAAAGATACATTGAGCACTACTGGAGTGGTTTCGGGTAAACTACATTTTAAAGGTGCTATAACACAACAGGTAAGTAGTACTAACAGAAGCTAAAATGTATTTGGATCATCTCTCGGTAGCAGATCCCTTGTGAAAGGCGCTACACGACCAGTGTGGTATAGAAGTTACATTTTGTATGTGATCGTCCAAATTTCTGCCTGACAACCTTGCACTACATGCCTGCGATTTACTTGTTAAAATAATTCATCACAAAAGCAACATTGAATGTTGCGGGGTTTTAGTGACCCGAACTCACCTTAAGGGACAGTAAGTAGTCGTGCAGGGCAATTTACAGAGTCCTGCTTCGATGGCGCCGATTTCACTCATTCGCAAAGATTTCCACTCTCCCAGGAGCCGACGGGGCACTTGAAGTGTCACAAACAGTGTGAGAAGAGAGGACACTGCCTGAAACTGCGAAGCTCTCAACCCGGCGGAGCAGCCCGACATTGCGCGCCTCCCAGCATCCACTTTGTTCTCACAACCCCTTGCCGCTGAATGCGGTCTCGTCTTCACATTGTTTACAGCTCGGCGCAGTTATAAAGTAGAAAGATGCAAAGCTGTTTTCCTCATCTCTTCTACTATCAAGTACTGCCAACTAAAAAGAAGTTACAATGTGGCAGTTTCCGCAACAGTCACGTGGACAAATAAATAAAATTTCTCTGTCAGAACGCGGACGGCTCAGCGCACTTCTATGAGATAGATTGGCGTGTTTGTGTTTACTTCTTTTCAATATCAGTGAAATAACTCTCACACAAATAATAACAATTCGTAAAGATTACATAAAAATGGCGTCCACAAATGAAGTGATTAGTTCCTGTATTATAATATGTTCTGTGGTCATACGTAATTTCCGTATCGCGTGGTCATATGTAATTTCCGTTTCAAACGCGAAAATAATTATATATATATATGTATACACACAGTGGAACCTCGGTTCACGAACGTCTCGGTAAACGTACAACTCAGTTTACGACCAAAAAGTTCGCCAAACTTTTGCCTTGGTTCACGACAACACTCTCGGTATACGAACAAGCCAGGTTCCCTTTCGGTTTATACATGTTCAGTCTCTCCCTGTGCATTTCCTGTGCAGCGAGCAAGAGAGAGAGCGAGAGAGCGCAGCGCACACACACACACACACACAGAGGCAGTGTGAGAGAGAGGCAGCGCAAGAGACAGAGAGAGCCCCGCGCGCGCACACACACACACACAGGAGCGCTCTAGAGAGACACACACAGGCGCTCCAGGCTTGCAAAAGAGAGATGCACGCACACACACAGGCGCGGGAGAGAGAGGCGCGCGCACACACACACACAGGAGCACGCTAGAGAGACACACACACACACAGGCGCTCCAGGCTTGCAAAAGAGATATCCGCGCACACACACACAGGCGCGGGAGAGAGAGGCGCGCGCACACACAGGAGCGTGCTAGAGAGACACACACACACAGGCGCTCCAGGCTCGCAAAAGAGAGACACGCACACACACACAGGTGCGAGAGAGAGCGAGCGAGCGAGCGAGGGGCGCATAAGGTAGAGAAGGCTTGTTTTTGTTTTCAGTTCTATTTACAGTGATCGGTTCGTAGCCTGCATTGTTGCAATGTTACTTTTCTTGGTGGTTTATTAAATTATGGATTTTTCAAATGTTCATTTTTTTCCCGTGCTTAAAACTCATTAAAAAAAGTGTTTTTAGCGAGCGGTTCCTAGCACCCCCTCCTTTAACCGTCACCTTATCGTGGTGGAGGGGTTTGCGTGTCCCAATGATCCTAGGAGCTCTGTTGTCCGGGGCTTTATGCCCCTGGTAGGGCCACCCAAGGCAAACTGGTCCTAGGTGAGGGATGAGACAAAGAGCGGTTAAACAAACCTCCTATGAGGAAAAACAATTTTGGACGGCGTTTTCCCTTGCCCGGACGCGGGTCACTGGGGCCCCACTCTGGAGCCAGGCCTGGAGGTGGAGCTCGATGGCGAGCGCCTGGTGGCCGGGCCTGCACCCATGGGGCTCGGCCGGGCACAGCCCGAAGAGGCAACGTGGGTCCCCCTTCCCATGGGCTCACCACCTATGGGAGGGGCCAAGGAGGTCGGGTGCAGTGTGAGTTGGGTGGTGGCCGAAGGCGGGGACCTTGGCGGTCCGATCCTCGGCTACAGAAACTGGCTCTTGGGACGTGGAATGTCACCTCTCTGAAGGGGAAGGAGCCTGAGCTAGTGCGCGAAGTTGAGAGGTTCCGGCTAGATATAGTCGGACTCACCTCGACGCACAGCTTGGACTCTGGAACCAATCTCCTTGAGAGGGGCTGGACTCTCTACCACTCTGGCGTTGCCCCCGGTGAGAGGCGCCGAGCAGGTGTGGGTATACTTATTGCCCCCCAACTTGGAGCCTGTACATTGGGGTTTACCCCGGTGGACGAGAGGGTAGCCTCCCTTCGCCTTCGGGTGGGGGGGACGGGTCCTAACTGTTGTTTGTGCGTATGCACCGAACAGCAGTTCGGAGTACCCACCCTTTTTGGAGTCCCTGGAGGGGGTGCTAGAGGGCATACCTTCTGGGGACTCCCTCGTTCTGCTGGGAGACTTCAATGCTCACGTGGGCAATGACAGTGAGACCTGGAAGGGCGTGATTGGGAGGAATGGCCCCCCTGATCTGAACCCGAGCGGTGTTTTGTTATTGGACTTCTGTGCTCGTCACGGACTGTCCATAACGAACACCATGTTCAAGCATAGGGGTGTTCATATGTGCACTTGGCACCAGGACACCCTAGGCCTCAGTTCGATGATCGACTTTGTGGTCGTGTCGTCGGACTTGCGGCCACATGTCTTGGACACTCGGGTGAAGAGAGGGGCGGAGCTGTCAACTGATCACCACCTGGTGGTGAGTTGGCTTCGATGGTGGGGGAGGATGCCGGTCAGGCGTGGTAGGCCCAAACGTGTTGTGAGGGTCTGCTGGGAACGTCTGGCAGAGCCCTCTGTCAGAAGTAGCTTCAACTCCCACCTCCGGCAGAACTTCGACCACATCCCGAGGGAGGTGGGGGACATTGAGTCCGAATGGGCCATGTTCCGTGCCTCTATTGTTGAGGCAGCTGACCGGAGCTGTGGCCGTAAGGTGGTCGGTGCCTGTCGTGGCGGCAATCCCCGAACCCGCTGGTGGACACCGGCGGTGAAGGATTCCGTCAAGCTGAAGAAGGAGTCCTACAGGACCCTTTTGTCCTGTGGGACCCCGGAGGCAGCTGATAGGTACCGGCAGGCCAAGCGGAATGCTGCTTTGGTGGTTGCTGAGGCAAAGGGGAGGCCATGGAGAATGACTTTCACACGGCTTCGAGAAGATTCTGGTACACCATCCGACGTCTCAGGAAGGGGAAGCAGTGCAGTGTCAACACTGTATATGGTGGGGATGGTGCACTGCTGACCTCGACTCGGGATGTTGTGGGTCGGTGGGGGGAATACTTCGAAGACCTCCTCAATCCCATTAACATGCCTTCCAATGAGGAAGCAGAGCCTGGGGACTCAGAGGTGGGCTCCCCCATCTCTGGGACTGAGGTCACCGAAGTGGTCAAAAAACTCCTTGGTGGTAGGGCCCCGGGGGTGGATGAGATACGCCCGGAGTTCCTCAAGGCTCTGGATGTTGTAGGACTGTCTTGGCTGACACGCCTCTGCAACATCGCATGGACATCAGGGACAGTGCCTCTGGATTGGCAGACCGGGGTGGTGGTCCCCCTCTTTAAGAAGGGGGATTGGAGGGTGTGTTCCAACTACAGAGGGATCACACTCCTCAGCCTCCCTGGAAAAGTCTATTCAGGGGTCCTGGAGAGGAGGGTCCGTCGGATAGTCGAGCCTCGGATTCAGGAGGAACAGTGTGGTTTTCGTCCTGGTCGCGGAACAGTGGACCAGCTCTATACCCTTAGCAGGGTCCTGGAGGGTGCATGGGAGTTTGCCCAACCAGTCTACATGTGTTTTGTGGACTTAGAAAAGGCATTCGACCGTGTCCCTCGGGGAATCCTGTGGGGGGTACTCCGAGAGTATGGGGTACCGGCCCCCCTGATAAGGGCTGTTCAGTCCCTGTACGATTGGTGCCAGAGCTTGGTCCGCATTGCCGGCAGTAAGTCGAACCCGTTTCCAGTGAGAGTTGGACTCCGCCAGGGCTGCCCTTTGTCACCGATTCTGTTCATATCTTTTATGGACAGAATTTCTAGGCGCAGCCAGGGTGTTGAGGGGGTCCAGTTTGGTGGGCTCAGGATTGGGTCACTGCTTTTTGCAGATGATGTTGTCCTGTTTGCTTCATCAGGCCGTGATCTTCAGCTCTCTCTGGATCGGTTCGCAGCTGAGTGTGAAGCGGCTGGGATAAGAATCAGCACCTCCAAATCCGAGACCATGGTCCTCAGCCGGAAAAGGGTGGAGTGCCCTCTCAGGGTTGGTAGCGAGATCCTGCCCCAAGTGGAGGAGTTCAAGTATCTCGGGGTCGTGTTCACGAGTGAGGGAAGAATGGAGCGTGAGATCGACAGGCGGATCGGTGCGGCATCCGCAGTAATGCGGGCATTGCATCGGTCTGTCGTGGTGAAAAAGGAGCTGAGCCGCAAGGCGAAGCTCTCAATTTACCAGTCGATCTATGTTCCTACCCTCACCTATGGTCATGAGCTATGGGTAGTGACCGAAAGAACGAGATCGCGAATACAAGCGGCTGAAATGAGTTTCCTCCGCAGGGTGTCTGGGCTTTCCCTTAAAGATAGGGTGAGAAGCTCAGTCATCCGGGAGGGGCTCAGAGTAGAGCCGCTGCTCCTCCGCATCGAGAGGAGTCAGATGAGGTGGCTCGGGCATCTGATCAGGATGCCTCCTGGACGCCTCCCTGGTGAGGTGTTCCGGGCACGTCCAACCGGGAGGAGGCCCCGGGGAAGACCCAGGACACGCTGGAGGGACTATGTCTCTCGACTGGCCTGGGAACGCCTTGGGATTCTCCCGGAAGAGCTAGAAGAAGTGGCCGGGGAGAGGGAAGTCTGGGCATCTCTGCTCAAGCTGCTGCCCCCGCGACCCGACCTCGGATAAGCGGGAGACAATGGATGGATGGATGGATGGATGGTTCCTAGCACTATAGCGCGAACTATTGCAGTGTTAGTTTTCTCTGTTGTTCAAGGTTTTCTCAGTGTTATTCAATGTTTTTACATTTAGTTTACCATTACGCTGTGCATTCTATGGTATAATTAACTATATTTGTGCTTAAAAACTAAAAAAAAAAAAATATATATATATATATATATACACACATACATACAGTTCGTACTGTCTGGAACGGATTAATTGTATTTACATACAATCCTATGGAAGAAATTGCTTTGGTTCACAACCAGAGTTTTGGAACGAATTATGGTCGTGAACCAAGGTTCCACTGTGTGTGTGTGTGTGTGTGTGTATATTATATATATATATATATATATATATATATACACACACACACACACACACACACACACACACACACACACACACAGTGCATCCGGAAAGTATTCACAGCGCATCACTTTTTTCACATTTTGTTATGTTACAACCTTATTCCAAAATGGATTAAATTCTTTTTTTCCTCAGAATTCTGCACACAACACCCCATAATGACAATGTGAAAAAGGTTTACTTGAGGTTTTTGCAAATTTATTAAAGATAAAAAAAACTGAGAAACCACATGTACATAAGTATTCACAGCCTTTGCTCAATACTTTGTCGATGCACCTTTGGCAGCAATTAGAGCCTCAAGTCTTTTTGAATATGATGCCACAAGCTTGGCATACCTATCCTTAGCCAGTTTCGCTCATTCCTCTTTGCAGCACCTCTCAAGCTCCACCAGGTTGGATGGGAAGTGTCGGTGCACAGCCATTTTAAGATCTCTCCAGAGATGTTCAATCGGATTCAAGTCTGGGCTCTGGCTGGGCCACTCAAGGATATTCACAGAGTTGTCCTGAAGCCACTCCTTTGATATCTTGGCTCTGTGCTTAGGGTCGTTGTCTTGCTGAAGGATGAACCGTCACCCCAGTTTGAGGTCAAGAGTGCTCTGGAGCAGGTTTTCATCCAGGATGTCTCTGTACATTGCTGCAGTCATCTTTCCCTTTATCCTGAGAGTCCTTCAGGTGCCTTTTGGCAAACTCCAGGCGGGCTGCCATGTGTCTTTAACTAAGGAATGGCTTCCGTCTGGCCACTCTACCATACAGGCCTGATTGGTGAATTGCTGCAGAGATGGTTGTCCTTCTGGAAGGTTCTCTTCTCTCCACAGAGGACCTCTGGAGCTCTGACAGAGTGACCATCGGGTTCTTGGTCACCTCCCTGACTAAGGCCCTTCTCCCCCGATCGCTCAGTTTAGATGGCCGGCCAGCTCTAGGAAGAGTCCTGGTGGTTTCGAACTTCTTCCACTTACAGATGATGGAAGCCACTGCGCTCATTGGGACCTTCAAAGCAGCAGAAATTTTTCTGTAACCTTCCCCAGATTTGTGCCTCAAGACAATCCTGTCTCGGAGGTCTACAAACAATTCCTTTGACTTCATGATTGGTTTGTGCTCTGACATGAACTGTCAACTGTGGGACCTTATATAGACAGGTGTGTGCCTTTCCAAATCATGTCCAACCAACTGAATTTACCACAGGTGGACTCCAATTAAGCTCAAGAAACATCTCAAGGATGATCAGGGGAAACATGATGCACCTGAGCTCAATTTCGAGCTTCATGGCAAAGGCTGTGAATACTTATGTACATGTGCTTTCTCAATTTTTTTT
Organism: Erpetoichthys calabaricus; assembly: GCF_900747795.2. Lineage (NCBI taxonomy): Eukaryota > Metazoa > Chordata > Cladistia > Polypteriformes > Polypteridae > Erpetoichthys > Erpetoichthys calabaricus. The sequence goes on along the minus strand of NC_041397.2, from coordinate 128,338,956 downwards.
ATTTTTAATAAATTTGCAAAAATCTCAAGTAAACTTTTTTCACGTTGTCATTATGGGGTGTTGTGTGTAGAATTCTGAGGAAAAAAATGAATTTAATCCATTTTGGAATAAGGCTGTAACATAACAAAATGTGGAAAAAGCGCTGTGAATACTTTCCGGATGCACTGTATATATTATATATATATTATATATATGCATTGCATATATATATTTGCAGCTGGAGATCCACAAAGGGAGAAAAAATGAATCACGTATCATAAAGTAGTTTTTATTCCTGAGCTTTCAACCCCTGCCAGGGGTCTTCATCAGAGGATAATGCTTAGACTTACAAGAATCAAAGGCAATATATAGCAAAACATTACGTGGAGGGGGTTTGCAAATATGCAAACTGTATCATAGACCTTCTCTTCCATATTCCAAAAATTCAGCATCATAGGTTTAAATCTCATACCCAATTAATTATTGAACCACTCTCCCATAAGACTATATGTACATCCTAATACACGGGTCCCCAAAGATTCCAAATTACCCTGTGTGGGTCTATACACAAACTATCCCTGCAAAGGTCTGGCAGCCTTGTCTAGTCTATAGGGCTAGACTTGCTGCCACCCTAAATCTGATAATCAGAGTTGGAGGGTTTCCTGTGTTGTAATACTCTGTGCTGATCTCATTAAACACAGAACATTACTGGATTGAAAAATACTCCACCTAAAATCACAGTCTTTAAATTTAGTTCAGTTCATTAAGTCAAATACTGAAATAGCTTTCTTGTTAAAAGTGTGTTAAGCATTATATCCAAACATCTCTTAGAAGGAAAACAGTGGAAAAGTAAATATCAAACACCTTTAGATATTTTGGAATGTCTTTCTTCAATCTACGCTTCTTCAAACACAAACTGATTTCTTTGCAATTTCTACCTACCGCACACTTTTCCACTTTCCCAGCATTGCTAGCCCATTTAACAAGCGCTAACAGACGAACGAAAAGCTGGCGGGTTCGGCTGGCAAACTGCACAATCTCAATTTTTCTGCAAATAAAGGGAGAGAGAGTTAAATTGGCATTTTTTTAATTAAAGCAAACAAAAAATGTACCAATGTGTTCCTGTTTATATTCTACAGCAGCACATTTTGACTCTATCCAAATATTTGTTTAATTATTACAAATCAGTACATTTCACTCCTGTTATAGCTGGGAATATGTTTAATTAAGCACATCTTAAATAATTAACGTTAAAATAATTCTACTACAGGAGTCCCAAAAAGCAGAACCAACACAGGAAATATAATTCCCATCAAACAGGAGCACATTTGGGCTGATAGGAGGACAACCTTTATCAGTCTACACAAATTTTTATACCAGCCAAAGTGAGATCTCATCTAAGTCCACTAGTACAGTGGTTTCTACTCAACTAATTTGGTAACAATTTCACTGCTTCGTTTGATTACAGCTTTTGTCCAAGAGTACAACATTTTGTCTTATTGTGTATGGTAAAAGGAGAATAACTGAGGGCAGCATTAGTAAATTTGTATTGTTTCTTGATGGTTGACATTTATTCAAGTCTATTTTATGATGAGGCAGTTATAATGTTAGGCTTGATGCCAATACAGCAATCTGATATGTAGCATCTTTAAATCAACTTTAAATAAATAAACTTCAATACTTCTTTATAATATTATCGAATACAGCCACTGGTGCTCTTTCCTGTAGTAAAACAGAGACGCAGTGATGTCTGTGACACGCCAATTTTCCATCAGTCACCCATACCATACTGTACATGCTTTTCACGTTTCATGGATTCAATTACTCAAACCATTTAGTTTATTTATGTGGGATTAAATCTATTCAGCAAACCAGGAAATACAAAGAAGTAGCATTCATGGTTCCAACCCAGCAAGGAGTCAAGTCGATTATGGAATGCAACTTACATTTCAGCCAGCACTGACAAAAGAGTCAACATTTAAAGAAAATCCGTAAATATTTGCTTAAATAAACCATTATACATACATATCTAAGCAATGATGGGTACCTCAGCTTAGTATACTTATATATTTACATGGCTATTGAAATATTGTAATGTGAATGTTAATTTCCTATGCAAAAACGCAATCATATCAATTTAGCTATCAAAATTAAATGGAAAACTTGGCACCTTGCAAAAGTATTTAGAAAAATTCTAATTTATCTGAACAACAAATCATGTACAGAAATTTTGCTCACTGTGATATTTTAAATTGAAAGCACTGGAACTAAAATTATCTTTCTTTAATGTATCAGTTTTATATTACAAAAATACATAATACTCACTACCAAAACTTTCATACTTTGTTGAACTATCTTAGCAGCCATAACAGCCTTAAGTCTTTCGGTATAAAGTATGTTCTTTATCAACTTTGCACACTGCTCAAGAGTAATTTTTATCCATTCCTCCAGGTTGATTTGTACCTGATTTTTCAGGTTAACCTGATGTCATACTACACAACTTCTAGTCAGAAGGGATGTCAGATTTGACAATTGCAGTTTCTGAACTCATCACAGATCACACAATTAGAAACGAGTGAGCATGTCAAATAACACAACTGATGACTTTTCAGCACAGTTTCTCATTTCAAAAGTATCAAAAACTTGCTCCTTTTTCATACAGCCAATAACATGCTTCCTGTGCCAAGGGTTTATAGGTATGAGGAGTTAACCACAACATTTACCCTCATCTTTCTTTATTTATTTTTGTTTAACTTTTTTCCAATCTATCATGGTACAAAAAAAAAAAAATCAGATACATCAGCCTCTCTTTTTACAAGGTCCAAACACTATTGTTCCTTATTTCTTTGTTAGCTGCATTATATGCATTGAATACCTGGGTACATGATCATTGTTTGTCATCCCTCATGCACACAGAGCCTGCACATATGACTTACACTAAAATAAAAGTCATTTGATAATGTTGGAGTTAAGTCACAGACTACTTGTGCAGAATTGTTGGGCATGTCAGACAATGCAACTGGCAGTCTCAGGATTGTGCCACAACTGAGTCCGACTCACAAAGAATATGTAAATGAAGTCTATGGGTTTTAGTTGGACTAGTCGAATAGTATACTGTTACTATCACCATACTCACTGTAGGTGGATTTTGAGGTGTGGGTAATATTATATTTGTGCTGCTCATATCTCAGTGAAAATAATAGTAATTCTTTACATTTATATAGTGATTTTCTCACTATTCAAAAAGGCCAAAAAACTTGGCCTTGTTCTTATCTGACCATAAATAATTTTCACACATTGCAATATGGTCACTATCATGCTTTTTACAATGCATTATATGCAGTGTACCTCCGGGTGAGCAATCACTGGTTGTGAGCCTCGTGCACACAGAGCCGGCCCCTACGGTGAGTCACAGGCTAGTTGGACTGAGTTGCTGGATATGTCAGACTACGTGACAGACGTTCTTTCTGTACATAAAGAATACACCTGAAAATCACTGGAAATGCAGTGTAATGCAACATGGCCATAACCGTCAAGCTTTCCTGCAGAAAATGTGTCAGCTGTTTAAATGACTCACTCATGGAGTTTAGTTGTGGCCAGGGGTTCTTGTTACTCAAGTATTGGGGTACTGTCTTCAGCTGTGTAGCTTCTGAGGATCTACAAATAAAATACTTGCACAAACCATTTCTATGACATTTTTCATGTTATAAAAATCATATGTTGGGTTCCAGTGATTTGAAATAAAAATAACAGACATGAAAATTACACAATTTGGCAAGGGAAGGACTAAATACTTTTGCAATACACTCCCAATATTAAAAAAAAAAAGTGCAGCACGACAGCCTACCTTTAACATTCTTGCTTTTAACAAATGAGAATTTTCTGTATGGTGTATTAGCTTTAATTATCATTACAATTTGTACCAAATTAATTTCACAACCACAAGATTTTTTTGAATTAGTATTGATTTTACTTAAGAGGAGTATTTTTGAACACCAAGTGTCCAGTAATAGACAGCTACAGAATAATCATAAGCCTTTAAAGAAATCTGTTTTTAACCCATTCTGTAAAACAGTAAACTATTATGTTTTATGTAGGCATTTAATACAAGAGGTTCTGTAGTCTATATTATGAGTATATAACTGATGAAAGAAGAACTAGACTGACAGCCAAGAAACCTTAAATGCTAAGCCTCTCATGTATATAGAAAAGATATCTGTAAAAAAAGAAAACAAATAACAATAATAAAGGTTAGTTATGCACAAGTATGTTTTATGATTTACAGTACATTACAATCTTTTTAATGGTATTTATACCAATGTCAAAGCTCTAGAAAACTAGGTTGTACTTTTTTGTTTACATTGAGGTATATAGTGATTTTATTATATTTTTTGATAGAATTGACTTTCTGACAAGTAATTCTAGAAAATTTACAATTACTTAATTTAAATAATTTTTAATAATAAAAAAACAGCAGTTTTCTATAAGTCAAATTGTTTTGTTCCCTCTTGTAGAATAATAGCGTGCTTACTTGAGCAGTTTGAGAATGATATTTTAAGATCATGATCTTATATGAAGTCCATGGATACAAATCAGCAATGTAAAGCTTTGTAATATTGTACTGATACTGGCATTAGCAGATACTCAACATTTTAATACTGGTATCAGTAGGGATGGGAATTGATAAGATTTTCATGATTCCGATTCCATTTTCGATTCTGTTTAACAATTCGATTCTTTATTGATTGTTATTTTTAAAAAAGGAGAACACACAGGTCGATTAGCTTAGAACTTTGTTTTATATCTTATCTTTGAACAAGATAGAAATTTAGGAGTAGCATGACCTTACAAACCCAACAGTGAGATCTTAAGAGTACACAGCCTACGGCTCCTCAATGGGGTGCCACGGGGTCCCCAGAAAAAAATTTGTAAATGTAAAATAATAATAAAATAAATATTCTTCTGTAGCAATAACAAAGTATAACATAAATTAATATAAATTAAGAATGTCCAGTAACATTTACACTCTCCTTTTTAAAAGTATATATGAGCGGAGCACTCAAAAATAAAACTACATCAGCCAGCAACAAATACAATCAACTCAAGTCCAATGGAACTGTGCACTGTGCAATTCTGCAACCATCAACTATGGAGAATTAACAATTCTTTTGCAGAAATATAAGCATATCTGCTTTTTCAGGAAGGAAATTTCTTTTCCCCGCCTCTGTGAAAGGAGAAACTACCGACAGACTGCAGCGAGAACTGCCAGCATCTGAGCCAGCCAGACTCTGTCTGTCTCTCTAGTCATGGTCATCTAAATGCAATGCACAGTAATAACAGGTTTTGCAATAAGGCAAATCACGCTAACATAATATGCAATGTTAGTTGATTAGTTACCTGCCGTATTAACGGGAGAGGACGTGCAAATGTTACCGCTGCTGCTGGGTTGAGATTCACTAGTCCAGAGCGGATCAAAAACACGATAAGGTTATTGCGTGTTTTGTGAGCAAATGCTTTTGCATATTCGTAGCGTTTCCTCCCTTTGATGAAATATCTACTTTGCAAGTATTGCAAGTTGCCCTGTTGTCATCCTTTCTCGTAAAGTATAACCAAACTTTTGAGCGCTTGTGCCACTTAGGCGCCATGTTTCCTGCTGGGTAAATGACGCTACGCAACATGGTGACGTCATTCGAGGCGACTGGAATCGATAGGGGAATCGTTTGCAAAAATGGCAAACAATTCCAAGGAATTGAAACAGACAAGAACCGGTTTTCGATTCCCATCCCTAGGTATCAGAATTGTTAAAGAAAAAGTGTTTTTTTTTTTTTACTCCAGACATAATAAGACTTTTGTTGTCCAAAGGTTCCACCTTTGTCTCACCCATCTATAGATAATATACCTAAAAGGTTGGGGGAAATAACTTGTTTCCTATCAACTCAAATATTTGCATTTGTATTTGTCTGTGATACTATTAGTTTGCCTTGCTTTTCCCCAATTATGACAATTTTTGCAAAGTGTCTTTCTGACTATATAGTCAAACACTGATCTTTCTCAAGGCAAGAGACGCCTAGCAGTTTTTCTGGATGATTTTAGACTGTAACCTTGAAGTAATTTAGGCCTGCTGGTCACTCAGGGGAGGATTCACTACAGTTTCAAGTGTTTTCCAGTGGGAGATTATTGATCTTACTGTGGTTTGGTTTGTTATACAACCTTAGAAATATTTCTGTAGCCCCTTCCAGGCTAATTAGTTTTTCTAATCTATTCGGGAATTTCCTTTGATTGTGTTATATATGTGATTGTATTACATATATTATTGCTCAAAAGGTTTAGAACAGTTCAGTTTTTATTGAAATGAATGCAGTGTAATGTCTTAATGTTCCATGAAATCAGGGCATAGAACAAATATACAATGGCAAATAAAAAAAATAAGTCAAGAAATCATTAAGTGTACCAAATTTAACAAAAATTTTTGATTCATCAAAGTAGCCACCTTTTGCTGATATAACACCCAAACTGTGGTGGTAACTCATTTGATTCAGAATGCTAATAACTCTGTGTAAGTCATCAACTCTACCTCCAGCAAAAGAACCCCGGACCATCGCAATTCCTCCTCCATGTTTGACAGTTGGCATCACACACTGAGGAACCATCCGTGTGATTTCAAATTTTGATTCATCAGTCCACAAGACTTTCTTCCAGACTTGCAGTAGTCCACAGCTGGTATTTTAAGGCACTATTTTTTGTCCATTAAGGAATGGCTTTCTTACTGTCACTCGCCCGGTCAAACCTATAGCACAAAGTCTCCTCTTCATAGTAGAAACAGAGACTTGTTTTTTGACCACTGTTAAGCTGTGCTTGAAGCTGTTGTGCTGTGTGGCACCTATCACGAATGCTGGTGACCCTCACAAACTTATCTTCTGGTTGGGTTGTGACTTTGGCTCTGCCAAACTTCTTCCTATAGAGTTTCCTCCAGTATACAATTGCCCTTTGATTGTGTTGGACACCGTACTTGCTTTTTTTTTTTTTTTTGCGCAATTTGTAATTTCTCTAAATGAAAGGCCTACACTTCTACGATTGATACTGCATTTCATTCATTAATTGCGGTTTTCTTGCCATTACCAATAGAATTTAAAACATTCTACAGTGTAATATTTTCCAACTAGTACTTCAGTGGGTGTGGTAACACAACCTGTTCCAACTCTGCTTTAAGACAGACAGAGTTTCAAGTCATCAGCAGAAGTTGGGTCACCTGTGCAAATTGTTCGCTTCAACTTGGAAGACTTAATTTACTTTAACTGCTGCAGAACATATGTACATTGCTACCTATTAGTTGGTTCCTGTATAAGTTCCATTTGTAATATTCTAAAATTTCCTTTTTTCAATTATTGCTAACCTAAACTTTAAATTTAAACCTCTAGCAGTTTGTCACCTACTTTTTCACCATTTTACGTCATCCATTGAATTTCAACTGATTAAATTTGAAGGAAAAACTGGAAAAGCTTTTGACCGGTAGTGTACTTTTTGGATCTTTCTGCTGTCAACTTCAATCTGACAGTAGGAGAGAAAATAAGTGATGTTTACATTGAGCAGGGATAGTTTTAATCAAGCCTGGCTGTGTTCACACACTTGACTAGATTTATCTTTTTAACTGGACTGATTTAACTACGGGGCAATTACATTTTAACTTAATGCTAATTTGTGTTGAATATCTTAGTTTGTTAAATAAGTTCACGCTGTTGCCATCTGGAATACTTTATTTTAGTTGAAAGCAAGATCACGGTTAAAAACTTAATAAACTTGCTATAATTAAGAAAATCAGAAAAGAAAAACATTAACAAAAGGTTATGACTTAATAAGTTCTACAGTATGACACAAAAAAAAACAAAACACATTTTTTGGAGACATACCTTTCCATATCTGTCTTCCTCGGAAGGCTACAAAAAAAGAAAAGAGAAAAAAGTTAATCTTTAACTGGCATTAACAAGACAGCTAGCATGTAGAGGTAAATTTTTTATGACACCAGTAGGCCTATAGACTTCCAGAAATCATGTTTTAGGACCAAATGGTCAAATGATATGTATCACTGGAGTCAGGACAACAGTTTACTCTTGAATGATTGCAAGACAAAGGAGTTGATTATGGACTCGAAGAAAACAACAGAGGCACTACCACCCCTCAGTATCAACAGCACTCCGGTGGAGAGCTTCAGATACCTAGCTGTCTACATCACAGAGTACCTGACCTGGTCCAAGCACTTCAACACCCTGATGAAGAAATCAAGACAACACCTTTACCACTACTGACATCTCAGGCTGCCCTCCCAATTACTAATTTTTACATATCCAGCATCAAATGTTTTGTGACAGTATGACTTCCTGGTTTAGCAAAGGCAAGCAGCAGGACCGCAGGAAACTGCAGACACCAGTGTGATCAACCATATGATCACTGGGTATGCACTCTCAAACTTCCTGAACATCTATACCAAGCGATGTCAAACCTGGGCAAAGAAAATTATCAGTGATACCAGTCACCCAAACAATGGCCTCTTTTGTATGCTGCAGTCAGGTAAATGATACCACTGCCTGAAGACTAGTTCAGAGAGCCTGAGGAGGAGCTTGTGTCCATTCACATGTTGAATAAGAAAAGTGTCTAGGACTTATGTGATGCCCTATTGTTAATTCTCTTACAATAAGTTATTTAAGTTATTTATTTATAATTTATCATATATTTTTAAATTATTTTAATTAATTTTATTGATATTTATAAAGTCATGTATTATTGGTATTGTCCTTATATAGTCTTGTTAAATGCACAGTCATTGGAGTTTAGCTACTAAGCATTTCACTACATATTGTACTGTATGTATAATCTGTATAGGACAAATAAATTTTGATTTGATACATCTTCCTTTTATGTATTAACATAGAAAAAAATAAGAAGTAATGCTATTCACTGCTCATATAAACTGATCCCCACCCACAATTACAGCAGCGCAAGTGAGCACAGAGCTGAGGAAACTTCGTGCCAGCAAAGCAGCAGGTCCAGATGGAGTATCGCCACGACTGCTGAAGGTCTGTGCATCAGAGCTGGGGGGTACTCTACAGCGCATCTTCAACCTGAGCCTGGAACAGGGGAAAGTCCCGAGGCTTTGGAAAACATCTTGCATCACCCCAGTCCCAAAGGTGTCACGTCCTGGTGAGCTGAATGACTTCCGGCCTGTCACTCTAACATCACATGTGATGAAGACCATGGAGCAGCTGCTGCTTCACCACCTGAGGCCACAGGTCCAACACGCCCTCGACCCTCTGCAGTTCGCATACCAGGAGAAGGTGGGAGCGGAAGATGCCATCATCTACATGCTACACCGATCCCTCTCCCACTTGGACAGAGGCAATGGCGCTGTAAGAATTATGTTTCTAGACTTCTCTAGCGCCTTCAACACCATCCAACCTCTGCTCCTTAGGGACAAGCTGACAGAGATGGGAGTAGATTCATACCTGGTGGCATGGATCGTGGACTATCTTACAAACAGACCTCAGTATGTGCGTCTCGGGAATTGCAGATCTGACATTGTGGTCAGCAACACAGAAGCGCCGCAGGGGACTGTACTTTCTCCGGTCCTATTCAGCCTATATACATCAGACTTCCAATATAACTCGGAATCCTGCCACGTGCAAAAGTTTGCTGACGACACTGCTATCGTGGGCTGCATCAGGAGTGGGCAGGAGGAGGAGTATAGAAACCTCATCAAGGACTTTGTTAAATGGTGCGACTTAAACCACCTACAACTGAACACCAGCAAAACCAAGGAACTGGTGGTGGATTTTAGGAGACCCAGGCCCCTCATGGACCCCGTGATCATCAGAGGTGACTGTGTGCAGAGGGTGCAGACCTATAAATACCTGGGAGTGCAGCTAGACGATAAATTAGACTGGACTGCCAATACTGATTCTCTGTGCAAGAAAGGACAGAGCCGCCTGTACTTCCTTAGAAGACTGGCATCCTTCAACATCTGCAGTAAGATGCTGCAGATGTTCTATCAGATGGTTGTGGCGAGTGCCCTCTTCTACGCAGTGGTGTGCTGGGGAGGCAGCATTAAGAAGAAGGATGCCTCACGCCTGGACATACTGGCGAGGAAGGCAGGCTCTATTGTTGGCATAGAGCTGGACGGTTTGACATCCGTAGCAGAGCAACGGGCACTCAGCAGGCTCCTATCAATTATGGAGAATCCACTACATCCATTAAACAGTGTCATCTCCAGACAGAGGAGCAGTTTCAGCGACAGACTGCTGTCACTGTCCTGCTCCACTGACAGACTGAGAAGATCATTCCTCCCCCAAACTATGCAACTCTTCAATTCCACCAGAGGGGGTAAACGTTGAACATTATTCAAGTTATTGTCTGTTTTTTACCTGCATTTTTTATTACTCTTTAATATTTTTTGCTGCTGGAGTATGTGAATTTCCCCCTGGGATTAATAAAGTATCTATCTATCTATCTATGTGAATATGAACTGATGTGAATGTATAATTGCTTTGCTTGAGAGAAGAGCCGCACAATATTGTGTGTAATAGTGTGGAATTGGTACTAAAATTTTAACTTCAGTATCAATATCAGCTTTTGGAACTCAGTACCAGTATCAGTATGGTTCCAAAGCAAATAATGAATAACTGCAAAACCTGTCTTAATTCAGCCTCCTGTGTATGCCACACCATTGCAACACACTATGCACAGCTTCCCTCTTCATAGCCCTGAAGTCACAATCACATTGAAGCAGTGGCTGGGGATGGGAGTAACCCTGTGATGTCCCGATCAAATCAAAGCAGCTCTGTGCCTAAAGGATCTGTGCTGGTAACTCGAAGGTTGCCGGATCTAATCCCAGCAGTGACAGAGGGAATGCTACTCCGTTGGGCCCTTGAGAAGGGCCCTTAACCTGCAATTGCTCCAGGGAGTGCTGTACAAATAGTTGACCCTGCACTCTGCCTCTAAAACTCTTCCTGGAGTAGGCAAAAAGGAGAATTTCCCCTCAGGGATTACTACTGGTTTTCAGACATTCTCACTTATCATTTTCTCAGTCAGATAAAGTTTTCTTGGAGTACTGGATTTTATTTATCCTTAGGACTAATAATATTACTATTCTCCTCGTTCTGTAATTTAATATGTTGCTCTCTGTCATTTGTTTAATTTATAATCTCTTTATAATCACTAAGAAATTTATGTTTATAACTTTAGGTTAAGCCATTTTGGATAACATAACTAGCTAAATAATAATCATGATCTACAACTTATTGATCATTACAATACTTTTCATAAATCAAAATTTTTAATTAGACTGGTAGTGCTCTAGGCTATGTTCAGACTTCTAATCCTACTGAATATCAGTCTGTTGCAGTATCAGACAGATTAAGATAGAAATCTGGCAAATTAATTTTTTTTTTTTGGTAAAATCAACATTTCAAAATAAGACTAGTGAAATTTAGAAAAAAATCCTTGAAATTACCACCAAAGCAACATTATCTTTTTTTAATCTGCAAATTAAGAAGCTTTTCTAACCCATTTTTTTAAAGTAGTAAATTATAAAGCAAATTAATATGTATTGTATTCCTTAAATATCACAACATATGACCAATATCTGTAATGAATAAGTGGAATCATATACCATAAACTGTAAAGTGTTTCACTAGATGCTGGGTGGAACATGAGGTTTAATTTCTCGTCAAACAAGACGTACAACATTCTGTCTCAAACTGGAGTTGTATTGGTGTTAATTCCCTGAGAATGCACTCTATATTTGATTCTTTATTTTTCTTGCTGGAGCAGTGCAAGCTAGGAGAGAATAACAATCCATAGCTTAAGAATGTGTAATCTTTGTACATTTTTAAAGTACTAGGGTGTTGTACCGTGTTAGCCATTATGAATGTAGAGAAAAGCCAAGCAAAATGACACCTTTTATTGGCTAACTAGAAAGATTACAATATGCAAGCTTTCGAGGCAACTCAGGCCCCTTCTTCAGGCAAGATGTAATCTACATTTTTAAAGAAAACACACTTTAGTATTCTACACAAGGCTGTGAGAGGTATCCCTTTCACGTCAGTTTGCCTGTAGCGTATTGCTACTTTAAGATGAAAGATGGAAAACTGGAAATAATCCATTTGTCATTTGAAAGAAACCACAACTAGTGAAGTGTGGAAATATATTGGTTGTGTAACACTGTATAATGCTTTAACTGGATTTGTTCAGTGTTCACACTAAAACACACACAGAGCGACAGATAGATGAATTATGAAAGAGCACTACTATGAAAGAGTAATGTCATTTATTATTTTGAAGAAAATTTAATATGTAACAAATATGATTGAGGAAAATAAGGATTGTAACAAATAGGGTGACCTATTTTTTTATTTAGACAGATGGCCATTGAACCAAAATTATAAATGTGACATGGTCAATAATAGTTAGCAGTGCATGATCATGTTAAACCACTACCTGTAGCCATACATTACCTTGTAATAGATTAACCTATCATTTCTGTTTATTGTACAAGTATTTAAAAACCCAAACTTTCCTAAACATTATGGCACTGTGGTTGTTGTCAGGGAAGCTAGTCAAAACTAGCATGGTTGATGGGCACTTGTTTTGAATGCCTGAAGCTAATCAATTCTAAAAACATAGAAACATTTGCATATCACTTATACATAAACTATTGATCAAAAAGTATCAAGTGACCAAAAGGCTCCTGACATACAGTGCATCCAGAAAGTATTCACAGCGCATCACTTTTTCCACATTTTGTTATGTTGCAGCCTTATTCCAAAATGGATTAAATTCATTTTTTCCCTCAGAATTCTGCACACAACACCCCATAATGACAACGTGAAAAAAGTTTACTTGAGGTTTTTGCAAATTTATTAAAAATAAAAAAACTGAGAAATCACATGTACAGAAGTATTCACAGCCTTTGCTCAATATTTTGTCGAATACTTTGTGGCAGCAATTACAGCCTCAAGTCTTGTTGAATATGATGCCACAAGCTTGGCACACCTATCCTTGGCCAGTTTCGCCCATTCCTCTTTGCAGCACCTCTCAAGCTCCATCAGGTTGGATGGGAAATGTCGGTGCACAGCCATTTTAAAATCTCTCCAGAGATGTTCAATCGGATTCAAGTCTGGGCTCTGGCTGGGCCACTCAGGGACATTCACAGTGTTGTCCTGAAGCCACTCCTTTGATTTCTTGGCTGTGTGCTTAGGGTCGTTGTCCTGCTGAAAGATGAACCGTCGCCCCAGTCTGAGGTCAAGAGCGCTCTGGAGCAGGTTTTCATCCAGGATGTCTCTGTACATTGCTGCAGTCATCTTTCCCTTTATCCTGACTAGTCTCCCAGTTCCTGCCGCTGAAAAACATCCCCACAGCATGATGCTGCCACCACCATGCTTCACTGTAGGGATGGTGCCAGGTTTCCTCCAAACGTGAAGCCTGGCATTCACACCAAAGAGCTCAATCTGTGTCTCATCAGACCAGAGAATTTTCTTTCTCATGGTCTGAGAGTCCTTCAGGTGCCTTTTGGCAAACTCCAGGTAGGCTGCCATGTGTCTTTAACTAAGGAATGGCTTCCGTCTGGCCACTCTACCATACAGGCCTGATTGGTGAATTGCTGCAGAGATGGTTGTCCTTCTGGAAGGTTCTCTTCTCTCCACAGAGGACCTCTGGAGCTCTGACAGAGTGACTATCGGGTTCTTGGTCACCTCCCTGACTAAGGCCCTTCTCCCCCGATCGCTCAGTTTAGATGGCCGGCCAGCTCTAGGAAGAGTCCTGGTGGTTTCGAACTTCTTCCACTTACAGATGATGGAAGCCACTGCGCTCATTGGGACCTTCAAAGCAGCAGAAATTTTTCTGTAACCTTCCCCAGATTTGTGCCTCAAGACAACCCTGTCTCGGAGGTCTACAGACAATTCCTTTGACTTCATGATTGGTTTGTGCTCTGACATGAACTGTCAAATATGGGACCTTATATAGACAGGTGTGTGCCTTTCCAAATCATGTCCAACCAACTGAATTTACCACAGGTGGACTCCAATTAAGCTGCAGAAACATCTCAAGGATGATCAGGGGAAACATGATGCACCTGAGCTCAATTTCGAGCTTCACGGCAAAGGCTGTGAATACTTATGTACATGTGCTTTCTCAATTTTTTTTTTTTTAATAAATTTGCAAAAACCTCAAGCAAACTTTTTTCACGTTTTTATTATGGGGTGATGTGTGTAGAATTCTGAGGAAAAAAATGAATTTAATCCATTTTGGAATAAGGCTGTAACATAACAAAATGTGGAAAAAGTGATGCGCTGTGAATACAGTAATCCCTCCTCCATCGCGGGGGTTGCGTTCCAGAGCCACCCGCGAAATAAGAAAATCCGCGAAGTACAAACCATATGTTTATATGGTTATTTTTATATTGTCATGCTTGGGTCACAGATTTGCGCAGAAACACAGGAGGTTGTAGAGAGACAGGAACGTTATTCAAACACTGCAAACAAACATTTGTCTCTTTTTCAAAAGTTTAAACTGTGCTCCATGACAAGACAGAGATGACAGTTCTGTCTCACAATTAAAAGAATGCAAACATATCTTCCTCTTCAAAGGAAACAGAGAGGAAAGTAAACAAATCAATAGGGCTGTTTGTTTTTAAGTATGCGAAGCACCGCCGGTACAAAGCTGTTGAAGGCGGCAGCTCACACCCCCTCCGTCAGGAGCAGAGAGAGAGAGAGAGAGAGAGAGAGAGAGAGAGAGAGAGACAGACAGACAGACAGACAGAGAAAAACAAAGTCAAAAATCAATACGTGCCCTTTGAGCTTTTAAGTATGCGAAGCACCGTGCAGCATACTTAAAAGCTGCACACAGAAGGTAGCAACGTGAAGATAATCTTTCAGCATTTTTAGACGAGCGTCGGTATCGTCTAGGTGTGCGAACAGCCCCCCTGCTCACACCCCCTACGTCAGGATCACAGATAGTCAGCGCAAGAGAGAGAGAAAGAAAAGTAAGTTGGGCAGCTTCTCAGCCATCTGCCAATAGCGTCCCTTGTATGAAATCAACTGGGCAAACCAACTGAGGAAGCATGTACCAGAAATTAAAAGACCCATTGTCCTCAGAAATCCGCGAACCAGCAAAAAAACCGTGATATATATTTAAATATGCTTACATATAAAATCCGCGATAGAGTGAAGCCGCGAAAGTCGAAGCGCGATATAGCGAGGGATCACTGTACTTTCGGGATGCACTGTAATACTGCTATAAGACCATGGAAACACAGGCACATTTTATCTAATTATCAAATTTTAACATTGAGAAAGGCATGTTTTGTTCCTTTAGTTTCAGTTGAAGTGTGCCTAGATATTATTGCCCATTTCACTCATTATTTCATTATGCGTATTTTGAAGGAGGACTGCCCAGAAGTATAGATTAGCATACCTGAGCCCTAGATTTGAATCCCAATACTGATTGAAGCCCATGAGGAGTTTGCAGGTTCTCCCCATGTCTATGGGGAGGTATTCAACCAAGATATTCATTTAATATCCCCAAAGAAGTGCAGGGTAGGATAACTGCCAATTCCATATTAGACCTAGAGTGTGTATATGGGTTCACTTTTACCTTAACAAAATCAACTTACTTTGATTTGCTTTCACCACTGTTTGCTGTTGCTCTGTCATAGGTTTGCATGTGCACCTGTTCAATGTGATAAACATTGATATAGTTTTGCTATAATGCATGGACCAGGCTGAGGGAGACCTACAAGGTAGCATGATCTCAGAGGGGTGCAACGAACAATGAAAATTTTCTGCAGTATTTAAGGGCTTCAGCATGCTTTCCACAAATGCAGAGCCACATCAGAACTAAATGGCCATTATTCCCAGTCTTCTTCTCTAACTTCTGTTCAAATAGATATAACTGTTGCCTTTGGCCATTGAATGCTTTTAAAGATATGCACTTCTGCGTGCACTAACATGTTTCAATTTGAGTATTTTGTCAATTTTTTTTTGCCGCCATCTGGTAAGAAGTTGAATTTTGTCTTTCTTGGTAACTGATGGGGTTTTTCATCACAACTGAATGACAAAGCCTGTCAGAAGCTGTTTCTCAGGTTTTTTTACATATTATAGGAGACCTGATGTTTGCAAGTGTACCTGAAGATAATTTAAGCTGGTGCTCTATGTATTTACAGCAGTTACTTAACGTATCCAGTGTTACTGAGAAGTGTTTATAGTCAAGGCACTCTGAAAACCAAATACCAGTTTTAGTGAGAAATATCCAATTGCATTTGTCGAATCCATCACAGTCTGACTGTTATAAATCAGCTGATTCACACAAATTAAATATGAGCAACATAAAATCACTTAAGTTGTTTAGCAACTAAAATATTTTGCATTGAACGCACACTAAGGAGACGTGGTCAGATCAACTGTTTTGAAAAAAAAAACCTTTGAACTTTTGCTGCTGCTCCTGCGCGTCGACCATTTAAAAGTCTGTACAGCAGCTGTCCTTTTGCCACTTTGCATCTCTGCCACTCGCTTTGTGACAGGGGTGGGTTGGGTGTTGAACGCACACTAAGGAGATGCGCTCGGATCATCTGCTGGTGAGCTGCATGTTCTGCTTGTCGTTGTTTTAAGAGCTGGGAGCACATGAAGTGTGTCTGCCAAAAGCATTCCAACAACTGCTAGGTTAGATGTCCGTGAACTTGTTTTAAATTGTTTGTAAGTAGGGCGTGACGTGCAAAAGTCACTGTCTCATGGGTTTTGCTTCCTAAGGTTGTAATGTCTAGTCTTGTGTGTTGTCAAAGTGTCTCTCCAAGATGATCAGGTCTTGTTCCCACCCACGGAGGCGTGCTACGCTCCTGCCACTTCGCGTCTCTCCCGCTCGCGTTGTGAAGCGGGGGGCTGAATGCACGCTAAGGAGATGTGGACGGATCAGCTGCTGGCTTTGTTCTCCTGCTGCCAAGATTCGTGTTCTGCTTGTCGTACTGTGCATCTATCATTTAAAAGCCTGTACAGCAGCTGTCCTTCTGTCTCAGTGCCTTGTCTCGCGTGACGTTAAAGTGTCTCTCGCAGGACCTCAAATTGTCTTCTGAGAAGATCACATCTTCCTGGTCTCCCTGCCAAGACTTTTTTTTTTATTATAGAGAGAAGCAATAAGCCTGCACCAACTTCAGGGACTGAAAAAGGACTCTAAAAAATCCTTGCATTCTACTATGGAAAGGCAGAAATCAAGCCTCCAGAGACAATTCCACTGAAACATAACTTAATTATTACAGAGCCACTAACTGCCAACTGATGATGACATTTGTATATTTCATGACAAGATCACAGGACCATTGAGATACTTTCTCTTTGATGCTTCACTACCACGGGCATACTTGCCTTTGAGGAGGTGTATTCTTACAATAGCAACTGCTGTGCCTTTCATGAGTGGCCAAAAATCAAGACTTCATAGTAAACTAAGTTAGTCTGTGTGACTATAAGGGCGTTTAACTTTAAGGTGGAGGAATAACGTCAGTAAAACACTCAAACATTTTAAAATGAGCACTGTTGCATGTAAAAGCTATTTTCACGCAAGAGCTAAATATTGCACAGTTTAAATAATTATTTTGAAACGAGTACCATTTTTTTCTTTGCAGTAAATGTAGAATATTTAAAAGCACATTACTCTGGAATTTTAGTGTTTTTACCTACAGACTCCACTTTAAGGAAATTTAACAAAAATCCCTTATTCAGTAGCAGGCAAGCATCTTTAAAAGATAATCTTATTGAATTGTCAGTAAACATAGTAACACTATAATGCAACCAAACATTTTCTTATTCAAAGACTGCAGTGTTATACTGAAAATGTAGCTGGATGTACAATGCTGTATCAGGATGCATCAAGGACGGACCAATGATTAAAGGAAGCACTTCTGTACAGTTTTATTTGATTTATATACTGATGGTTTTTCACTGAAAGAGAGGACGTGTTATCATTATTATTGTTTGGTTCTTTATATTCACCCAGTTCTTCCAGTACAGGTACGTAGGAAGTATGAACCATTACTATAGTAGCAGGAAGTACAGAACAAGCATCTCCAAATGCTTGTACCAGTACACAGGGCAGAGTACACAAACACAATCACTCATCACAGGCCAGATTAATGCCACCAATCAACATTACTATGAATATCTTTAGGATGTTGAAGGAAACAAATGTGAATCAATGAGAACTAGCTTTGCTTACTCCAAACAGTAACTAGGGATTGGAACTCAAAACTCCAGAGTTGTTGCAAATAAAATAAATTTGGATATGTCCATGTACAGTTTAATAAGAAATCCTATTATATATTATTGAGTAACAAATACAGTAACTGTACACTGTCATTAAATGTAAATATATTGCAGAAGTTGGATGTGGGGTGAGCCAATGTCTTATTGCAAACTTAAAAAGGTGTTGGAAGGGTTAAAAGCAACTACAGGAGGCACTGATATGCAATCATAAATAATTAAATGGGTCATGAAATATGTTTCTTATTTCTTTTGTGTTTAATTATTTCTCGGACAATGAACACAACATGAAATATGGCTTGAAATGAAAACCGTCATTTATTAATGTCTAAGCTGAAACTGTAGGCTCTAGCGAGTACAATGATTTGAACAGTGAATCATTAGGATAGTGTGTAAATCTCTGGCCATCAAAGTGTTGCAAAGAGAATGATGAAGTATGGGCTTCTTGAATTAAAGCAGCTAGCTAACTTTTGTTTTTTATTTGACCCACATTCACTGTACACATAAACGGTCACAACCTTGATTCTGCTTTTTGCTTGCCTGTGTCTCACCTACTGATGATTCACCAATCAAAAAATACTACTTCTAGAGCCCAATAACCTCCAGTAACCACCTTACTGAAATGGAAACCCATCAACAACTTGAGGGCTATATTTAATGCAAGTACTACAGCTTTCCGTTATACATGCAACACTCCAACTAATGACGTGAAGGAAAAGTTCAGCAAGACTGCTATGAGCAATTACTATGGTTCTGAACTAATGTCCCCCAACTTATTAGGGGTGATATGAATGTGAAGATAGGCAGTAGCAACACAAACTGTCAGCAGACTCTAGGTATACATGGGCATGGCACAGCGAATAAGTAATAGGAAACAGCTCATTGTCTTCTATTTGAGCAATAGCCATGCTATTGGGTAGCATCTCCTTCTCACAAAAACATAAATTAATATGCAAATTCCTACATAATGTTAGAAAACACCCAAGATACCAATTTCTCAAGTAATCAACATCAAATATTAGACACAAACTGTGCGGGTTTGCTTAGCAAAACTTCCACTTCCACTTCCAACAACTAGATGTTCTGAGACAGAAACGCCCTGGTACAAAGAATTTATTTTGGAGCTACATAATTGTTTCAATGCCTTGTCAGTATTATGTGGTGATGAAGCTAATGAACAAAAACTATCACCAATTAGTGGAAGATCACTAAGTCCATCTACAATGTGAATGCAGAAAAGATCAAATAATGTTCATTTTACACCAAAATCCTGCTCTATATATATATATATATATATATATATATATATAACATGCATACATACATACACATCACAAGATGTTTCAATGTTTAATTTTCAATAGTATGTTTTGTGTTAATATTGTATTTATTTTTTTTTACATTTATAATCATATAGTGTGATTTCCTATTAATTGGAAGTGTGTTTATTAAGAATACACTGAAAAATTGTATATATTAAAAATTAACAAACTGGAAAGAATTACATACTGATTCTACTAGTCATACTCAAGTACACCTTTCCCACCAAATGAACAAATAGGATGGCAAGATAAAATGCAAGCACATAAGAAAAAAAAATTGAGATAAGGCAGTCAAAGATTTTAGTGTGGTCAATGATTGCTTTAAAGTGGGTAACTAAGAATGGTATGGATAATAAGGATTACAAATTTCTAAACTGCCCATTGCTTAGCATTATTTTTTTCTAATTTTAAGCAATTCTGCACATCCTAATTTTGTACAGTATAAAGATTAGAATTCTTAGAACTGACACGGAACGCTAGTGGTGTAGTTACAAGTTTTTTACGTTAATGGTTAATAAGTAATAGTGCCCCCATTTTTCAAAAGAAGCTATTAAAGAACAAGGGTTATGGTAACACTGGACGGGAGGACTCTAGTCCATTCAAAATTCACACAACTGACCACTTTACAGATTTCAATATACATTGCCTTTAGACTGTAGGAAGTAAACAAGACCTTGGAATAAACACACAAAGACGTGTAAGCGTTTCTATTAAGCCTAATGATATTGCACGCAGTGAAAGGCGCTATATATAATACATATTGTATTTAAATCATATCGTTAATAAATAATTATTTCAGACTCTATATACTTATTGTAAACAGACCGTTAATTAGGAAAATATTAACTAAACTGTTTAATCATATTAAAAATTAAAGTGACAGTGCAAAGCCCTTAAGACCAATGCAAATACGAAGACAACGCAAAAAGATCTATAATAGCAAATATAAAAGAAGAGCACTTACAGCTCAGCCAACAGCATGATCTCATGGTAAGTCCGTTGGAGCAAGAATTCAATCAGAAGGCTCAGTCGGACCCCGTGTGCTGCTGGTGCCCCCGCCGCCGCCCCTGAAGGCGGAGGAGGAGGTGCAGAAGTGGGACCCCCGCTGGGGACCAGTTGGTTGTTTTCAATTTGTACAGGAGCCATTTCTGGTTTAAAAACAAAAATGTGTTGCGCCCCTTTGCCTAACCTGACTTCTAGGCAAACGCCTCTAAGAAGCGACTGATGCAAAAGAGGCAATCGAAATGCGCCCCTTAGAAAAATCAAATCTACACAGAGATACCGGGAAACCCAAGCAGAGTTACCGGATCCTGTTGTCGTTTATAATACTACCGAATAACAACATCAACGTATCTTTACTCCCCATGGAAATTCTAAGAATATCGCAAAATGAGGCTGCTGAGTGTAAATGAGATAAAAAGCAGCAGCTCAAAGATTCATCACCGCCATCATTGCTGCGGTGCAGGAAGTGATTGTAAAAGTCCAGATCGGGGGCGGGAGACCCGGAAACGGAAGCGAATTCCGTTAGCTTGCCAATCAGAATGACGTAAGTATTACTACGGAGCGGATTGAAAGGAAGGATGTCGGTAAAGAAAGTAGTAACAAATTTGGGAGTTAAAATAAGTAAATGAAATAAGTAAAGACCGAGAAGAAATAAAGAAGCTAAACTGTCTCCTGATGTAGAGAAAGTTAAAAATAGGTTTAATTCATAGTTGCTTAGAGATTTGTCTTTGAAGGGCCGAGTTTTGTTATCTAAGGCAAAATTAATTTCTCGTTTTGTGTATATGGCCCTTTCTTTTGTTCCAAAAATATAATTTTACTGCACGATACGTCTCTTTATAATTTTATATTGAAAAATAGTAATAATATTTGAAGACTCATTCCAAAACTGATGTTTCAACAGATGGGCAGTTTAGACTTTTTGTTGATATGTAATCTTGATGTAAACAAACTTTCCCAAATCATATTGTCTAACTTTCACAAGCAGGTATAGTGCTCATAGATGTTAATTTATTATTATAATTTTTCTCCTCATAAGTATTACATTTGGATTAACGTATATATTAAATATAATAACAATAGTTTATTTTTGCACTCATGGTTTAATAAAGTATCTATATATCTATCTAATAATGATGTTTGGTTTGTTACACAGTAATTAAATAAGGAGGACAGGTTATTGGCGTGCACAGAATTTTTAGATAAATTTGAAATTCCTGTCTTCCATGTTGAATTTACCAACATTGATTTTACCATTCCTGATAAACATGATCGCTCTAATCAATAAAAAATGCAGAATTATACTGTTATGAACCCTGTCTTCTATGAGTGGCTTATATAAAGGAAATATTAAATTATTAGACCGAAAATGTAATAATGCTCACTTATATAAGGAGACTGTATAACGCTTGTGTAATGCTTTTATGTATTTTCATTTGGATGGCTGGTTTCAAAGCCAGTGCTGAGCATGGAGCACTCAGTTCGACTTCCTCTAGCTGTTATTTTTCAGCCTCCCCTGTAAGTTTCTGCTGGTGCTGTTAAATTTTTTAAAACAGAGTAATTTAATGGTTTACTTTGATTACTCACAATTATATTTCTTACATTTTTAACTTCTCTCTACTATATAAAAACATCCTGAGACGAGACAACACTTTTTTTCAAGTCCCGTGAGACGAGACTTTGGCCAAGAGATTTTTTCAAGTCCCGCCCTACTCTCAACCACGGTCCTCTCACCTCTCATTCATGTGAATTCTTTTGACTGACACAGTTCCTGCTCTCTCAGCTGTTATAAATTCTTAAAATTTTCCTCACTTTAAATTCCAAATTAAAGAAGACGTATTATGTCCAAATCTTATTGAAGAATTTCATCACGAAGGATTATCAACAGAAGAAATTAGTATACGGGCAATCCTAGCATACATAATAAGTATCCCACAGTATATTAATTTATTATTGAAATGTTTATAACAACCCTCAGCTTTGTCTTCTTAAGCAATTTTTCCAGTATTCTGCCACATGCTCAATTTAGTTACTTACCTAGAGAAATATTCTTTCTTGTTTTGTGTAAAGTAGTCTGCATACTGAGTGCCACAAATCTGTTTCTAGTTGAGGGGCTGAATCATTTGGCTAGAAGGTCTTCACTATGCATATATATTTTTTTACATGTTGACAGTTTCTATTTAAACCTTTGCTAGATAAGGTTATGTAGCACACACCAGTAAGGAGCTACAACAATTTCAGCACCATTTGGTCTCTTAAATATAGCTACACAAATTAAAAAAAGAAGAAAAGATATCAATTTCAGGAACACACTCTTTACAAAACGTTACACTTCATCTGGATTTTTAGCTCCTACTGAGAAGGGTTGCACTAAATTTGTAAAAGCCAGTAAAGAAGCTAATGTATGCTTCTTCCTCTTTTTTGGAAAATATGTGTATAGCTCCTGTTTCAGAGAAGCACAGAATCATATTATAGAAAGAACAGGTAAGTAGCAAAAGAGTGACAAATCTTTTTTGTTAGGTAAATTATTTTTATGTTAGAGGAGCCATAATCATATTCAGGAAAATAATAAAAAAACATTTTGCTACAGTTGCAGTTAGATGAGGCTTATTAAGAGAAAGCAAAAGGAGCTTTTGTAAGATTAAAAAGCACTAAATACTTAAATTATTTAGAAAAGGGACATATGGTAATTTCATGAGTGATTTAAATATTGAAATAATCATGAATATGTTTAAAGAAATACCAAAAAGTATATTTTAGAAAGAAGAATTTATTAAATATGGATATTTTTGTCGCCAATAATAACGAAGTTGAAATTATTGATGAAAAAGTGACAAAACTGAAGTAAAAATACATACTGATAGGTTCAAAGATAAGTCACTGGGAAATAAGTGATAAGTAAGTTTTACCATTTTTTCATATTGTGTTTTACTGTTTTTTCAGGATTTATAAATACATTTTCCATTAGCTATTTTAAATGAGTTAATACCATAGGAAGAAATGCCATACCATACCATTTTCTAAGCCCGCACAAGGCAGAAACAATTCATGGACAAGGCCCTATTGCAGGGTGAACACACACACCAAGCACACACTAAGGCCAATTTAGTATTGCCAATCCACCTAACCTGCATGTGTTTAGACCATGTTTCAGTATGTGAAACCTGATCTCCTTATTGCGAGGCAGCAGCACTACCACTGCACCACCCAGGAAGAAATACTCCTTTAAAATGCAGTAATTTTAACTAATACCCAAATCAAACATATTATTAAAAAACATATTAGCTTATAACTTTACAAAGGAATTATGTGAAATTGTTTACTTCAGTATTTGCAGGCATGTTAAAAAGAGAAAACTATTATAAATCATTGATGCACAATCTTTTTTTTTGTTGGAAATGTAGGTAGATACTGTATGTAATAACATTCATTTTAAATTTGGAGAATTATTGTGATCTTATAAAGAATGATAGTTTCATTTTATTAAGATTAAGACATGAACCCTGGTCTCCCTACTGCATGGCAGTAGCTCTACCATTGCGCCACCCTAAAACTGCAGTGTATCCTAAAAATAAAGGAAAATTTGGTAAAATGGTTATACAATACATAAACTTAAGCAATGTCCTGGTGGAACCTTTACTCATATTCATCAGCGTCCTCTCCAGTGTTCTCGGGGGGAGACAAATCCAAACAAGAGTGTAGGAAATTGACTTTTACAGATGGGATGCACCAAAGTTCTAGACGGGAAGAAAAAAGTTCCTCTACTAGTTTCTTGTAGTTTTCTACGTTTGTATTCTCTAAACAATTGTGACCCACCCTTTTTTTCTTCACTAAATTAAAGGTGTGTATTATTTTACCATTTACTTACTTGTTATTTGGTCAAGACAATGGATGGATCAGTCCAACCTTGCATATTTCTGTAAAAAACTTCTAAATCAACAATTTCCTGTCTTCCGGACAATACAAAGGCATCTTTTTAAGCTAAATGTAAAATGAGAAGAGAGAAAAAAATACTGATTGAGAGCAAAAATGTGTAGCAAATACTTGATATTGGGTTGTTTCCAGCCCAACTAAAAAGGAGGAAGTCTTCCATTTTTCAGCTCAATATTAAATGTTGTAACAAATAAAGGTCAACAACACGTAGAAAAGAGTTGGGGAATTGCCCTGTATAATATCTGGAATGAAATATGGTCAGAGTGCGATGAAAATATCAAAACATTCAACAACAAACAGTGGTGAGATCATCATTTTTATAGAGAAAATGGCCAGGAAATGAATTGGCAGGAAGTTAGCTGGCAACGGAAATGACGTCATCTGAGTTGGCCGGAAGTGACATCATCATTGAGGTACCAGAAGTGATGTCATCTGTGGGAGTCGGAAGTGACGTCAACTCTGAAGAGGTTGTTGTTGGGGAGCCATTTTCTAGTACCGGGAATGTTAATGGTGATTGGTGTTATTTTTCCTCCTTGGTTCCGCTACTAAACGTGCGGCCTTCTATAACATTAAACAGTGGTTACGGAAAGCCGATATCAAATACAGCCTCTTGTATCCTGCCAAACAAAGTGGATGTGCAAGGCCAATACTACATCATCTCCAGCAAGGAGGAAGCAGAAAAGGAATTAAGAAAGCTGATCCCGACACTATCCTGAAACACAATAGTGAGTTGCATCCTGTCATGGCATGGCAAGGAGATATCACCTGCTGTCTGATCCACTTGTAATGATACGGGTATTATAATTATACATCCTCTTCATTACTCGGACACTTTCTGTTTATGTTTTAATTACAGTTATAGACGTGTGTGTGGAAGAAATTAATAAAAAAATTTTTACTACCCAAAAGGAGACTGTTTAACATCATACCCTTGGTTTATTGTTATTGTTATTATTGCATTAGGATTTACTATGCTTATCCAAGACCACTTTTTAACACCATTCCCTGGGTTTATTATCTTAATACTTTAAGATTGCTGAAGATTATACTTTATGCTTATAGTTTGTTAATGATTATATTTTAGGCATATAGTATTTAGACTTTATTGGTAATAGATATCTCTACTTTTTAATCCTCGAACACCGCTCCATGGGGGCATGTTTTGTTTTGGACATGCTCTGTCTCTAGGTATGTCAGAGGACCGGGA
Organism: Erpetoichthys calabaricus; assembly: GCF_900747795.2. NCBI lineage: Eukaryota > Metazoa > Chordata > Cladistia > Polypteriformes > Polypteridae > Erpetoichthys > Erpetoichthys calabaricus. Next base: position 128,313,226 of record NC_041397.2, on the reverse strand, counting down.
CTTTGTGAAGTGGGGTTCAGCCTCACGTGGGGAGGCAAAAGGGGGGGGGATAAGGGGGGGAGAGAAAGAGAGCAGGCTATATCTAATCTATACTTTTAAATTCTTATAATTATAGCTACCAATGTAACAATAGGCTGCATGGCAATAACTCGTGGGGAAATTGGGGATTAAGGTTAAAGCTGTCTCACTTCCAGTTAAGACTATAAAATGGCATCAAAAATTCAGAATCAATGTCTCCATGATGGAACAGTTAACTTTGTGAGCTGGAATGTTAAAGGCCTGAATCACGAATTAAAGAGAAAGAAAGTATTCTCTCACCTAACAGGTTTATACGCTAAAATAGTATTTTTACAGTAGACCCACTTACTAAGCAAGGATCAGTTCTGGCTGCAAAAACACTGGAATGGCCAAATGTTCCATTCTAGCTTTATAAAGAAAACTAGAGGTGTGGGAATTCTCATACATAGAGCAGTCTCATTTGTAGCATCAGATGTAGTATCTGATCCTGAAGGGAGATAAGTGATTGTCATGGGCAACTTATTTAACTGTAAGATGATTGATAAATGTTTATGCACCTAATGTCGATGATAAGGAATTCATGCAATATGTATTTGCATCCATTCCCAATGTGAACACTCATAAAATTATAATGGCTGGGAACCTTAATTGTGTTTTAAATCCACTCTTAGATTGGACTCCTGTCACAGGGGTGATGACATCTAACACTGCAAAGACAATTACACAGTTTGTAACTGACCACAACTTATCAGACACCTGGAGGTTTCTAAACCCAAACTCAAGAACATATTCGTTCTACTCACCAGTACATCATTGCTACTCAAGAATTGACTACAGGTATTTCTTTATAGATAATAATTTCTTGCCTATGATTAAATCTTGCAAGTATGATGCTATTGTTATTTCCGACCATGCACCTCTGATGTTGGAGCTAAAGTCATTATGCCCCACACACTCACCTCGCAAATGACATCATAACCCGCTTCTATTAGCAGACGAGAACTGTACAGAATTTATATCCAAACAAATCAGTTTCTTCCTAGAGACAAATACATCCTCAGAGGTTTCTGCAGGAATACTCTGGGAAACTCTAAAGGCCTTCTTAAGGGGGCAGATTATTTCATATCTTTCCCACAGGAATAAATTAGAAACCAAGAAAGTATCAGAGCTAAGAAGTGAAATTACTAGAATAGATGAAGAACATGCCAGGCGTCCAAGCAAGGCTCTGCATAGGAAAAGGAAGTCTCTGCATTCAGAACTCAACCTCTTGACAACTAAAGAAACTGAACAACTAATTTATAAATCAAGACATCATTACTATGAACACGGAGAGAAAGCTAATAAGCTTTTAACTCAACAAATCTTCAAGCAAGAAGTTCGCAATGCAATCCCAGTAATCATCAACATGAACGGAGATGAAATCATTGACCGTAAAAATATAATGCACACATTTAGAGACTACTATAAATCCTTATATTCTGCGGAGTTTAAAGAAGACAACACACAATCTAATGCATTTCTGGATACATTACAGATACCACAAATACGTACTTTTAGTGCGGAAGAACTGGATAAACCTCTGGCGCTATCAGAATTACTAGATGCTATAAAGTCACTTCAAGGTAGGCAGCAGGCCCTGATGGCTACCCTACAGAATTTTATAAGAAATTCTCCACTCAGCTAGCTCCCCTCCTATTAGCAACATTTACAGAAGCTAGAGACAATCAAATTCTACCTCAAACTTTTCGCCAAGCATTAATCACAGTCTTTCCTAAACAAAATAAGGACTTATTACACTGTGCATCACACAGACCAATTTCACTTTTGAATAATGATGTTAAGATACTCTCAAAAATCACAGCTAGAAGGATGGAGAAAGTGCTGCCTTCGGTAATATCACAAGATCAAACTGGATTTGTCAAGGGTCAACACTTATCTTACAATCTTCGATGCCTGTTTAATGTAATATACTCACCAGCAAAGTCAAACACCCCAGAAATATTATCATTGGATGCAGAAAAAGCATTTGACATGATTGAATGGAAATACCTTTTCACTACATTAGAGAAATTTGGGTTTGGCCCGAACATTTGTGCATGGATCAAACAACTGTATACCAATCCAGAAGCTTCAGTTTGTATTAACAACATTTGTTCAGACTACTTTAAACTAGAACGTGGTACCAGACAAGGATGCCCCTTGTCACCACTGCTATTTGCAATCGCCATTGAACCACTGGCGGTTCACTGTCGAAATGCTTATCAGATAAAGGGGATTATCAGAGAAATGGAACAGAAAATTTCTCTATATGCAGATGATATGGTACTGTATATATCAGACCCACAAAATTCTGTGCCTGCAGTCTTAACAGCACTTACAGAATTTCAAAAGATCTCTGGTCTCAGAATTAATCTGAATAAAAGTGTACTCTTTCCAGTGAATTCTCAAGCATATAATATTAGATTGGACACCCTACCTTTTATCATTGCAGATCAGTTTAAATACCTAGGGGTAAATATCACAAATAAACACAAAGCTCTTTAACAACAAAATTTTGCCGTCTGTATGCAAAAAATTAAGCAGGACTTGCATAGATTGTCAACCCTTCATCTCACTCTAGCTGGAAGAATTAACGTTGTTAAAATGAATATTCTTCCTAAGCTTCTTTTTTATTTCAAAACATTCCAATATACATCAATACATCATTTTTTAAGCAATTAGATTCAACAATAACCTCATTTATTTGGAACTCAAAACATCCACGTATCCAAAGAGCAATACCTAAGACCTAAGGCAGAAAGTGGCATGGCATGGCTCTACCCAACTTTCAGTTTTATTACTGGGCAGCAAACATACAAGCTATAAAAACCTGGACACAAATAGATGAACATACACAGGCTTGGTCCGCAATAGAAGTAAAATCCTGCAGTACTTCTTTATATTCCCTGCTTTGTGCCCCAATAAATGTAAGTTATCGCCAATATACTAATAAACCAATTGTGCTTCACTCACTCAGAACATGGAACCAATGTAGAAAGCATTTTAAGATGGAGAATCTTTTATCTGTGGCACCTCTGCAAGAGCACCACCTCTTTCAACCCTCACAAACATATGCAGTTTTTAATATTTGGAAAAGATTTGGGATTAAATTGCTTAGAGATCTTTATATAGACAATATCTTTGCATCCTATGAACAATTACATTCCAAATTAACTTTCCAGCTTGTGAAATAGTACAGCCCAGACACAGACAGGCAGACACTTTTACAGCCATCACCACATGTTTATTTATACTATATTATTTACAGTCTCTAAGTGCACCGCCACCAAACCCCCACAGTCTCCCAAAGTCCAGGCTTCACTTAGCCACCTCTCTTCGTCCTGGCTTCTTCCCCAGCCATCTCTCTCTCTCTCTCTCTCTCTCTCTCTCTCTCTCTCTCTCTCTTTTCTCACACACTTCAGGCCTCTCCTCGCCGCCGCTGCCGCCTCCTCCTCCTCCTCCTCTCTGACCTCGTCCACCTCCTCACCTGACTCCAGCCTTGCTTGAAGGGAGGCGGCCCCTTAAATAGGCAGGCGGCTGATGACCACACCAGGCCACCTGCCACAAGCTGCACATTTCTTTCATTATCTTCAAATTAGGAACTTTGTTAAACAGAACCTGCCCGATTTTCCTCATCTTGCACCCTCCTCCATGCCGGAAAAAATATTGCTCAATTTCGAGGACTTAAACACCATCTCTGCAACATATAAAATTATTTTACAGTCCCTCCCTTTCAAAGATCCAAGAGGACAATGGGAAAAAGATCTCTTAATCAATATATCTGAAAAGGAGTGGAAAGTAGAAATACAGAGAATTCACTCAACCTCCATATGCGCAAAGCATACAATTATTCAATTCAAAATTATATATCGAGCACATCTGTCTCGCTTAAAACTGTCCTAAATGTTTCCAGGGCAAGATCCAACCTGCGAATGCTGCAATCAAGTCCCAAGTCACATGTTTTGGGCCTACACCAAATTAACATCATTTTGGACCAAAATTTTTAAGTGCCTTTCAGACTGCCTTTGTGTCACAATCCCTCCTAACCCACTAACTGCTGTGTTTGGTGTTCTTCCAGATGGGTTTAAAGTGGAGAAGGACAAACAAACTGTGATTGCATTCACTACACTTTTGGCACGCAGACTTATTTTGCTAAACTGGAAGAATCCTAATTCTCCTCTTTTAAGTCAGTGGGAAACCAATGTTTTATACTATTTGAAATTGGAAAAAATCATATTCTCAGTTAGAGGATCTGTACAGAACTTTTTCAAAACCTGGCAGGATCTAATCAATAATATTTTAGAATTAGTTCTTAAAGCACCGAAGAAGCAGTTCTCTCTGCATTTCTTTCTCTTCTCCATTCATCTCTATTGCCCTATTAAACTAATCAATTTAGGTATGTTTACAAGCTTTAAGGTTTACCCCATTGGCCATGCTCTCTTTCTCAGGGGTGGGGGTCAATTTGTTTTCAATCCTATTTTTTGTAAAAACTGATCTATTTGTATGGAATGATTACAATAAAATTAATAAAATTTAAAAAAAATAAACAAATAAATAAATAATTTCCATTTTAATTAGCTTTTCTCTTTTTCCTTCTCTTATTTGGCATAAAGAAAATGTTAGTACTGTAGTGTAAGATTTTCATTAATACTGCATAAAATCAATAAATATGTTTATTTTTTTTTCCTTTTGTTATTTTAGTGTGTGACAATTAATGATGAGCAGAGGAGAAAAAAGTGCAAACTACACTGAATGTTAAAGGACAGTAGTTACCCACTGGTGTGAGAATCAGTTCTTACCAATCTATCATAAATAGTGCTTGATTCAGTAAAACTTTAGCATAACCAGTTTGTAATTTTGGATTACTACAAAAAAACATAAAAACTGGGAAATAACAGCTTGTTTAAAGGTAGGAGTGCAATTAGAAGAAAAAACTCTGCAGCTAGAGGGCCACCCCAAGACAGAACATGAGAACCTTTGTACACCGGTAACATAATTGGAGTGACTTTAAGATCTCCTTCTACTTCTGTGGAGGTTATGTGTTTGGTAGCAGTGTTGTGGGCAATAATTATGGGAATGCATCCAAATATTATGTTTATAGTTGATAATTCAAAAATATGAAAAAAATTTAATTAAATGGGCAAATTATTACAAGACAAGCAATTGAGCCACATCACTCCTCGACACCCAAGCCACCACTAACCACTCACCTGCCAGAACCCCATCTTGTGGTATCTCTTACTGGTTACAGTAGAACCTGGGCACCCTACCTAAAAATGAAGATCACAGTCATCCAGATGACTCAACACCCAGTTTTAGAATATGTGGGACGTTCAAAGTTTCCACACTTTTTTTTAACTCTGTTTATTAATAATTTCAAAAATAAATTGCATCACTTTTCTACATAGTTACCTTCCTTTGTGATGCAATTTTCCCAGTCACATGACTCTTCCCACCTTCACCATTTCCAATGAAAATATAAAAGTGCAGAAACTTTCTGAACGTCCCTCGTATAAGATGAAATGCAAATCAGTGCACTGAAATGCTGCATTTTGCACTTGCCAATCAGTGTGTTAATTTAGTTAGACAGTAAAGCCAGCTTGATGATTTGACATGAGAGTGTGCTGCAGATGATAATTACAATGATTTAGCTGAGAGCTTCTTCCGCTCCTTTTTTCCCTGTTTTCACCCAAGAAGTGACGTTGAACATTAATTAGTTGTTAATTTAACCTACAATTGTTAATCCAAAAGAGTTTGAAGGCATAAAGGAGTTTGTTATGTGTTTTAAATTCAACGCTCTATTGTTTTTAGCTTCAGTTGTCATCATTTTTTTTTACTGAAAAGATAATTGTAATTTCTGTTTGCAAGTATTCTGAAATTGTGTGGGTACACTGTTGTAACTGATGTCACACTGCTCAAGCACTGTTTAGTGTGTATTTTAGTTTGTGTGGTCTTTTTTTCCTTTCTGTTTATCAGTTTTTATTATAGGAGCCCTCAAGGTTACGTTACACATTATAATTTAAAGAGTATGCATCAAGTAACCATGCAGTTTCTTACTTGACTTTCTGACTACACCGAAAATTAATAAATCAGATTTACTCAGTTGAATTGTGGACATTGGCTCCATATGAATTGTTAGATAGATAGATAGATAGACAGACAGACAGACAGACAGACAGACAGACAGACAGACAGACAGACAGACAGACAGATAGATAGATAGATAGATAGATAGATAGATAGATAGATAGATAGATAGATAGATAGATAGATACTTTATTAATTCTCAGGGGAAATTCACATACTCCAGCAGCATTATTAAATTAAAGAGTGATAAAAATGCAGGTAAAACAGACAATAACTTTGTATAATGTTGACATTTTCCACCCCGGGTGGAATTGAAAAGTCGCATAGTGTGGGGGAGGAACGATCTCTTCAGTCCGTCAGTGGAGCAGGAGAGTGACAGCAGTCTGTCACTGAAGCTGCTTCTCTGCCTGGAGATGACACTGTTTAGTGGATGCAGTGGATTCTCTATAATTGATAGAAGCCTGCTGAGCGCCCGTCGCTCTGCCACAGATGTCAAACTGTCCAGCTCATTGCCTACAATAGAGCCTGCCTTCCTCACCAGTTTGTCCAGGCGTGAGGCGTCCTTCTTTATGCTGCCTCCCCAGCACACCGCCGCGTAGAAGAGGGCGCTCGCCACAACCGTCTGATAGAACATCTGCAGCATCTTATTGCAGATGTTGAAGGACACCAGCCTTCTAAGGAAGTATAGTCGGCTTTGTACTCTCTTGCACAGAGCATCAGTATTGGCAGTCCAGTCCAATTTATCATCCAGCTGCACTCCCAGGTATTTATAGGTCTGCACCCTCTGCACACAGTCACCTCTGATGATCACGGGGTCCAGGAGGGGCCTAGGTCTCCAAAATTCCACCACCAGCTCCTTGGTTTTGCTGGTGTTCAGGTGTAGGTGGTTTGTGTCACACCATTTAACAAAGTCCTTAATTAGGTTCCTATACTCCTCCTGCCCACTCCTGATGCAGCCCACAATACAAGTGTCATCAGTGAACTTTTGCACGTGGCAGGATTCCGAGTTGTATTGGAAATCCGATGTATATAGGCTGAACAGGACCGGAGAAAGTACAGTCCCCTTCGGCGCTCCTGTGCTGCTGACCACAATGTCAGACCTGCAGTTCCCAAGACGCACATACTGAGGTCTGTCTGTAAGATAGTCCACGATCCATGCCACCAGATATGAATCTACTCCCATCTCTGTCAGCTTGTCCCTAAGGAGCAGAGGTTGGATGGTGTTGAAGGCACTAGAGAAGTCCAGAAACATAATTATTACTGCACCACTGCCTCTGTCCAAGTGGGAGAGGGATCGGTGTAGCATGTAGATGATGGCATCCTCCACTCCCACCTTCTCCTGGTATGCGAACTGCAGAGGGTCGAGGGCATGGCAGACCTGTGGCCTCAGGTGGTGAAGCAGCAGCCACTCCATGGTCTTCATCACATGTGATGTCAGAACGACAGGCCAGAAGTCATTCAGCTCACTAGGATGTGGTACCTTTGGGACTGGGGTGATGCGAGATGTTTTCCAAAGCCCTGGGACTCTCCCCTGTTCCAGGCTCAGGTTGAAGATGCACTGTAGAGGACTCCCCAGCTCCAGTGCACAGTTGTGGCAATACTCCATCTGGTCCCACTGCTTTGCTGGCACGAAGTCTCCTCAGCTCTCTGCTTACCTGGGCTGCTGTAATTGTGGGGGGAAACTCTGTCCTATGCTGGTGTCAGCAGAAGGATGGGTGGAGGGTGCAGTACTTCGAGGTGAGAGTGGGTTAGTGTGGTCAAACCTGTTAAAGAAGTTCTTCATCTGGTTTGTTCTCTCCACGTCTCTCTCGATGGTGGCACCCCACTTCGAGCTTCAGCCAGTGATGATCTTCATCCCATCCCACACTTCCTTCATGCTCTTATTCTGCAACTTCTGCTCCAGCTTTCTCCTGTACTGTTTGCTTTATACTGTCCTATACATCTCCACTGTTTGAACATATAAATATGAATTTAGTTCAATGTAATTTATTTAAGCAAATTATACATTTTGATAAATAATTAAATGTTATTGTTTTAGTATTATGCAATTTTTTCAGCTTCATATTCTGATTATGTCAATCTTACACAATTCTGTCATTATTTCCTATCATTCTTTTAATTCATTTTGTGTTAGTGAAAACGTTCCCATTTTTATTAAATACCTGAATTAGTTGTGTTTCAAAAGCTTTACTGCTGATTTCCACAATATGAATCAGTTGAACAATACTTAGTTTGTCTTGAGAAGATGCCAGCCCACCTATCACATAGACCAGGGTTTCTTAATCCCCGTCTTTGGGACCCACTGCCCTGCAATATCTTAAGTGTTCCCTAACTCTACACACTTTATCTAACTCTTCAGCTAAATCAATGTTGGATCAGATGTGCTGGGGCAGGCAATAATAAGTTCATCTCCTCAGTTTTCATCTTAGTACTTCTAATTCCATTTGTACAATTAACTTCAATATGGCAAAATCACTTTCATCTGACTAGGTTGTGTTTCATTTTGACTTTATACAATATAATCACACACTAGTTCAAACATCAAAATATTGAATTAAATGCATGTGATCTGCTTAGTATATTCAGTACAGGCTCAGTTCCTTTTTCTTGTTCTTCCATAGGACGGGTTACTATGTGGATGATATTGAATTGAAGTACTCGTTAATCTCTGTTGAACATTGGGTCCTGGGAATTTTTTTTTCAATTACCGGCATTGAGTTATCATGAGGAAATATTGACTGCTGTAACTTCAAATCTCCACCCAAAGAAAAACACAGAACTGTTTTACTGCCTTATGAATTTTTCTTTACTGTTTACCAGTTAAATCCAAGTAGATTTCTAATAAAGTTCAGCTCAAAATAGCATTTAATGCTATAGGACCCCCATATCTTTCAGTCATGCTAGAACATTACATTCTACTCTGTTCCCCTTTAATGAAGAATTGCTCATTTTCGTTCCACAATAAAAAGGAAGCTGTTTTGAGGCTATGGAATTTCCGATTCTCTAAACTTATCACAAGCCTAACCATTACTTATTTTAAAGCCAAACATAACACTTGGTTGTGCAGATGGACATTTTTTGCTGCTGACATTATTTTTAGTTAGTTATCTTATTCTATAGTTTAACCTTTTATTATATTGTTGTACCAAAATGTTCAAAGAAAGACACTTTTATAGGTTTATAAGGATTCTCATGGGAATTTCCTCATTATGTGACTTGTATGGTATATAAAATGGCTGCTGTCTGTAGTTTTATGTATGTGTATCTTTGCTTCCATTTGGGAGACTGGCATCATCCCAACTAACTGGAAAATGGGACTTGTTGTCTCTATCTGGAAAGTGAAAGGTGATTGCCTGGATTGCAGCAACTACAGAGGGGTAACACTGCTCTTGGTGCCGGGTAAGGTCCTTGCTACAGTCGTCCTCAATAGGAATCGTGATCACTTGCTCACCTACCAGCGACTGGAGCAGTCTGGTTTTACGCCTAAGAAGTCTACCATCAACCGCATCCTGGCACTGAGGGTTCTCATGGAGCACAAACGCGGATATCAGGGTTTCTTTGCAGCCTTTGTCGATTTTTGTAAAGCATTCGATTCAGTTGATCAAGCTGCCCTGTGGGGCATCCTGTGGGTTCGCGGGATAGCCTTGAGGTTGCTGGATATCATGGCCGACCTATACACTGGTACTATGAGTGCTGTGCAGAGTGGAGGCAGAACCTATGTGTTTTTCCCAGTTGATTCTGGGGTTCGTCAGGGGTGTGTTCCTGCTCCTACTCTGTTCAATGCTTTTATGGGCTGGGTGTTGGGCAAGATCATGGGGTCCAGCAGCTGTGGGGCAGCTGTTGGTGAAGAAAGATTCACTGATCTTGACTTTGCTCAAAAAGCTGTGTTCTTCACGGAGTCAATGGAGGCTCTGATCAGGGCGCTTGAGAGACTGAGCGAGGAGTCTGAGTGTCTGGGTTTGCGAGTGTCCTGGATAAATACCAAGAACCTCTTGGGCATAGCCATCAGCAGTGTGCCTGTTTGCAAAGAAAGTGTCGACCTTGTCGAGAGGTTTACTTACCTTGGCAGTGACATTCATGTCTCTGGTAAATTTTCCTATGAAGTCAGTAGACGGACTGGGAGAGCATGGGGGGTCATGAGGTCGATGGAAAGGAGTGGGTGGCACTCCCGATATCTATGCTAAAGGAGGAAGGTCCAAGTTTTTAGAGTCCTGGTGCTTTCCTGTCTTGCTATATGGTTGCGAGACATGGACGCTATCCAGTGACCTGAAATGAAGACTGGACTCCTTTGGTACTGTGTCTCTCCGGAAAATCCTTGCATACCATTAGTTTGACTTTGTGTCAAATGAGAGGTTGCTCATGGAGTCCCAAATGAGGTACATTACCTGCATTGTAAGGGAGCATCAGTTACGGCACTACGGCCATGTGGCTCGTTTCCCTGACGGTGATCCAGCTCGTAAGATCCTCTTTTTTGGGGACCCAAGTGGCTGAACCAGGCCAAGGGGTTGCCCACATAACACCTGGCTGCGGCAGATAGAGGGTCATTTCCAGAGGGTGGGACTAGACCGCATGTCTTCCTGGGGGGTAGCAAACCAGGATCCCGAGTTGTTTCGTCGTGCAGTGGTTGCGGCAACGTGGTGCAACGTCTTGCTGCATCTAATCATCTTGCAATTGGTTTGCCTCGTGGATTCCCGGCAGGAACATAATCAGTAATATTTATTTAAAAAAGCACTTTTAAAACAACAGATATTGCACAAAAGTGCTGTACACAGGAGCATTTAAATAAAGACAGTACAAACAGAAGCAGATCAATAAGAACAACCATATTAAAAACATTCCCCTCACAAGCTATTATGCACAATGAAAGGCGGAAGAAAACAAGTTGGTCTTAAAACAAGTTTTAAAAATCTCTATTGAGGGTGAAGACCTGATGTGGAAAGGCAGGTCATTCCAAAGCCTAGGAGCAATAATTGAAAAAGCTCTGACTTCAAACCGAGATCTTGAAACTATGATGAGTAGTTGTCCAGATGACTTCAATGCTCTTGATGCCGAGTAGAGGTGATGGATGTCGCAGATGTATTTTCAAGCAAGTCCATACAAAACTTTAAGAGCAAACAACAAAAATTTTAAATCAATGCGACATTTCACCGCTTTCCAGTGGTGAGAGGCTAATATGGGGAATTATGATCTCTTTTTCTAGACCCAATTAAAAATCTAGCTGCTTCATTTTCAAGAAGGCACAACAGTCACACATGTAAGAAATTACTGTAGTCTAGTCGAGATGTGATAAAGGCATGAATGGCTGTTTCCAAGTTCTTCTGTGAAAGAAAAAAATTCGTTTAGCAAAGCTTAGTGACAACTCAAAGACAATACCAAGGTTCCTGACATAATTATGAATCATTTCTAAAAAGGAGCCTAACTGAGTGCCGATTTCAACTGCAGATGTGCTAAAACCAAAAATAATGACCTCTGTTTTCTTTTAATTGTAAGAAATGTTGCACCATTCAGTCTTTAATATCCTCAAAGCACTCCCTCAACTTTTTTTTTTACCAATGAAATGATATCAGGATAACTTTGTGGTATAGTTGCATATAATCGGCATAACAATAAAATCAGGTTTTTGAAAGATGGTCCTCAGGGGGAGCAGATAAAATGAATGTTAAAAGAGGAGCCAAAATACAACCTTGTGGAATGCATTGTATGAGAGGTGTTGGCTGAGAAAAGTTCCCATCTATGTTAACAGACCTTTAAGGTAGGACTCAAACTATTTCAATGCACAGCCTTGAATGCTGACTTCATCATCAAGCCGTTTTAATAAAACGGTCAAATTGAGTCAAATTCAAAATTAAGTCAAGGTCAATTGAATCAAATCCACACTAAGATCTAATAAAACTAAGATTGTACAAGAACCAGAGTCCAAAGTTAATAAGATATCATTTGTCACCTTCAACAAAGCAGATTCATTACTATGAAATTTTTTTTAAACCTAATTGAAACACATCATATAAATTGTAATCTTTCAGATATGAAATCAACTACAAGGAAACCACCTTTTCCATAATTTTGTCCAAAAATGTGAGCTTATAAATTTTGCCTATAGTTTAAAAGAACTGTGGGATAAAAATTGGGCTTCTTCAGCAGAGGCTTAACATTTGCATGTTTAAAGTTATCTGGCATTATACCAGATTTTAGACAATTGTTAATAATGGCAAAACAATTGGACTAATGACTCCTTAAAGTATTCAGTGACATCTCTATTATTAGTGACTCAGGTGGTGCTGCGGTCCTTTTCCTCCTGGACCTGACTGCTGCCTTTGACACTATTGACCATGAGATATTGCTGTTGCGGCTTGAACATCTTATTGGGCTTAAAGGGGCTGCTCTTAACTGGTTCAGGTCATATCTAACTGGTAGACACTTTTCAGTGACTTTAAATTCCTCTTTTTCGTCTACTGCTCCTCTTAAATGTGGTGTTCCTCAGGGATCCATTTTGGGTCCTATCTTATTCTCTATATACCTTCACCCTATTGGAGCTATTTTTAGGAATTTTAACATTTCTTTTCACTGCCATGCTGATGATACACATGTTTATATTCCCATCTGCAACTCTGCAATAAATCAACTGCACAACTGTCTTTCAGAACTAAGATCCTGGATGGCTAATAATTTTCTTGATGTGAATCAAAATAAAACGGAGGTGCTTATAGTGGATCCATCAGCTGAAGCCCAAATTGGTCTTGGACTTCTCAGCTTTTTCTCTGTCTTTTGCAAACCTCAAGTCCGCAATCTTGGTGTTATCTTTGACAGTAACCTCTCTTTTGAGAAACAAGTTAATTCTGTAGTCAAGAGTTGCTTTTTCCAGCTTCGTCTATTAGGTAAGATCAAGCTTTTTTTTATCTTCTAGGGATCTTGAGAAATCTACTCATGCTTTTATCTTTTCTCACCTTGATTACTGCAACTCGCTGTATTCTGGGATTAGCAAATCCCTGATACGCAGGTTACAGTTGATCCAAAATGCTGTCGCTTGCTTTCTGGTTGGGGCAAGAAAGTATGACTCTGTTTCTCCAATATTAGCTTCTTTACACTGGCTGCCTGTCAGTTTTCAAATTTATTTTAAAATCTTGTTGCTAGTTTTTAAATCTTTACCTGGGCTTGCTCCTGCCTATTTATCCAAATTATGTGTTTTACACCAGCCATCCAGAGTGCTTAGATCTTCTGGTCAGTTGTCTCTTGTTGTCCCTCATATCAAATGTAAAACTAAGGGAGACTGGGTTTTTGCAGCTGCTGCTCCTCGCCTGTGAAACTCTTTACCTCATCACATAAAGGAGTCGTCTACAATTGAACTGTTCAAAACAAGATTAAAGACTCATTTCTATTCACTTGCATTCCGTGACCTTCAGTAATACTGATGGTTTCCTCACTGTGATTATGTAATCTTACTTCTATTTATTATTTATTTTATTTATGTTCAATTATTTTATTTCTATTTACGTTATTCATGTTAATTGTATGTTTTTCTTTAATTGTATGTTTTTTCTTCTATTATTGTAAAGCACTTTGGCCACAGCATTCCGATGTTGTTTTAAATGTGCTATATAAATAAAGTTGACATTGACATTGAAATTGACTTTAAAGGTATCTTTTACCAGGTGTAACCATATCTTTAACCATATCTATCGAATAATTTGAAATGTTCATATTCGGAACTACAGTATATAACTTAGCTGAGAAGAAATATATTTAATGGAAGTAATATAGCTGTGCATTGGCTTGAAAGGGCTGGAATCATCCAATTAAGATCAAGACCTGGAAGAATAATGCTAGATAGAATGGCTTGGATTTTATTTATAAAAAATCAAAACAGAAAAAGCTCACAAGACTCAGGTGTACTCTCAGGGAAGCTGCTGACAGGTGGATTCAAAAGAGTGTTTATGGTGTTAAACAGAACACTAGATCTCAAGGCACATTTGCAACTAAACAAGATAAAAAATTAGATTTTGCAGTTCTCACAGACTCTGAACTTTCTCCTTCTTCCACCTCCACTTAGCCTGCCTGCATTACTGTCTGAGAACACAAGTGGTGTCATTAAGCCAAAGTTGATCACTGGCTTTAACCTTAGCTCTCCTTAACTTTAAGTGTGCAATCAGATCCAAAGTATCTTTGCAAGTGAGATCTAGAAGATTAACTAGATAATGAGTATCTGAACAAACACCAGGTGTAAATGAAGGTCAGAAAAGGTATCACAAAGCTACAACATTGTATCAGCATGTATACTGCATAAGTAGCATTGTGTTTAGTGAAGCTAATGGGCAGATACAAAAACTTAATTTCAAAAACTACTGCAAAGTGATCAGAAATCTCCAGATTATTTACAGAGAGGTCAAGTATTAGAACTTAGTCCAACATATGACCTCCCTGATGTACGGGATTTGAAACCACTTGAGTTAAATTAAGACAACAATTTAGACAACAAACATGAATATTTAAATCTCCTAGAATCAGCACTCTACCAGCGTGTGATACCATAAAATATAAAAAAAAAAAATTCTGGATAATATTCTTGTTATATCCAGGAGGTCTATAAACAAATGTACATAGTATGCAATTAGTAGGCTCAATCTTAAATAACTGAGCCTCAGAACTGGAAAAATTGTCTACAGCTATAAGACTACATTTAAAATGATTATGAAAAACAATAGCAATCCCACCACCCCAACCAGCAGTTTTAGGTGAGAAAAAAAGTTTAATCAGGAGAAGAAAGATCATGGAGAGAAACTGAGTCTCTGATATAAGTTAAACATCCAGGTTGTGGGACATAAAAAAATCATTTAAAATAACAGATGTATTGGCTACAGACTGAACATTCATTAAGGCCATCTTTACAAAACCTTTTGATGGTGTTTCACAGTCTGTTTGATTGGTCTTTGTCATACGAGAGTATTTCAGTGAATGGATGTTATCAAAGTGAACTCCTCCACCCCTCACATTTGATTCACCGAGAGAATATCCAGGAGCAGAACAGATGGTAGGAATAAAGCTGATGGTCAGGGAACCAGAGGGAGTACTCCAGCGCAGTGTCCAACAGGATCCGTGGTGGATATAGCAGGGGCATTGTATAATTCCTAGAGCAAGACGGTAATTATCTAATCTAGCTCCCAGGTAAGACTTCGAGTTCAAACTCAGCAGTTCAACAGATGAATAAACAAGAACCATGAAAATGCTCAGCTTAGTTTATAAGTCACTCTTCATGCAGTGATCTCCTTCCCAAAAAGCCACCCAGGCACATAAGGTTCATACATATTAGTCAGCCAGCCCCAAGGCCAAACGGACAGACAACCGAACAAAAAATGAAAGAAAGTAGCAACTTACTCACAGGTTTCTGGCCAAACCGAAATGTCATGGGCAGCCGAGGGCTCATGCAAACCCAGTTACAAGCAGCGAGATCTTAATGAAAACAAAGCAACAACTACAGACAGATAGATCTCCAACATTCATAGGTCTACAAGAAGTTCAGAAACAACTCAGAAAGTCCCAAATACGAACTCCAGAAAAAAGAGATCCCACATTAAAAAGAAAAGATTCCAAAATGGGAAATGGCAAAATTAGAAATTATATTTAAACTGAGATCAAAAACTAAAAAGATAGTAGTGAGGATTGTGTACTCTCAATACCACCAATATCAACAACTCCTTTGCACAGGCTCTTCTTTCCATCTGTCTTCCTCATCCATTCTCCTGCATCAGAGTCCCATGGCGATGGGTAATAGATGGAGAGAACTGCCATTGGGTGATGGTGTATGTTCCTTATATGTTACCTACACATATTGAAGCGCTGTTGTGATGGCCATTTAGAGGCACACCTGGGACAAGTGCCTCGTCCGTGACCTGCTGGTGTGACTAGGCATCCTTTTTCGAGGATAGCACTGCCTACCCCTAACAGGGAATGAATAATAAAAGGTGTCTTAGACAAAGTTTGTCCCATCAGTACTGGGTCAGGCAACATCACCTGGTGAGTCACCCATCTATATGTGGTTGAGAAACTTCCTAGCTTCTTAAAATGTCTGCACACTCATGGATTCAACCACTACCCACTAACCACATCAGAGAACAGCCCTTGTAGCCTCAGAGCTCCAACACTACAAGGTGGACATCTGTGCCCTCAGTGAGACTTGTTCTGCTGATGAAGGATTCATCAATGACACCAAGCCAGATATAAATTGTCCTGGAAAGGCTTGACCACAGCCAGAGATGCAAATTCACAGATTTGGTCTTACTATCAAGAATGAACTCTTTTCGAATCTCCTGTTGGCATCAGCTCATGCTTAATGGCCCTGCACAAAAGGTTCCTATATGGAAATGATCAGCACATATACTCCTATGCTGGATTCAACAGAGGAAGAAAATGACAACTTCTATGTTTCTCTTGACAAAGCAGTCCGGAATGTTCTTGCTTCAGACAAGATTGTCATACTTGGAGACCAACATGTGAGTTGGAAGGAGCTGTGACGTCTGGAATGATGTGTACAGAAAACATAGAACTGGAAACATAAACGCTAAAGGGCTTCATCTCTTGTCCTTCTGCGTGGAGCACCAACTGTCTATTACCAACACAATGTTTCAGCTCCCCAACAAACACAAGACAAAATGGATGTATCACAGAACTGACTCCTGGACTAAATCACTGTCCATCAGCATGATCTGCAGGCTGTCCTCATTTTACTTAGCGATGCAAGACGCAGAATGCTGGACATTCCCTATATTTGTCCAGCCAATCACTACGTTGTACTTGGACCACCTACTAGAAGACGGTCCCCCAAGCCACACCTCAACATTGCATCCCTTGGAGCCATTGACACCAAAGATGTATTGACAAGTCATCTTCACACTCAGCTTGAAGACAATCTAATCTCAACCACAAATGGTAACATCTTGACTACTAATCCTAATGTTGATGAATTGGGGTCCTCACTGCTCGCAGCCCTCCAGTCCTCCTCCAAGAAAGCCCTTGGATTCTCCAAGAGGAAGAATCCAGACTGGTTTCAGCAGGCTGCAGACCAGATTCTCCCCCTCCTGGTGGCCATGAACACAGAATTTCAAGCTCATCTTGCAAATCCATCATCAGTTTCCGTCCTGGAGAAGTGAAGAAAAACTAGATCAGTAATACAATGCAGGCTCTGTGAAATCCAGAACAAGTAGTGGATCAACAAGGCTGCTGAAATCCATCACTATGCTGATGAGAACAAGACTAATGAGACCTCTGGACCGCTACAATGCCATCAAAGGAAGTTATGGTCCTTCTCAACGTAACATATCTCTAGTCTGGACTGCAGATGGTGCGACACTCCTCAAAGACAAACCACAGATCTTGGATCGTTGAGCAGAGCACTTTTTGGAAACTGTTCAACCTGAAATGAACCCAGTGAATCCTTTAGTTATTGAGAAGATCCTCACACTCCCCCAACTCTCTAACTGTTGTCTAAGCCCTGAAGGCTTCCGGTGAAGACACTGTACCTGCCAAAATATATAAATATGGGGGACTTTATCTTCTGGTCAAGTTGACCAATTTCTTTACTCTGTTTTGGAAGCTTGGCAAAATTTCCAACTCATGGAAACATGCTACCATCATCACCATCAACAAGAAGAAGGTAACTGATTGTATGGTGACAACATCTGTGGTATTCCACTGCTGAATATTCCTGGGAAAGTCCTTGTCCATGTCATTCTTCAATGCCTACTCTGTCACGTTGCAAAAAGGGTACTTCAAGAGTTTCAATGAGGCTTATGTCCCAAACCAGCACGATAACCATGATCTTTGTCATCCGCCAACTCCTAGAGAAGGCTTGGGAACACGACTGAGACATCAGCTTTGCCTTCATTGACCTACAAAAAGCATTTGACAACTATGAGATACTTTGGGAAATGCTCTGTATGTTTGGACATCCTCTGAAATTCCTTACTATGCTCGGTCTTTTCTATGATGGAGTGAGGGCGAAGGTCCTTGATGGTGGAGAAATATCTGCTCCCTTCGAAATCACTGTTGGTGTCAAGCAAGGCTGTGTCCTAGCTCAGGTGCTTTAAAACATTTACCTTGTCACCATCACTGTTCTCTCCAGAAATGCGACATAGACGCCACTGGTGACTGGATGGCATTGTGTTCAACCTCTGAACATTGTCAACCCACTCAAAAACCTCCTTGACAAGCATCTATGAGTTCCAGTATGCTGGTGATGTTGCTGGCACAGCTCTTCACCCAGAAAGCCTTCAGAAGACTGTTGAGTTGTTACACTGATCCTATTCCTGGATTTGCTAGGCAATCAGCACTTCCAAGACATTGAGACCCTTTGGACTGCCTTCCAGCACATAGATCCTCCAATGCACATCAAGATTGGTAATGAGACACTGGGGAACACAGAATCCTTTCTGTACCTCGGAAGCATAATATCTAGTGATGCCTCTGACTAGCCCCTTTTGCATTCAGCTGCCTAGGCAAGCATGTTTTCTGTAACCAAAATCTACATATGGCAACAAAGGTTGTGGTCTACCACATGGTATATATATCAACACTCGTTTATGGATGTGAGTCCTGGACTCCATGCTACAAGCAAATCCATACACTAGAAGTGTTTTACATCCACTGCTTTCAAAAGATCCTGGACATCACTTGGGAGGACAGGTTCCACACACAAAAATTCTGGAGTGCTGCTCATTAACCAGCATTGAGGCCATGCTGCTTAGCCGTGTCTTCTGCTGGACCAGGCACATTATCTGCATGGATGAGTTCCAACTTCCCTGGATGGTCCTGTATGGTGAACTCACTAAAGGATCTTGACGTCAAGGTGGAACAAAGAAGACACTGGAAGGACTACTTGAAACATTCTCTCAAGGCATACTCCTCTACTCATATGCAGCGTAATGTCTGCACGCTTTTCTGTAGTGTATTTAGCATGACACCAGTGGTGGATATAATGATGGGTACAATGCTGAACTTGTCCATATGCCACAAGCAACATATTTTTTCTGTAAATTCTACATTCTTCTTAATATTATTTGTGTGTGTATTTTGTAAATTGTATGTCTTTGGTATGTCAATGTCAATAATATATGTTATTTTATTTTGTTTGTTTACCAGGGTTATGTCTGGTCTGGTAGTTTGTTTTTTTTTGTCTTTCAGTATACTTCTGTCGCAGTATAGTTTATGTGTGGCATTTTATTTTCCTGTAGTGGAGGTGTACATATAATATGGTTTGTATATGTCCAGTAGTTTGTGTTGTACCACCAGTTCTTGATGTGTAATGTTTGCCATCTACTCATGTCTGTACATGTAATCTGTCAGTGTCAGTAGTTCACTGTGATGGTGTGGGCCAGCCCCACCCTCCCAGCTGCTTTTACAAGCCTCTTGAACCAGCTACTGCTGATAACATACCTGAGGGATGAGCCAGTGGTTGAGCATCAACACACAAAGTAAGGGATTGGTGTAAAAGTGATAAGGTGCTTTTATTAAAATAATCCATCAAAATCAAGAGTACAGTGCAAACATAAATAAATAATACTATAAAAGTGAGTGTCTGTGGAGGTTAAAATTCCTATAAATAAATATATCTGTCTATTCCTTTACAAGTCAGAGCCCTGGTGCTCCTTTAAAACTGACATCTCCTCAACTTGCCCTTTTGGGACCTTGCAGACAGAGTAGAAGTCTACCAGCAGGCACAGACAACATTTTATTCCAAGTCCTGCTCTGCTTGCACCACTGCCAATCGCTGGCTCTTCCTGGAGAGAGCATGCTGTTCTCCCACTGCTGCCAATCGCTAGCTCCTCCCACTGAGAACAGACTCTGAGCATAATGGTCGCTCCTGCTTCATACTCGCTCAACAGGAGCGACCTTCAGCCCCTACCTGAGCGCCGGCCACAAGCTCCTTCCTGGGGCTCCCTTCCACCTGTTTCCTTTTGCCTTGCACCAGCTCTTGTTCATTCGTACCTTTCTGTTAGTTCATCTCTTTAACCTCCTTTCTTTCTTTTTCCTTTAGTTTTTTTTATATACAGTAGTTTTCATTTTGTCCATCTTTTTTCCTTTCTGTCTTGTCCCCCTTCTGTCCCATGCAAGCTCTGTTTTGGAAAAATCTTTTCTGTTTTTAAAGAAGTCATTCTCAGAGATCAGATGAAAATGCAGAATAATGTTTTATTTGTACATTTATATGCACAAATGTCTCAGTCCGTGGAGTGAGCAATCTTTAATACAATTCATTTCCTTTTATACTTTTCAATTACCATTACCATATCTAATACAGCACATCATTTGACTCTTAATATGCAGAATTCTATCATCTTAGCCAGTCAACCACAGCAACCAATAACTTAGAATACATGTCAATTATTCCATTATTCTAAACATTGCTTTGTTAATAGGGGTATCTTACAGTTTTTCCCATTGATCTTATCACTGCTTAACAATAGGGTTGTTTAAGCTTTCTATTTGTCTTTGCTTTTAAGGGGGTGTTTATTACTCATTTACTTTATGTTAACCTTAGTAATATCTTTGGTGGTTCCTCTAAGATGAGGAAACCCTCACATGCTCAAGCTTTAAGTTGCTTTTAGTCAACCCTTTAGTTACCTTCAGGCCCTTTCCTTATGCATTTAATAATCCATTGTTACAACTTCATTTAAGTATATGCTTGTATTAAATTGTAAAAATTAACGTGTATTGATTAGGGTGGCACAGTGGTAGCACTGCTGCCTCGCAGTAAGGAGACCTGGGTTCGCTTCCCACGTCCTCCCTGCGTGGAGTTTGCATGTTCTCTCCGTGTCTGCGTGGGTTTCCTCCGGGCGCTCCGGTTTCCTCCCACAGTCCAAAGACATGCAGGTTAGGTGCATTGGCGATTCTAAATTGGCCCTAGTGTGTGCTTGGTGTGTGGGTGTGTGTGTGTGTCCTTTGGTGGGTTGGCGCCCTGCCCAGGATTGGTTCCTGCCTTGCGCCCTGTGTTGGCTGTGTTGGCTAGATCTATCTATCTATCTATCTATCTATCTATCTATCTATCTATCTATCTATCTATCTATCTATCTATCTATCTATCTATCTTGTATGGCTAGCATAAACTCTTCTGTCCCACCAAACATATCACTATGGCTTAGTCAGCTATTTGCTGCCATCTAATCCACACAAGGTTGATCAAGTTATTAAAAATGTCTACAATGCAATGTTTTCTGGGTCAATACTTACGATTTAATTTGTTCATTCATTATGTCCTCTGTCACGTTATCTGTGTTATGTAGTTTAAGTAGTGTGTAGTTTTTGTCTGCATGACCTATTGCTGTGTGTAGTGTTGATGTATGCTGTTTTATGTTGAAGAATTTTCTTAAATTATAAATCTATGGTTGTGTAAATTAAATATATCTATGAGACCACTTCCGCCCGCAGCAAGTGAAAGAATGAGTTGTTCTATGGCTGCTTTGATGTGACGTTGTTTGTGTTTTGTCAGTAATGTTCTTGTTTTCTTTGGAGCTGTTGTAGGTCTATTTATGACCAATGCATAATTCTGAAGGAATATGTAAGTATTCGTATGGCATATGTATAGATGGCTGTAATAGTGTGGTGTGCATCTAGGTGTGTTTTTTTGTATTTGTGAAGTATATGATGCATATTTCTGTTTAAGAGTATACTTAATAGTATTTTTAATTTGTGTTGTATCAGTTTGTTCTGTTGGATCACAAGATATTTGTATAGTTCCCCATTTCCCATGGCCTTGATTCGGTTGCAGTTTTTGATCATATACTCACCTTCTCTAAGGATTCCCTTTTCTAAATGAATTGTTTTATGTGTGTCTAATCCATACTGCAAGTGCTTGTCTTGTTAATAAGGTTCTATTATTTTTAGTAACTGCTTTAATTGTTTGTTTGTTTGTTCTTGCATATATCTTTATGTTGTCTTTATGTGAATAGATGTGATAAGGAATATTGTTGGTGTTCATCTTTGACTTTATATCCATATTGTGTGTTGTTTAACCTGTTTGATAATGGGCTGACAGCAAGACAGAAAGTTAAGTGAGTGTCCCTGAAAGATGTCTTGTCTTACTTGTATTGAGTCTGTGTGTATTGATGTGTCATTAATACTTACACGTAGTATTGTTCTGCAGTGTCCCATTAGTGTTTGTTTATTATTATTACTATTATAATACATTTCCCTGCAAAAGTACTCACATTCTTTCACATTCTGTATTGACATTTTGTCCTCTCTGGTGTTTTTGCTGGAACTCAGTGTTTGCTTTTGTCCAGAATTTGGCAGTTATTTTCATGATTCATTAGTGGAGGCCATGTATAAGATAGTAGTGTCCTTGTTTTTCAGCCAAGTAAACTTCAAAAACAGAGTGATTGAGTACTTAAGTAAACAGCATCTTTTATTTTTTCATCTGAAAAATTTCTTCTTATGTCAAACAGTCACATAAAAAAATGAAGCTCACCATTTGTTATTCAGTTAAAGAAATTGTTTTGTTATCTGGTCAAGCTTTAGCCAGTTTCACAACTGTCTAGTTTTATAAACACGTCCTGTGGACAACTTTCCCTCTTTTCCAGTTAGGATTTGATTTTTATGGAGTTGGTCTTATCTGTTGCAAAAGACAGATATCTGAGATGGTGCTCCGTTAGCAGCAGTGTTATTTAGGTTTTTTATTATCTATCTGAGATATCCTGTATTTAGTCAATCTGAGAGGATTTAATTACAAATATATTAAGAGCATGAGCAGGAAACCAAGTGGTCAGTAAGAGAAGGAAAAGTTAGCTAAAGTTACATAAAATTCTAAGCCAGTCTCAAGTTCATGTTACGGCCTTCCACAGGCTTAGTTGGAAGAGACAGGCAAAGGAATGATCAACCAGGACCTCACAGTGCAGCATCTGTTCTAGACAACAGTGAATATGGAAACAAAATTGTGTGTGAGGTATATAGGTACCGAGAATGGTCTCTTTATCCCTGCTCTGAATTATTACCAACACCCCATGTCAGTCAACAGATTCAACTCCAACAGGATACATAAGGGTACAAAACTCCGCTTTTGGAACACGGAGAAGATGGAAACAAACTATCCAAGCTGAAGGCATTAATTACCACATTAAAGGTATAAATAAATTATGCAAAGGAGGATATTCACAAGAAAATAGACAACAGAATAGACAAGCTGCTTCAGGATATAAAACACCAAGAGGTACGTTTAAGCAGTAACTTTGACATAAACCATTGAAAAAAATCTAGCAAGAATTGATTATATAATTCAGGAAAATTTGAACAAATCTGAAAATAAAATAAGAGTACTTGGTGCTCACTTGAGGAAGTTAAGCAAACACTTCCAACTCGTATTGAAGAAGTTGTACAATTGACATCTGCTGCTGAGAAAAAAACAAATGTTGTTGAATTATTTGATTACAAAGTGCCCAGTGATAAATTAGCTATGTTGGAAGACAGATATAGAAGAAATAACATCAGAATCAAAGGTCTCCTTGAAAACTACAAAAGTTCAAACTCTGTGAAATTCATAGCTGAACTATTTTCCAATATCGGACACTAAGATCTCAACAGCTTATTGTATACATGGATCGAATGCCTCAAAACCGAGAATGCTGATTGTCGGATTCGACAAACTACAGCCTAAAGAAAATTTGATGTTGATTCTCAGACAGAAAGAGATTAACTGTATTCATATTTTCCCAGATTTCTCGCCATCAACAGCTGCCAAACAAGATACATTCTACAGCATTAAACAGCGCTTACGTAAACCTGAAATCAGATACAGCCTTTTGTTTCCAGCTAAATTGACAGTTATTGTCGATTGCCAATTCTACATCTTTAGCTCTCCTAAAGAAGCAGAAAAAGAGCTAAAAAGACTGATTCCAACATCATAGAAAATATGAAGATGAGTCAAATTGTGTCCTGGTAACAGTGACGTGTGGTGAGGTTCATGGCTGGTGAGTCAGATTTACAAATATATGAACCCAAAAGAGTAGCTTATTCACTATTCAACTGGCAGCCAGCATGCACATTGACTACTGGTTATGTTTCAAAATGCATCAGCATTCTTTACACACACATAGCTAAGGTGCATATTTGGCTAAGAAAGAACATTACATTTATAGCGGTGAGTGGAGAGAGCACATTTGCTCCTCACCCTACATGTGTTTTAAATTTGCCGTTGTAATCCCACAATTCAATTTATACTCATTTAATATAAATGAAAGTATTGAGTGATATACAAAAAAAACGGATTTAAATTTTGACCTTATTTGAAGTATTTTTTTTTTTTTAAAAAACTTGTTATTCTGATGCTTTAAGCAATTTTAATACAGACTGTTCAACAAAAGGATAACAAGAAAAACAAAAAAATATTTTGTTGTATTTTTAAATATTGGATTGTTTTTTTATTAGTCTGATCTCATTTTTTTATAAAATTGAAAACCGTTTATGGTCTTACCTTTATTTGTAAATGAAGTCCACGAGCCTATCCTTCTCCACAAAAATCTCCATCACGTTCTTATAAAAGATCTCCTTACTGTATTTTCCTTTAGTTTTAAAAATCTTAATCTTCTGTTTTGGCAGTCAGTCAGAACAAAAAATAAAAATAAATGGATCGCTACAGTGCACTTGACTGTCTGATAACAGTAACTTATTGGAGCCTCTGCGTAGAAGAACAGCACAATGAGCATGGTGTGGCACGGTACTGTCTGCCTCGCCTTGTGCCTTTTCACTGCAGTTTTATGTCTGATCAGCAAGACTAAATATGACACACATATTCATTAAAGACATTAGCCAGACTGTGGAAAGTCAGGGTGTATAATAAACGTGTCTGCAAACATTATATATACAGAGAGGCAGCAACAGGCATGCACCAATTGCATGCATCATCCCAGTGTGTAAGGGAGATCGCAGTCTGAGGTGAGGTGAGGCTCGTCTCATCACTGCCGCACCTCGCGTTTCTCCCCTGTATTTGAACAGGAAATGTACCAATTCAGCAATTTTGACTATAAAAATGATCAAAATTATTGGAATCTTACAGAAAGTAAATTTATAGCACAGACCAGTGGACAAATCTATTGTATGTTATCATTATTAGTTTTTGTTTACTTTTCATGATGACAAGTGAGGCTGTGCCTCACCTGACCGTACGTCCCTGCCTGGTAATACAAAGAAAATTCTGCTTGCAACTTGCTCTATTTAGAATGTAATTATACATTCTGTTTCTTTTGGTCACTTTGTTCAGTTACTATATTTAAATGTTTTCTATTAAATATGTGTATATATTGGTAACCATTAAGTAACTAGTAATTTAAAATGTCATTAGATTTAAAAATTTCCTCCTTTTTTTGTTTCCTAAAGGGACTGTTTAACATCATACCCTAGATTTATTGTATCTGAACTGTGCTATCGTAGGATATCTCAATTTCCTTACTACACTGCTTCTGCGGGTTTGTTTTGTTTTTGGACATGCTCTTACTCTTGGTATGTCAGAAGACTGGGACTTTGTGAAGTGTGGTCTAGCCTCACTTGAAGAGGCAAATTGGGAAGGACTGGAGGAGAAAGAAAGAGATCAAGTTACTTCTTATTTATCTTTTCACCCCAAAAACTATAAGTGCCAACATAATAAAAGGCTCCTTAGCCATTATACCTGGCAAGAATATGAAACCAAGGTTTAAGCTATTTTATTAAACAACACACTGGTTTTACTTAAGATTACAAATTGTCCTCAAATGTTCAGAAGTAGTGTCTCTCTGACCAAACAATGAACTTTGTAAGCTGGAATGTCAAAGGTCTCCATCACAATCTAAAGAGAAGAAAGTGTTCTTAACAGGCCTAAATGCCAAGATAGTACTTTTACGGGAAAGTCAGTGGTAGTGTTCTATAATATTTGAAATTGGAAAAAAAAATCAAATTCTCATTTAGAGGATCTGTTTGAAAAACATTTTTAAAATATGGCAAGATCTACAGTAATTAATACAATTTTAAAAGAAGCATTTATATCAGAGAAAAAGACATTCTCCTTTCTTTGTTGTTTTTAAAGATTTGCCCTTGCTGTTGGCTCTCCTCTCTTTCTATTAGGTAGGGGTTGAATTCTGGATTAAGGTCGACTTGATTGTATGTGATGTTATCCTCTTTGTTGTATAAGTTAGACTTTATTGTATGGAATGTTGTTTTCTTCAAATAAAATTAAAAAGAAAGAGTTTTTTGCACAAAAGTAAACAAAACAGTAACTTTGCATAAATTGCTAAATTTAAAAGTAGGTAATAAGGAAAATACTTAGGAATTTCTATTTGTGATCATTTTTTATTGAAACAAATTGTGTGCACAAAAAAACTAAAGGTAAGCCAATTAAGAAAGTAATAGTGTAACCCAACAGCGCCTTCCTCCCCCACAAACCCTATCTTCTAAATAAGAGCCTAGGGGCAAAAACTAAACAAAAACAGTAGGTAACTAATAGAAAACTAATTACAATGCCTTAGAAGGCTAGAAGAATGAAAAGAACAAAGTTAAATGGACCCAGACAACCAGGTTCTAACCGTTTGTGCTGAGGCAGACCAGTTCTTGATGGATTTACTTGAAACACAGTTGATTCGGCATGAGGACAGTTCAAGGGTAATTACGTTAAAAAATAAGAAACACCAGCTGTTAAAAGTGACAAGCCCAGGGGTTTTCCATCGAGAGGCAATGAGTAATTTGGCTGCTAAATTGGAAAGACAGAATAACTCACACTGGTGTGAAGTGAGAGCAAAAAGGTCCAATAAAGGAAAATACTTATTATTAAATTACAATGTCATATTTTTTCAAGAGGCTTTAATATTTACTGAAAAGATCTCAGAGATTAATGTAAATAACAGGAAATCCATCATAGATATATAAATTCAAAACAATTAGGGAGGGCCAATATTGGCTGGCAAATACACTTAAAGATTAAAGAACTGCAAATGTATTTTAAGCAAAGCTTACATGTGCATAGTAGTAGTAGTTTTACAAGTAATAAAATTGTGAATTTCCCATTGGGATTAATAAAGTATCTATCTATCTATCTATCTATCTATCTATCTATCTAATAATAGTACTAGTAATAGTATTGTCATGTGTACAGCATGCCATAAAAGTCTTAACTGCATGTGTGACCAGCAAGTAATATGTCACCTTGCTTGTGATGAGATAGAGCTTTCTAAACTCAGATCTCCTCGATTAATGGAGGCAGTCCAGTTTGACAGTTAATTGAACTGTTCTCAGCACTTTTTTTCTTGTTTTCAGTGGCAGAGATAATAATCTTTTATTTTCAAAACAGATGGGCCAAAAGCAATTTTCAGTCATTTCAAACAGTGTCTTTATATAATTTGTTTGGATAAGAAAGTTGTATCAAGGTAATCTCTTAAGCTTGTATCATAGTTTCCTTTCTGTAAGTACCAGCAAGCATTAGCCATGTCACATTTATGTTTAATGATTCTTTTGCCCACATTAAGCAAGCATCAAAGATAAATATGTGAGTTTCCTGATGTTGCTCAGGTTTTATTTCAAAATGTTCTTGTAAATTTTAGTTTAGAGTCACCTTAGTAAGCGATATATAGTTGACTGTGAAAGAAGCAGTTTGGCTGCAAAACAAACACTCACAGGAAACTGCAGCCACATGGAATGTATCAAGTAATTTGATGAGTAATCTGTGTTACAAATATAGATTCTCCTTTATCACATCTTGTTAAGATAGTAGCCACTCATTCTGTCCCCGAGCTACCCCAGTTAGACTGTCATTCATCTTCAGCCAATAAAATTTAACATTAGCCTCTTATATCATAAAAGGTTGCCGTGATGCTTGACAACAACAAGCTAACAACTTCAGATCTGAGTTTTTCTCCAATTTTCATACATATCTGTACAGCTGCCTTTGAAGGGATGAACATGCAAATATTCACTTATACTGTATATATTTCTCTTCTGGTTCATCCTGCTTCCTCTTCAAAAGCAGTCCCGCCCTCACGCAGTCAACACGGCATTTCTTGATTGCTATTCGTCCTCTTTCAAATCCTTCCCCATGCTACTTGCGGCTCCTCTTCAAAACCATTCCGCCCACATGCAGCCAACACGGCATTTCTCAATTCCTATTCCTGCT
Organism: Erpetoichthys calabaricus; assembly: GCF_900747795.2. Taxonomy (NCBI): domain Eukaryota; kingdom Metazoa; phylum Chordata; class Cladistia; order Polypteriformes; family Polypteridae; genus Erpetoichthys; species Erpetoichthys calabaricus. Next base: position 128,284,974 of record NC_041397.2, on the reverse strand, counting down.
CTTCCAAACCCTTCTCCACGCTGCCTGAGGCCTCCCATACACCCCCACACCACTTTTCTCGATTCCTATTCCTCCTTAGGACTACCGCTTTCCCTGCTCCTCTCTCATGACCCCATTGGTGTCACATCACCGCCCTACATCTAGCCTGACCGCGTGACCTTTCACTTCAGCCATGTGTGCGCCTGGGAGTCTTTTCCGTAGCCTGCTACAGGAAGGCACTCTATCGACCATTGGCATTGGTTTCACTCCTTGCTATTTGTTTCGCTCCTTCCTATTTTCATTATACTGCGACAGTTGTTTCCTAAGCCTTTGTTATAAAATGAACGACAGTATCCCTAATTTCTGCCAAAATACTGCCTGTTATCTTCTGCGGTTCTCGGGCCCTCGCCGTTGCCTCTTCCATCAACAAACACAGGCTGTGGAACGAAATGAAAGTCCTAAAACTCACAAAAAATATGAGAGCACTTGAAAGTGAAACTTAATTTGTTCAATGGCTTCTTCAAGTTCGGGAAGGTAAATCTATAGACACGGCAGAACTATCTTCTCAATGTTTACCACAACAACAAGACCCAGTTGCTCAACTTTACGGTGATATTAATTTCTCGACTATGACTCCCCAAGAACATTCTACAAGACCAATACTGAACGTCACAAACGATGATTCTCTACATATTAACAACAAAGTTCTTAATCTTATACAGGGTGAAAAAGTGACCTTCAAGAGTGTAGATACAGTAGCCAGTGACAATCCTAATGATCAACTAACGTACCCGCAGGAGTTTTTACACACCCTCACACCAACTGGCATGCCTCCCCATATCCTTCATCTGAAGTTAGAAGCTGTAGTTATGCTCCTCCGAAATATTATGCCATCAAAAGGTTTTTGCAACAGAACAAGACTCATCGTTACCCGAATACATACAAATATTATTGAGTGGAAACTGATTGCTATCCAAAATTCTGAAACAATCTTCATTCCCAGAATCTCTCTCCTTCCTTCCGACACCAATCTCCCTTTAAAATTTAAACGCACACAATTCCCACTCAGACTCGCCTTCTCCATGACTATCAACAAGTCCCAAAGGCAAATGTTTGCATAGATTTGCATTGATCTACAACAACCAGTCTTCAGCCACGGTCAGTTGTACGTGGCATTTTCTAGGGTTAGATCTTTTGACTCATTATCTGTCGTCTCCACCAAAACACCTATTCACAACTCCGTCTTTCAAGAAGTATTTATTTCTTCTTGATCTCTGAATTCCTTTCTCACCATTTTCCATTCCTATTCTTACACCACCGTATGCTACAGCGGGTGTCGGCTAGTAATGTATAGTCCTAACAATGTAGAGACATTTGAGAAGAATGAAATAAATTATTGTTCCAACAAAATGGAAGAACTATTATCAAAGAAGGTGACCCTTTAATTCCTGACTGTGTCCATGATCCCCAGAAGAAATTACAACCCTTCTGGCCAGACACCTAGATAGTTTGGATTTGGGAGTTCAGTGTAGTCAAGAATTCAGCTGATGGGTGGAGGATACAGTAGGTCTGAAAAGAGGTGTAGGAGGTTTAAATAAGGAGGCTGGCATGAGGTACTTTGTTGGGTTATTTACCATCTACCATATGGTTTAGTAGAGGAATACCTGCTGGATTTTTTGATTTTGTAAATTAGGTCATGATTAGAGATTCCTCATCAGATCTAGCTGAGTATGCAACTGGCACAAAATTTCTCAAAAATGTGTAGACAAATTGTTATGATGGGACAATGAGTCTGAGGATTATTGTGGAAAATATTAAATAACCAGGCAATTACTATGTGAGTCTAGAATTGTAGTGAAAGAATGAAACAAGCCAAAGCATCTAGTTAACTTGAGGCCTCTTTTGATTTTGTGTTGGATATCACAACAGAGAAGTTCTGGAAAACAAAGTGGCAAAGTATTAGTACAAGATTAAACTAGAATAGAAGCAGTTGTGAGTGTGCAGATGATTATGGGTCTCATGGAATTTGTTTATTTATTTAGCAGATGTCTTTATCCAAGATGACATACAAGTTATAATGTATACCACAAAAATTTGAATTTGCATCAAAAGTAAAAGAAAACAATATATAAAACAAAGTAAGAGGGGCTAGTACTACTACATGATTATACCTGGAACTAGACTAAGAGAAAAATCAGTATCTTACTGTCTTTGTCAGTACAAGAGCAGCTATCCTGTAGAAGAGAAACTTGAGTAGTTCCAAAATATTTAATGAAAAGTTGTGTTTGCAAAAGACTACTAATCATGAATAACTTGGATGTAGTTCGAATAGACAAAAGGAGACCATTCCACATCTTTGGAGCAAGAAGAGAGAAGTATTGTCCAGCCTTGACACAACTGGCAAGAGGAGGAACGGTCAGCACACAGGCAGAGGCAGGCAGAGACATCTTGAAGGAACATATAGAGAAAATAAAGATAGGAGATATTTAGAAGCAGAACCATTCCAAGAACCACAGATCAAGACAAGAGTTTTGAATCAGATCCTTGCAGCAACAGGAAGCCAGTGGAGAGACCAAAGCAGAGGAGTAGTAGGAGTGAAACAAGGAGCAGAGAATGGCAGTCAAGCTGCTGCAATCAGCAGGAACTGGAGGAGTGTGATAACAGTTGAATGAAGCCCAGGCAGGAGAGATTTAGTTGCAGAAGTCCAACCGAGAGAGAACCAGTACCGAAACAAGGAGTTGAGAGACATAATTAGTGAGGGAGGGATAAATCCTCTGAATATTATTAAGAAAAAAAAACAAGATTGGGTTGTTGAAGAAATATATTCAATGAATTAAATTGAGAAGCCCAGAGTGACACCAAGATTCCCAACTGTGAATAATGGTGAGAGAGTGACATCTTGAAGGTCAATGCTTAGAAACAAATTTCAAGAAGGAGAATTAGAAGACAAGTACAAGATACCTGAATTTGAAGGGTTAAGTCAATATCCATAAAGTGTCAGATCCAAATGAAATCTTATGGTGTATTTTAAAAACCCGTTGTGATCACTTATTTGATGTCTTCAATGATAAATATTGCTGAAGTGTTGGATACTTAAGCTCAAACTTGTAATCTTATTGAAGTGGATCCACAGAAACAGTTCTTTATAGAATTTGCAATCACTGCATGGTCATTAATGAGGATGCAAACAGTGACTAACACACACACATCCAGGCCACCCTTACAATTGACAATTATATGTGCAAATATATATGTGTATGTGTGATTTCTGTGAACAAAATAGGAAAATATTGACACTGAACAATCACTACAGTTATAAATATAATGATAAATAGTGACAACAATGAAGCAGCAATATATCAATTATAATAATATAAATAACAATAGTAATATGGACTAGTACATATAATGACTATGATAATGCATAGTAATTAAGATGTCACCTTACAAATAGGTTTCTGTCACTTAAATCAAGTTTAAAAGGCATTAACACAATATTCTTGGAAAACCATGAATACACTTTCTAACAGTATCTCTGAACTAAAACCTTTTAATGAACTGTATTAATCAATAGGCACTGATAATTACAGTCATCAAACAAAACTATCAGGTAATAAACTGTGAGTATTTAAAATGATTTCCAGAAAAACAAACTCAAACAATTATAGACATTACCTAGAACTTTAATCACATGTGCAGACATTACTGCTTGAATAATAAATATTCATAATGATATAACATAACTATACAAATATACAAAGACTATTGTAGGCAACAACAGGATTGTATTACTATAAACGCATCACCCACTTTGTCATGAATATACAATAGCTTGAAATTTTGAATATGTCTATCCATAATGAATTTAACAGTGAAGCAATCTGGAGATCAGGAACATTAATAATAATAATAATAATAATAATGCATTTTATTTATAGGGCACTTTACATTAGTAGTAAATCTCAAAGTACAATTGTTGTAGAGAACACCCAGTAAATCAACAGAAATATTTTGGGTCCACTTTTTCCTATTTTTTGGTATTTATACATTTTCATATTCTAATCCAGGGGTGGGCAAAGTCATTCCTGGAGGGCCGCAGTGGCTGCGGGTTTTTGTTCCAACCCAGTTTCTTAATTAGAAAACAATCCTTGCCAATAATTACATTTCATGGCTTGTCAGTGCTTTAACTCTGCTATGTCAAGTCATTCTCATATCCTGGATTTTTTTTCCATTCTAAGGATATCATCCAAATACTTTGAAGTGTAAAACGGAAAATTCTCAGTCCTTCACTTTTTTCTCTTCTCTTTCCTTCCAAGTATTTAATTAAACCAAATAGTGCACGATAAATACACACAGGTGTAAAGGGTAACAAGCAAAATGGATAACTGCTGGTTTCTTTTGTCATTTGCATCTTATTGCTAATAAGGAGCAATTAAAAACCAAGAATGCAGCTGTTTAAGACTTAAATAAGCAATAAGGGTTCAAAATCTTAATAAGGGAGATAACTAAAATGAAGCAGAAGTGTTTCTAGAGCAATAAGTGCTTCTTATTAAGCAATTGGGTTGGAACAAAAACCTGCAGCCACTGCGGCCCTCCAGGAATGAGTTTGCACACCCCTGTCCCATGCAAAGTCTTATAAATAATACCCCACTTGAGACCTTACCAGTGCATCAAAAAACATAACAATAACTTCCACATATCGTCCCCTATAACCTAACCCATCCATTTTCCAACCCGTCGAATCCGAACACAGGGTCACGGGGGTCTGCTGGAGCCAATCCCAGCCAACAGAGGGCGCAAGGCAGGGAACCAATCCTGGGCAGGGCGCCAACCCACCACAGATAACCTAACATTCTCTAGGTATTCTTAATGGTTTCTGTTCACTGTCTGGATGTTTATAGTGATGAGTCCACTTTGACTCCTAAATCATACGGGGATCTTTTTATTTTTAGACCTCCTATGATATATTCAAATCTAATTTTTTTTACTTCCCATGTATAATACTTTAAAATTACATAAATTAAATTTCATCTGCCACAAATCCTCCCAAGCCTGTATGGTGTTCAAATCCCTTTGTGATTATTGGACTAATTCTGTGTTATCTGCCTCTCACCAAGCTTGTTATCATCTGCAAACTTAACCAGCTTGTTATTATTATTCCTATCAAGATCATTCATTTATATTAAAAGTACCCGAAACTCCAACACTAACCCCTAAGGGACACCCCTTTGACACTGGACCCAGGGGAGCAGCCATGGGATGCACACTACATCCCCTGGAACACTTGGTGGCAGCCCCCCTGGGTTGCATCGGCCCCACTATTGTGGAACACCGGAGCTAATCCTTGTTGGGCTCCGTGGTCACTGCCAGGGGGAGCTGCACAGCTTCCTGAGCTCATGTGGGCTGTAATGCAGCCACACCCGGAAGTGCAGCCTTAATTATGTCAATTATCACCTGAAGTACTTCCAGGTGGGCTATAAAAGAAGCCGGCAGACACCACTCCGGGAGCCAGAGTCAGGAGGAGAAGGACGCTTGCCAGGAGGAGTGGTGGTGAAGGAAGACTAGCTATTTTTGTGGTGCTTTGCTTGTGTGTGTTTTGGGGACTGTGTACTGCCTGTGGGTCACAGTGAAGACGTGCCCCATGGGTGAAGAAAAATAAATCTTTTTGTTTAGTTTTCACATGCCTCCGTTGTCAGTCTTTGTCGGGTCAGTGTTGGTGAAGCGCTTATTCTCACAGGTTCCTCACACCATTAAACTATGCTTCCTGGGTTTGAGCCATTTAGGGTTTTTGTAATGTCTCAGATTTTAATTGTTTTTTCCTTTGTATATACTTTAGACTTTTTATTATTTTTTAGCATTACTTTTGTCTATTTTTGTGTGATTGTTCATGATAGCTGCATCAGTGTCATTGTCAACAGAGCTTGGTTACACAACAAGGTCTGACATCAGCACTTGGAGTGTGTTTAAGATGGTAGCACATCTTGGCATCCAAGATTCTGGATTCTCATATCAATAGTTTTGCGGTGCTAGTTAGAGCAACAGTCATTCTAGAGGGTTAGGGTTTTTGAGCCCTTTGGACTCCATGGTTTGGGTAACATTTTGGTTTTGATATTTTGGTTTCTTAATTATTTAGTTGTAGACCACTTTAAGTTTATCGACTGCAAATTTGCATATGTATTTCCTGGTCTTTTGTTTGAAGAGTTTCCTGAGATATTTCTCTCTGGCAGAACAGGGACAGACAGCAAAGACTTTTTAATGTTTTAAAAGCAAAAGTAGTAACCAGGAAATGGAGAGAGTCAAAAGAACAGACAAAAAACATAGTTTGAAACAGGCAACAGTCCATTAATGGAAAAGGCCAAAAATAAAATTGTCAGAACTAAAACACAAAAACAAAACGGAATAAATATACCAAAAACCTTTTTATAAATACAATTGTATCCCTAAATATCAATCACATTCTTTGTTTCTTTTAGAATTTATTCAATACACAGGCTACAGTATTATGTTGTCATTTAAAAAGGGTTTTTTTAAACAAAAATTATCTCTGTCCACACTAGTGTTTTAACAAAGATTATGAAAGTACATCTGACCACACTAGCACGACCAAAAACACTTATGATATAGATGTTCACCTATACTGGGCATGTGCATATATGCAGGAAAAATCATTGAAGGGATGGTAGCAGTGCTGGCCACAAGTTTTATTGTAATCTGAAAGCTGTTGCAACTGGTATATTATTTGCCTTTTACAAATGCATGCAACATTCAAACTGTACAAAACACAATTTAGATGCATATACAGTGCATCCGGAAAGTATTCACAGCGCATCACTTTGTCCACATTTTGTTATGTTACAGCCTTATTCCAAAATGGATTAAATTCATTTTTTTCCTCAGAATTCTACACACAACACCCCATAATGACAACGTGAAAAAAGTTTACTTGAGATTTTGGCAAATTTATTAAAAATAAAAAAATTGAGAAAGCACCTGTACATAAGTATTCACAGCCTTTGCCATGAAGCTCAAAATTGAGCTCAGGTGCATCCTGTTTCCCCTGATCATCCTTGAGATGTTTCTGCAGCTTAATTGGAGTCCACCTGTGGTAAATTCAGTTGATTGGACATAATTTGGAAAGGCACACACCTGTCTATATAAGGTCCCACAGTTGCTTGGTTTGTGCTCTGACATGAACTGTCATGTAGTCAAAAGGAATTGTCTGTAGACCTCCGAGACAGGATTGTCTCGAGGCACAAATCTGGGGAAGGTTACAGAAAAATTTCTGCTGCTTTGAAGGTCCCAATGAGCACAGTGGCCTCCATCATCCATAAGTGGAAGAAGTTCGAAACCACCAGGACTCTTCCTAGAGCTGGCCAGCCATCTAAACTGAGTGATCGGGGGAGTCAGGGAGGTGACCAAGAACCCGATGGTCACTCTGTCAGAGCTCCAGAGGTCCTCTGCGGAGAGAGGAGAAGCTTCCAGAAGGACAACCATCTCTGCAGCAATCCACCAATCAGGCCAGTATGGTAGAGTGGCCAGACGGAAGCCACTCCTTAGTAAAAGGCACATGGCAGCCCGCCTGGAGTTTGCCAAAAGGCACCTGAAGGACTCTCAGACCATGAGAAAGAAAATTCTCTGGTCCGATGAGACAAAGATTGAACTCTTTGGTGTGAATGCCAGGCGTCACGTTTGGAGGAAACTTGGCACCATCCCTACAATGAAGCATGGTGGTGGCAGCATCATGCTGTGGGGATGTTTTTCAGCGGCAGGAACTGGGAGACTAGTCAGGATAAAGGGAAAGATGACTGCAGCAATGTACAGAGACATCCTGGATGAAAACCTGCTCCAGAGCGCTCTTGACCTCAGACTGGGGCGATGGTTCATCTTTCAGCAGGACAACGACCCTAAGCACACAGCCAAGATATCAAAGGAGTGGCTTCAGGACAACTCTGTGAATGTCCTTGAGTGGCCCAGCCAGAGCCCAGACTTGAATCCGATTGAACATCTCTGGAGAGATCTTAAAATGGCTGTGCACCGACACTTCCCATCCAACCTGATGGAGCTTGAGAAGTGCTGCAAAGAGGAATGGGCGAAACTGGCCAAGGATAGGTGTGCCAAGCTTGTGGCATTATATTCAAAAAGACTTGAGGCTGTAATTGCTGCCAAAGGTGCATCGACAAAGTATTGAGCAAAGGCTGTGAATACTTACAGTATGTACATGTGATTTCTCAGTTTTTTATTTTTAATAAATTTGCAAAAATCTCAAGTAAACTTTTTTCACGTTGTCATTATGGGGTGTTGTGTGTAGAATTCTGAGGAAAAAAATGAATTTAATCCATTTTGGAATAAGGCTGTAACATAACAAAATGTGGACAAAGTGATGCGCTGTGAATACTTTCCGGATGCACTGTAGGTAACCAACACAACAAGCGCCATGGAAAGCAACTCCTCCAAGTCCATCCTGTTGGAATATGGTTTTCTTCCAATGAAGGGTGATTAACTAGAGAATGAGATGTTGTAATGAGCAGGATTCAGTCATTTTTTTCACCCATCCACAACACTGAGACATGACTTTTTGTGGATTAAAAACACCAGAGTAGTTTTGGGCAAAATGTGAAAATGGAGACTAATATCTGTATTTTAAATGAAAATTCACTGGTGTAGATGTAACCTCAGATAAATAGGCCAGGAATAATAACTCATTATGTCATGTGACCTTCACATTGTGACCATCAAAGGACATAGCAACTGTAACCAATGTGCTGTTGCCATTCAGAAGATGCTACAAAATACATGCAATCACAGCAAAGCTCATTCAGAATGTCACCACAATGACGTCACCTATATCAAAAACAATAAACACTTTCAAAAATGCTTCAAAGCATTTGAAAATAACCAGATATATGCCTGGGTGACAAAACAAATTCATAACACTTGTAATTCATAAAGTCTGAATTTAAAAATAACCCCCTTTCCAAGAGAGTCATGGGCACTAATTGTACTGGAAGTCCTGGAAGCTCTAAACAACATTTTTCTGTCATAAATTATTTATTCAACTAGGGGGCTCCGCCCCCTGCTCGCTTCGCTCGCCAACCCCTGGTGTTGGGAAATGACAAAGAGCGTGATGTATGAATGAGATATAGAATAGTGTGAAGGTGTAGATGATGCAAATAGAAAGCAAACAATAAAGTGTGTGGCACAGTGTAAAGGGTTATTGGAAAATTTCTTTGTACACGCCTTTTAAGTGTAAAAGGTAATTTCAGGTCAGAACTTGTAAGGTCAATGAAGATGGTCATTGTCGTGATCAGAGTCAACTTTGTCAGAGTTTAGAAAGAGTTGTGTCTGTCCAGGAAGTAATGAAATGACTTGGGTATTTATGTTTTCCACATTAATATTTTTTGGACATAATATAGTGTGTTGTGTTAAAAGGGGCATTTGGTCTAATGAGATTGCTGTTCCAAATCTGTCTGTAACTAAGTCGTCGCAGATAAATGCTTGAGGAATTGTACTAATATCTGGGTGAAGTCTATCTGTATTGGTGAGTGTACCATCTCCCAGATGTAATAACCAATTGTTATGATCTGGATCTGGACATCGCATGTTTTGTACTAACTGTATCTTTTGAAAGCAATGCCAATTGTCTGCGTATTTTAAGGTGCACTGAACAATAGCTGAGCGCATGGCATGTGGAACAATAGCTAAGCAATGTCTAAAATCTCCTCCTAATAAAAGTAACTTTCCTCCAAAGGGAATATTATTATTCATCAATGTTTGCAGAAGTTTATGAATGGTGTTGAGTAAGTGACTGGATGCCATTGTACATTCATCAATAATTAACAGTTTTGCAAGACGGATGTCATGTGCAGTGCCACTGTTCATGTTCATAGTGGATAAAGATTTGTAGCATGTAATGCAGTTCATAAAGTTTTCACTTTCAGGTACATCGTTAGTTAGAAGGTTCTGTAGATATTCAGGATATGAATGTAAAGGAGGCAGTCTAATTTGACGCTTTTGACAACAACGTGTAAATTCATTACTTGTATTGCGAGTTGTTTCTTCAGGAAAGTTAAGTGAATGACAATGATTGCAAATGACATTCATTAATCCCAATGAATTTTCCTGAATAGTGGACTCATTATTGAATGCGTTGTCAGCTAACTGGCGCAAGTGTTTAGCAGGTGTCTGTCGTTGATGTCCGTGACGTGTATCTTTTGCTTGTGCCGTTTGAGAGGTGCGTTGTTGTATGTGCAGTATTTGGGACGTGTTGTTTTGGAGCTGTAATCGATTTGCCTGTGCTGTGTGAGAAGCCCGTTGTAGTCTACTGCGTGCATTGTTTGTATTGAGCCTTGCTCGTTTTTGTATGTCGGTCAGTTGAGCTTTCTCTTTTTGGAGCCTTGCCTGCTTGTTTTCCGGCATTGCAGATGCGCGGTGTAGATGTCTGCGTTTATTTATTTTGTCCCTTCACTGCCGTTTCTGTATGTCTGAGAAGGGAGGTGTTTCATTTTGAATCCGTGCCTGTTTCGATGCAGCACTTTGAGACGCGTGCTGTATGCGTGTACGTTCATTGTGTCTGTCCATATGCGCTCGTTTCTGTTAATGTGTTAGTTGAACTTTGCGTTTTTGGAGCCGAGACATTTTTTCTTCCGGAGTTTCAGAAGCGCGTTGTAGCCGACGTGTATTGTTTTTTTTTCATGCGGGTTTGTGTGTTTGGTCCCGTCACTTGAGCCGTATCGTTTTGTACCTGTGATCGTGAATTCATTACTTGTTTGTTCTTCAGCGTTAGATATATGGATAAGTAATAAGGAGGATCGCACTCACTGTTAATATGGAGCCTTTTCTGTGGTTAAACGGTTAATAGTGGATCAGTATAATGAGATCGACCTATGCTGCCTAATTTGAATGTGTTGAGATGACGTATGTTTAATACGGACGGTTCGTTCAGTAATGGGCAGGGTTGCCACCCGTCTTGTAAAATACGGAATCGTCCCGTATTGGAGAATGAAATTGCGCGTCCCGTTTTGAATCAATACGGGACGGGTTTTGTCCCGTATTTTTTTTATCATTTTTTTTAAAGCAGCGTCTCATGCAAATCATCCCACACGCATTTTATGAAGATGCCTCCTTTCCTACTTTTGATTGGGTAATACTTGATGTCATCGTTAGTTTGATAGGTCATTTTAACTGTCCAGTGAGGAGGGCGGGTCTTTTAAGTAGAGTCTGCAAAGTGTTGGCACTGGGATGTGGCCCCCGCTGCAGTATGCGTCCCTTATTTTTTTGTATTAAAAGTGGTAACCCTAGTGGGGCTTTGTGTCTCATTTCTTATTTATGTTAGTGTGGTCGTGGGTCCAAATCCTCCTTTTTGTGTATGTTTCGTGTGCTATGTCCGTAGTCTGTCCCGTTTTGTGTCCAATGGGTTAGTGTGGCGCTCGCGTCTGACTTCTTTTTTTTTTTTTGTGTGCTAGGGGCGCGTTGCCTCACTTTTTTTATCTCTGTTAGTGGAGGGGGTGTTTGTTTGTAGTGGGTCTGAATCCTCTTCTTTGTGTGCGTAGCGTTTCGTGTGCTATGTGGCGCTTGCGTCTGACTCCTTTCTTTTTGGTGTTCTAGGGGCGCGTCGCCTCATTTCTTATTTCAGTTACTGCAGGGGGGCTTTGTGTGTCGTGGGTCTCAATTCTCTTCTTTGTGTGTGTTCCGTTTCGTGTGCCATGGGCTTCGTGCGGCGCCGGCGTCTGACTCCTTTTTTCTGTGTGCTATGGGCGCCTCATTTCTAATTTTACGTTGCTTTCCATCCGGTTTCTGTTGCTTGGAAGGGGGGTTTTATGGGGGGCCTGTGCAGTACGTCTTTTGCGTCCACAGCCCATGGCCAGATGTCCCTGCGTCCATCCGGTTTACCATTCTCGGTTAGTAATATGGATCCTCATACCTACGCCTGTAATAATTCCACAGAGGAGCAGTTTAATAATTTTATTGAATATTATACCTCTAAGGTATATACAGTACCATCCGCTCCTCATTGTCTGTCTCCAGCCCTCCATCGCTGGATGTTTCCACACCAAAGCCAACGGGCTGCCTTTCCCAGTTCCTCTGTACTACAGGTAAAGAAGTTGAGGGCATCATCCAGAGGATGAGGCCTTCAGCGTGTTCTTTGGATCCCTTTCCTACTCCTCTGGTAAAAGCTAATGTAACAGATATAAGCCCTCTCATTGCTGTTATCATTAATCACTCTCTCCAGAGTGGCTCAGTCTCACTGGCCTTGAAAATTGCAAAAATTAGACCTCATTTTAAAAAATCTTCTTTGGATTCTGAAGTGATAGCAAACTATATTCCAATTTCCAACCTTCCCTTTTTGTCTTAAGGTTTTGGAAAAGGTTGTTTTGGTTCAGCTTCAGGTTTACCTCAAAAAATTCAATCTGTTTGAAAGATTTCAATCTGGTTTCCGATCTTCTCACAGTACAGAGATAGCCCTGGTCAGAGTCAACAATGACCTCCTGATGGCTGCTGACCAGGGCTCTCCATTACTCCTTATCCTCCTGGACCTCACCGCTGCATTTGATACAGTAGACCATAATATTGTTCTCCATCGTCTCCACCATATAATTGCACTTTCTGGCACTGCTCTGGAGTGGTTTGAGTCCTATCTCACAGATAGGGCTGAGAATGTGGCCCTGGGAGATGCTAAATCTCGTTCCCACACTGTCACCTGTGGGGTCCCACAAGGATCAGTCCTTGGGCTGACCTTTTTTAACATCTATATGCTACCCCTGGGTCACATCATTGGCAAGCATGGAGTTTCATTCCATTGCTATGCCGATGATATGCAGCTCTATGTGAGACTGGATTTGACTTCTCTTATACCTCCATCAACCCTTTCCTCCTGCTTGGATGAGATTGAGGCCTGGATGTCAAAGAACTTTCTTAAGCTGAACATCACCAAAACTGAAGCTCTTTTAATTGGTACCCCTCCATCAGCTTCATTCCTCTGTATATTGTATTTCCTTTTCTGGTCATACCATTACCCTCTCCCCCTCTGTTACAAATTTGGGAGTCAAATTAGACTCCCATCTCTCATTTGATACACATGTCCATCACCTCTGTAAAATTGCATTCTTTTATCTCCGAAACATAGCCAAATTTCGTCCCTACCTATCCCTCTGTGATGCTGAAAAGCTGGTTCATGCCTTTGTCTCCTCCAGGCTGGACTATTGTAATGCACTCCTCATCGGGATACCCATCAAGAGCCTTCAAAAGCTCCAACAAATTCAAAATAGTGCTGCAAGGATCCTGATGAGGGTGTGGAAATATGAACATATTTCACCAATTCTTCGGTCACTTCATTGGCTCCCTATTCACCTCTGTATTGAATACAAACTCTGTTTGCTCACTCACCAGTGTATTCATGGAAATGCTCCACAATACCTTAAGGAACTCCTTATATTACAATCCACTACAAGAAATGCCTATCGCCTTCACCCCCCTGTGGTATAGCGGGTCCACATCTCCCGTTCTAAGGCCAGTTGTTAAAATAAATAATCACCGCGCTCGCAGCTTGGTGAGGGGGCGTGGTGGTTGTGTGACTGAAGCAGTTCTCAGGGCAATTCGCGGTGTGGGCGTTTCTCACCTAAGTGCACAGGTGAGAGACCGCCCACATCCGTGATTGTTCCTGGGGCTGCTAATTTGCTACAGCTGCCATGCCCTCTTGATATATAGAAGCAAAAGTCGGCTAGGAGGGAAAGAAAAGAAGAAAAGGAAAGAGAACGAACGGAGGTTGCAGGAGAAGGCAGGAAGCTGCAGCAGGAGGAGAAAGTCGGTGCGGGAGAGCGAGCGAGTGCAGGCTCGCGTTGCAGCTGTGCAGCAAGGCTGGATGTTGGGCCGACACCCAGGAGTAGTAGTAGTGGTCGCTCCCGCTGAGTGATTATTTAGCGGGAGTAACCAGTGATGAAAGGCGGATGACTCTCTGCGTAAGGCCGCGGAAGGCAGCAGGAGTCAGGACTTGGGATGTGGTGCCACCAGCGTGAGAGCCCTGGTCGTTGGGGAATCCCAAGTCGTTGTTCGGTGGTGCCTACCGGAGCCAGTGGTCTGTGAGGCAGTCTAAATGGCTGTAATAGGCAGACTGAAGGACAGCTGCATGTAGGGCGACTCCCCTGTTGAGAAGCCCAAACAGGGGAAGTAGGGGAGCCGCCAGAGAAAGAAGGATGCACTGGATTTTTAAAAGGACAGTTTCCTGCATTGTGTTTTACCCTCGTTGTTTTTAAGAAGACTTTGTTTCTTTTGTTTTTAACTTCCACTTTTTACTTATTTATGTATTATTTATTTAATGAAGAGATTATGAAGCACTGCACTTATTAATTTGGACATTGTTTTGTTGTTGTTTTTAAATAAAAGCACTTGACACTTTTGCATAATGCCCTTGCTATGTTGTTGCCTCACTGCTTAGCTCATCAGTAACATTACTGACGGTGTCGGGTTAAGGGCTCCCGGACTGCAGACGGGAGCATGCAGCAAACCCTCATCGTCACACCCCCTATGACCAAACTTCATACAATGGGTGACCAAGCCTTTGCAGTCGCTGCTCCACAGCTCTGGAATGCCCTACCAGAGAACCTAAGAACACAACAGATTGTGGGCTGTTTTAAAAAACAGCTAAAGACTTTTTTATTTAGGAAAGCATATTAACAAGAATGCCACTAATTATTGTTGTTTTATATCTGTTTTTATCTTCTTTTGTCTTTTTTAATTTTTTTTTATGTAGCACTTTGAGATTTACTACAAATGTGAAGTGCCTTATAAATAAAATGAATTATTATTATTATTATTATTATTGTTATTATTATTATTACTACACTAGTCATTTAGCCCGTTACAATAATGGGCGCTAGAACAGTAGTGCATAAACATTAGTAGGAACAGTCTATATTAAATGGCAAGGGACTTTGACCTCATTCTTTTTGTTGGTCGTATTTTTCTTTCTTTCAGCCTTTCTTTTGTTGATGTTTACTTGCTGAGCTGACTGTTCTTCGTGGGCTGCCACCGTGTATTGTGTGTCTTTAATTTTCTGTGACAGTAATACTGTCTTGTACGGCTCTATTCAATAAGGGCGCGCACAAAAAGGCGAGCTTCAAAAGGGCGACCTCAATTGAGCGCGGCGAATAAAGGCGTTCGTAGATAATTTAGTTCAAATGGCTCTGGAATATGTGAAGAGCAACAAAGGTGCAGATCTTTATTTACGTGTGCCTTTATTCGCTGCGCCCAATTGAGGTCGCCCTTTTGTGGCTCGCCTTTTTGTGCGCGCCCTTATTGAAGGATACCGTCTTGTACATCCGCTGGCTTGTACGTCCGTAATATACCTTTAATTTTCTCTGGCAGTAATACAGGCGTGCGCGTCGGTAATATGCCTTTAATCTCCTCTGACAGTAATACTGGCTTGTATGTGGCTGTAATATGCGTCACTGTATTGTGTACCTTTAATTTCCTCTCGCAGTAATACTGGTTTGTATTTCCGTAAAACGCCTCTAACTTTCTCTGACAGTAATATTGCGCATCGCACCGTGCCCCGCGCATGCGCACTTCATCAGAAGACACCCACACATGGACACCTGGACGCACACAGGGATTTTATATATATAGATAATGTTGAGACACTGCTACATTACACTACACTAATGACTCTGGAAGCAAAGTGACTTTGTCTTTCTTACTTTTCTCACTGTTCTTAAATCCAGCTGCCTAACAGGATATGAGTATCAGTAAGAGAGTCAACATGTATGTAGGGTCAAAGTATGTCCTTAAAACCCTTCAACAAATAAGTCTAAAAAAATAAATTCCTTGATTTTCCAGCTTCAGTCCATTTTAAGTTGTAGTGAATACTTATCACTAGATACTTTATGAAGTAACATCTGACACTCACACAAGCTAAAAAACTTTTGTTAGAGAATAACAATAGGAAATGTCCACTTTTTCACAAATCTGTTGTCCAAAATGCTTTTCCAGTTAATACAGAAATCATGAAAGCAATATTTTTCTCTACCTGATGTAAAGAATTTGGACTGAAGCTCAAATCTAATTAAACATTGCAGTCTAGAAGCTATAACAGATGACAGTTACCTTAGAAACATTTAGGTGGAGAAATTTTGAATTCTTTTGCTATGACTACTATGATGTTGTTTACAGCAGAGGCCTCCTGAACTGGAATTACTTCCTCTGAATGATCAACAAGCAGTTATTATGTTTTGTTATAGTAAGGACGATTTTTTGAGTGGGCTCTAATTGCAATTGAGGCCTTTTTGTGTAACCTGAAAGTCCAGTGTATTACAGTTCTGTGATGAGGCATTAGCTTGTTTCCCCTTGCTTTTGTTGTTCAGCTCCCTTTTTGGGCTTCCCTTCTGTTTTTGTTGATATGTTGATGAGGCTTATTTTTTGGTTTCTTTTGCTGTATTTTCTTTATTTATTTTAATTAACTAAATTAACAAAATATTACCTTTTTTATTTGGGCCTGATATTTTGACAGTTCCCCTCTCTTTTTATAGTCTTTTTTTGATTTATTAGCCAATTTTAGTGCTTAGGCCTTTGGTCACTTTAAGTTTTTTTAGTCCTGATACCACAATGATAACAAACCATAAAATATACAGTGAACAAAAGTCAGGATTCATGACAGCAATGAGACCTAAATTTCTCTAAATAAATTGGTAAATTTTTGTGTGTTGTCCACTCTTCTGTTTTGAACACGTTTTTTTAGCAAAGGGGTGTGAGGTCTCCTCAAGTCTTCTAGAATTTGCCTCACCCCAAGCAGTTTGACCTCCCCACTCTATGGTGAGAATTTAGTGTACTAAGCCCAAAATAAGGAAATGGCTTCAAGGTTCAAAACAAATTCTGTAAAGTCCAAAAATCCACAAAATATACAAAAATGTCCCTCTGGAGCAGGGGTGGACAAAGTCAGTCCTGGAAGGCCACAGTGGCTGCAGGTTTTTGTTTGCTTAATAAGAAAACAATCCTTGCCAATAATTTAATTTCATGGCTTGTTAGTACTTTAACTCTACTATTATCGGTCATTCACATATCCTAGATTTTCATTTTCCTTTCTAAGGATATCATCCAAATTATTTGAAGTCTAAAACAGAAGAGTAATTCTCAGTCCTGTACTTTTTTCTCTTCACTTTCCTTCCAAGTGTTTAATTAAACCCAATAATGCACGAGAAATACACATAGGTGTAAATGGTAACAAGCTAAATGGAGAACTGCTGCTTTCCTTTGTCATTTGCATTTTTTGCTGATAAGGAGCAATTAAAAACTGAGAACACAGCTGTTTAAGATTGAAATAAGCACTAAGGGTTCAAAATCTTAACGAGCAAGACAACTGAAATGAAGCAGAAGTGTTATTTGAGCAATAAGTGCTTCTTGTTAAGCAATTGGGTTGGCACAAAAACCTGCAGCCACTGTGGCCCTCCAGGAACGACTTTGCCCACTCCTGCTCTAGAGCATGGAACCATCAAACCTTTGGCTAGAAAGCTAGAAATCTAGAAATCACACAGCAGGATCTTTATTAATGAGAAAAGTTATTAAGAGAGTATCAAAAAGAGCAAAAATGCAAAAAAAAAACAGTTGCCTAAAAAGTGATGTCAGGAGAACAAGTCCCAATTCACAAACCGTCTATCAAAAATAGAAGCAAAAAATCCCAATGGCAGAAAATCCAATACTCAAGGTAATGCACTCGAAAGAACTTCAATGGACCACTGAAGGATTTGCTCTCAGCTTCTGAAAATAAAGCCTAAGGGTGGTCCTTCAGTGGTCCTTCAGTGGTGACATCAGGGTGGACCCGCAGCATAGAAAAACATGTGATGTCACATAGAAACTAAACTGTAAACTGATGAAATATAATAACATGATAACAAATAATAACAAATATGAAAACATAAACAACATAAAAAACAAACTTAAGCATAAAACAACTGTCCTACATGAGCAGTAACATAACATCCACAAATTAAACTCTCTGGCTTTGTCACCACATCTTATCTGACATATTTTATCTGCACCTGGATATGTTGGTACTGAATTAATGGTTTGATTTTTGGATGGACTAAATTCCCAGTAGCAGAGGACAGATTGGTTCTGTAATTGGTTGTCATGAACCCCTTTTACAACTTTCCTTTGTTTCATTTTTGAAATTTTTCTTTTTGTATTTCTATTTGTCACTATTATGCTAATGTCACAATGGTGCCACTTTGTGTTCTAGTTTTCTGGAGAGTGGCCACTATTATGTGGCTATATCTGCATAGCTGAGATTGCCTTCTTCCAGTCTCAATTTTTATCATTGTGTTTCAGCCAGGGTCTAGTAATTGGCTCAAGTATATTTTTATTATATTTAAGTGTTTGTTTGTTTTGCAATATTTTTCATTTCATGATAGTGTTTTTTATATTGGTTTTGTCACTTTCTAATTTATGGAATTGTATATTTTTGTTAATATTGCACTATTTAATTATTTATTGTTTATATATAGTTGCTATATCCCATGTGTCTTATAGGTAGAATCCCAAGTGGCAGGGCCACCATTGCATCATTTCTGAGGAACCACCTATATTTAAGAGTAGGTATACTCCCCACATTGCCATTGTGGTTGCTGGAGACTAAAGATCACTTTAGGCATACCCTTTTTGTCTTATGTTCCTTAATATTTAAAGAATAGTTTTTTGTTTTTGAACTTCACTTAGGTATTTACAGTTGCCTTTTCCCTTGAAGGGCATTGTTGAGTATTTTGGGCCTGTGCATAAATTTGATGTGGATAAAATATACTTCTGTATACATACCTGAGCACATTACTTCCCCTTTTGCTTGAAGTATTGATTTTTACTGATGGGGAAGTGTAAGCAAAGAGAAAAGTAAATGGATACCTAGGTGTTATACTTCAGCCAGGTTCTTCCCCTTTTAGTTCATTTTTGATATTTTTGTTTATTTTAATTTTATTGGTCATTTAGTTTCTATGTATCTACAGTATGTATCTTATTTTATGTTCCATATGTTTTGTGGAAGGTCCCCCAAGAGCTAGGACCACCTTCCCATCACCACAAGGAACTGCCTTCAGCCCAATAAAGGCTGAGGAAAACCCACAGTCCCTTGTGGTTCATTATGAATGTACTCACGTTTGTGAGTTTCTTTGATTTTGATTATTATTGTGAATTTTGGAAATTCTTCATTTTGGTCCCTTTAATCTGAGTTTCAACTACTCTTTCGATTTATGTATTTGAACATTGTTTTCCTTGCAATACCTTTGTCCTTTCAGGCAACTCCTTAGCTTCTGTGACCTCTGAGCTTATTTTGTGCCACAGAGCAGTTTTGTAAAATAAATCTTTTTATTTATAAATATTCTTTGTTGGCCTATTTTTGACTAGGTGGGTTTTGATAATTTTACCCTCTTCCAGTGGATATTTTGAGTATTTTTCGGACCTACGTGCTTAGAAGCTTATGAGTTCATAGCATTGGTAATATTTTCCTTCCACCGTCTTATTGACTGGGTAAGTGGGTAAGATAAATACATTCTATAATTTAACAGAATCCATGGGTATTAACACTAAAAATAATATCAAGTGCATTCTGTTCTTCAAAAATGGATATTTGAACCCATACCTTGCTAACTTGCAGATATTCTGACCAGCAGGATGTTTAGAGATTTATGCCAAGCACAAACTTAATCCAACAAAAAAACTGAACACTAATAAATAAGAGAACAATATAAGAATAAAGAGCAAAAGAGAGTGAGAGTTGTCACAATATCATTCCAAATCATTGAAAAGGTTTGGGGCAGCCAGCCATATATTGTGCCCTGGCTAGAAATGGGTAATTTTTGATGAGATGTTCACAGGTTTGAGTCCAAAACAGAATTGATTTGAGTGTGAGAATATGGTGGCTTTGAAGGCCGGGACAGGAAGTGACATCATCTGGACCAGAACCGGAAGTGGCATCATCAATAGCATTGGAACTGGAAGTGCCGTCCTCGGGACCGGCAGTGCCATCATCAATGGCGACAGTACCGGAAGTGATGTCATCAATAGTGCCGGTACTGAAAATTGATGTCATCAATAGCCCCGGGACCTAGTGGGATTTCCCACGGGTGGTCTGCAGAGGATTGAGAGAGAAAGTTAGTGCAGCTCACCACCCCCTGGTCTTGCATGGTACTAATATTATTCAGGCCCTCTAGCGCCTCCCAATCGCACATGCGTGACAGAGAGAACCAGAAAGAATAAAGAGAAAAAAATATAAGGAATACGCTCAGATACCAACAGACTAGAATCAATGAATGTCTGATTAAACCAGCTTTAGCGTTTTCTTGGCTTATTCAGTTCAGTAGAATCTGGCATGAACACTCATGCAGGTGATCTTTCTGCAAAATAAGACCTCACTGATTTAAGAGAGTCAGCAGGTCAATGAGACATTTACTGAAAAGAAACCAAATACAATAATTCTATGATTAATAATTAAGCACGCAAAAGTTAAACATGGTTAGAGTATCTCAGTACCTAGACCTACTGCAGCTTGATTTTAAAGTAAGTGATAAGTAACCAGCATGGGTTCTTCTGTCTCTAGACTTAAAGTAATATACATTTTTTGCTAGTTGGGGAAAAACATCTAACATTTTCAAGCCCAATCAGTCCAATTCAAGCTCACAGAGACTGGAATCCTTATTGGCAGCACTGGGGACAAGGCAGAAACCTGCACTGTACAAAGTAACTGACCATCACAACAAATTTTGTTGTCATCCTGCATTCATTTTACTCTCTACCTTCACAAGCCTTTTAGGGAATGTTGCAGAGAAGCATTCCCACAGCATGATGCTGCTACTGCCATGCTTCACAGCGAGGATGCTGTAATTTTGATGATGTGCAGTGTTTGGCTTACGCCAAACATGGTGTTTCAGTCTGATGGCCAAAAAACTCAACGTTGGTCTCATCAGACGATAGACCCTTCCTCAAGCTGACTTCAGAGTCTCCCATGTGACTTATGGCAAACTCTAGCAGAGATGACAAGTGTGTTTTTTCTCTTTGCCAATCTCCCATAAAGATGCAAATAACGAAGCACCGGGGCAACAGCTATATGCACTGCCTCTCCAATCTCAGCCACTGTAGTTTGTAGCATCTTAAGTGTTCTCATAGGTTCCATTGTGACCTCCCTCACTAGTCTTCTTCTTCACTCAGTTTTTGTGGACACCCTGCTCTAAGAAGATTTAGGGCTGTGCCATACTCTTTTCATTTCTTAATGACTGATTTAAATGGACTCCAAGGAATATTCAATGACTTGGATATTTTCTTTCATCTTTCCTCTGCTCTTCATACTCTTTTCATGATGTTTTTACGAGTGCTCTTTTGTCTTCATTGTGTAGGTTAGGACCACCACTTACACCTTCCAGACAAGGCGCATTTAGACTGCAATCAACTGAAAACCCTTGACAGGTGATCTCCATTGAACCATTGATGTGACTTCTAAAACCAGTTGACTGAAGCACTGAAGATTTCGATGTGTAAATGGGGTGAATACTTATGTAGTCAATTATTTTGTGTTTTACATTTGTATTTCATTTAGATCACTTTACAGAGATGAGCTTTAACTTTGACTTTAAAGAGTCTTTTTTTGTTAATCAGAGTCAAAATAGCCAAATTAAATCTACTGTGATTCAATGTTGTAAAACAATAAAATGTTTAAACATCCAAGGAGGTGAATAATTTTTAAAGGCACTATAAAAACAGACAAAAATGCCATCACAGGTGAATATGATACTGAAAATAATTAAGAATGGAATTTGACACAGATAGATAGACTGATTGATTGATTGATTTACTAACCAGGGAAAGTCACTAACTGAGCAAACAGCGTGCATCGATTAACAGCCACTAATGATAATGGTGTTGCAGTTGTAATACTTCTGTCTCAAAGCTCCTGAGATTCAGGTTAACCCTACACTTTCTGTCTCCTTCTTCTGGGTTTTACATTGATGCAACATTTGCAAACAAAAAAGAAAATAAAATCTTGTTATACAGTATATTGCAAAATCCTGGAATATAAATGAAGGGACATTATTCTCAGACTGTACAATAATGAGACCATATCTGGAGTACTGTGTAAATAAATATTTGACAACTTTTAAAAAAGTATCTTGATGAGATATTGGGACAATTTAGCTAACCAGATGTGCTTGATTGACTGAATGGCCTTGTTTGCCATTATTCTTATGGACTAGAAAGGATCTGTGACAGTTATTTAAAAGGTCGAAAGTGCATTCAGTTTCTGTTTAAGCTTATGTATTACTAAAGAAACTACAGTCTCTTTTCTGATATTCTACTCTCCCCAGCATACTTATTTAATAATTACTTTATGTATAATATAGTACACACCAATCTACAGTAGCTCAATTACGGTCTGTTTGTATTTTGTTTAACTATCTCAAAAATCAGCAGCAATGGACCAGTTTGTGCTAATGTCCTTTTTCATTAGCAAATGTTGTACATGCAGAAGTTGAGTTTAGAATGACTGAAGAAATTCCTTTAAAACAGTTTTACCATTTTAGGTATAAACAGGAGTACATACTCCTATTTTCCTCTTCATATCTTTTGGTGGAGGTGTGATCTCTTCTATCATCAAGATGATCCAGAGTCGGAATTTCATCCAAATTAAAGAGTTGCTTGTTTCCCAATATACAGTGCTGCACCCGTTCTATGTTATATACATCCTGACATCACTCAAGGTATGGACAGGCTACAGTCCTGATTTTAATGGTACAAAATCTGTCTCTTCTGTTGAAAATCTGTTGGATGTCTGTTAGCAAACCTCCTTGAGGGACTAAGAGGTAGACTCTGATGTTTTTCACTTGTCCACTTACAGGTATGCTTGCCTGTTTTAATATGAACTTACACAACATGGCTCTAGGTTGAGAGAAACTGGGAGAAAAAAGCAGCACAATTTTTTTTTTGACTGAGAAAAATAGAAGATCCCTTATCTGAAAAACAACAGACAAAGAAATTTTTGAAACATTTTAGTTTAGTGCATCTATTACTCATTTACTGTTATGTAGCAAGAAATTAACAAAGGCTCCCTTTGGTTCCTATTCATTCATTTTTTGAACCTGCTTAATTTAATCAAAGGTTTTGGGAGCCCAACAAAGAGCGCAAATCTAATACTGCTTATCCTCCTTGGAATACAATCACTCCACCTGATTCCACTTTACAAGCCAAGTTTACAAGCCATCCTTTAACATATTTTGTATTTTTTTCTGGTATATTAAAATTATGTAGTACCTATAAATATCAGGATTCTATAATATCAGACACATGTGGAGTTCATATTAACAAGGCACATAAGTTGCAGAAGTGAATTCATAATGAAATTGAATAATTCACTTCAGGTTTGCTGCTTTGATTACAGGGTTTGATTTCACTGTGAGATTGCAGGTATTGTGCATATTATATAAAAAATCCCACATGGTTTAACTTAATATAGTTTAAATCATTCTGCTCTTGAAGGCAAAAATGTTTTTTGTTGTTTCATATATCCTTATTAGGAAATATTTTGTAAATAAAAATAAATGTTATGTTTGCTTTAGCAGCATGATAATGCAACCAATCAGCAGTAAGATGTAATCATTTTAAGACAGGGGTGGGCAGATTCAGTCCTGGAGGGCCGCAGTGGCTGCAGGTTTTTGTTCCAACCCAGTTGCTTAATAAGATGCACTTATTGCTCAAGTAACACTTCTGCTTCACTTTAGTTGTTTCTCTCATTAAGATTTTCAACCCTTATTGCTTATTTTAGTCTTAAACAGCTGTATTCTTGGTTTTTAATTGCTCCTTATTAGCAATAAGATGCAAATGACAAAAGAAACCAGAATTTCTCCATTTAGCTTGTTTCCATTTACACCTGTGTGTATTTAACATGCACTATTAATTAAATACTTGGAAGGAAAGTGGAGAGAAAAAAAGTGAAACACTGGGAATAACTGTTTTAGACTTCAAATTATTTGGATGGTATCCTTAGAAAGGAAAAAAAATCTAGGATATGAGAATGACTTGACATGGCAGAGTTAAAGGATTGGTTTTTAATTGAGCAACTGGGTTGGAACAAAAACATGCAACCACTGCAGCCCTCCAGGACTGAATCTGCCCACCCGTGTTTTAAGACATTTGAATGAGTGAATTAGATATGGTAGCAAAATGATTTTTAATACATCACCTTACATAACCTTGATATAGAAATGAGGACTTTGTCTTCATTCTCTGATTATAATAAACATGACTACACTTCCCTGTACAACATCTATTTATTTTCTATCCAACTTATCTTTTCCTATGGCTAGTCTATAACAGTAGTGAAATGAGCAAAGTCATGTGTTCGTAATGCTCTATAGCAGGGGTCGCCAACTCTGGTCCTGGATGACCACCATGGCAGCAGGTTTCCATTCTAACCCTTTTCTTGAGTAGTGACTTGTTTTTGCTGCTAATTAACGTCTTTTGAACTAATTTTATTTGACTTGCTCTTGAAGACTCAGACCCCTTAATTGTTTCTTTTTCTTTAATTAGCAGCCAAATCTTAATACATAATTTGCCTGCCTCCTCACTCACTCACTCACTCACTCACGTCCGTCCGAAGCCGAATGCGCAGTCGCCTTCTGAGCATGTCCGAAGCTGAATGCGCAGTCGCCTTCTGCGCAGCTGCCCGAAAAACCTTACGAGACCGAAATCCAACCCCAACATTGCGGCAGGCGGCGGATTTAGCCTACGCATTTCGGGATTATTATTCTGAAATCCCAAATCCTTCCACCCAGGCGTAGGATATTAGCCCCGATCACAGCCAACCCTCACACTCAAAATAATACGTAAGAACATATTATTATTAAGTACTTTCAGCGGCAGGTACGACTCCACACCCATCACGATCATTACACTACCGTCGTCTGCAGATGTTGATGTGTGCGAAGTGAGGTACACATTCTAAGCCGCATACAAATCTCCACAGGTGGCGCGGTACGCATTGTTGTACGCTGCTGCTGAGATCTGAGTACCAAGCACTGAATGTTCACCACACCATCTGGAGTGATTTTAATGCCCCTTGCATCCTCGCCCTTTCAAAACTGCTTATTCTTGCAACTTGGTGCCAACAGCCGCAAAAATTCAAAGAGAAAGGCGACTTCGATTAAAGCTCTAGAGGCTTGAAAGGCGATTTCGACTACAGCTCGAGGCCTAATTACGCATTCTGATTCAATTACACATTCATTCAATACACCTATATCAGGTTTGTGGTGCTTATACTTATTACTATTCCATATTTTACTGGAACATTCATCATTCAATATTATACTATAGGCCTGGAAAATTCAACAACAACAACAACAACAACATTTATTTATATAGCACATTTTCATACAAAAAGTAGCTCAAAGTGCTTTACATAATGAAGAAAAGAAGAATAAAAGACAAATAAGAAATTAAAATAAGACAACCTTAGTTAACATAAAAAGGAGTAAGGTCCGATGGCCAGGGTGGACAGAAAAAACAAAAAAAAACTCCAGAAGGCTGGAGAAAAAAATAAAATCTGTAGGGGTTCCAGGCCACGAGACCGCCCAGTCCCCTTTGGGCATTCTACCTAACATAAATGAAATAGTCCTCTTTGTAGTTAGGGTTCTCACAGAGTCACTTTATGCTGATGGTTATACAGACTTCTGGCTTTTAATCCATCCATCATTGTTGGAACATCATGGTGCTTTGGGTAGATGGTGGTGGCACAAGCCACCACCAATAGGACACCGGAAAAGGAAACAGAAGAGAGAGTAGGGGTTAGTACAAATTTTGAATGAATAGTTATTATAATGAATTGGATATACAGAGTGTCAGGATTAAATTACAGTGAAGTTATGAGAAGGCCATGTTAAAGTAATGTGTTTTCAGTAGTTTTTTAAAGTGCTCCACTGTATTAGCCTGGCGAATTCCTACTGGCAGGCTATTCCAGATTTTAGGTGCATAACAGCAGAAGGCCGCCTCACCACTTCTTTTAAGTTTTGCTCTTGGAATTCTAAGGAGACACTCAGTTGAGGATCTGAGGTTGCGATTTGGAATATAAGGTGTCAGACATTCCGATATATAAGACGGGGCGAGATTATTTAAAGCTTTATAAACCATAAGCAGAATTTTAAAGTCAATTCTGAATGACACAGGTAACCAGTGTAGTGACATCAAAACTGGAGAAATGTGTTCGGATTTTCTTTTCCTGGTAAGGATTCTAGCAGCTGCATTCTGCACTAACTGCAAACGATTGATGTCTTTTTTGGGTAGTCCTGAGAGGAGTGCATTACAGTAATCTAGCCGACTAAAGACAAACGCATGAACTAATTTCTCTGCATCTTTCGATGATATAAGAGGTCTAACTTTTGCTATGTTCCTTAGGTGAAAAAATGCTGTCCTAGTGATTTTATTAATATGCGATTTAAAATTCAGATTACAATCAACGGTTACCCCTAAGCTTTTTACCTCCGATTTGACTTTTAATCCTAATGCATCCAGTTTATTTCTAATAGCCTCATTGTATCCATTATTGCCAATCACTAAGACTTCGGTTTTTTCTTTATTTAATTTGAGAAAGTTACTATTCATCCATTCTGAGATACAGGTTAGACATTGTGTTAGCGAATCAAGAGATTTGGGGTCATCAGGTGCTATTGATAAATACAGCTGTGTGTCATCAGCATAGCTGTGGTAGCTCACGTTATGTCCCGAGATAATCTGACCTAATGGAAGCATGTAGATTGAGAAGAGCAGCGGACCCAGGATAGAGCCTTGTGGAACACCATATAGAATATCATGTGTCTTTGAGTTATAATTACCACAACTAACAAAGAATTTTCTCCCTGCCAGGTAGGATTCAAACCAGTTTAAGACACTGCCAGAGAGGCCCACCCATTGACTAAGGCGATTCTTAAGAATATTATGATCAATAGTGTCAAATGCAGCACTCAAATCTAAGAGGATGAGAACAGATAAATGGCCTCTGTCTGCATTTACCCGCAAGTCATTTACTACTTTAACGAGTGCAGTTTCTGTGCTGTGATTTGTTCTAAAACCTGACTGAAATTTATCAAGAATAGCATGTTTATTGAGATGCTCATTTAACTGCATAATGACTGCCTTCTCTAGAATTTTACTTAAGAAAGGCAGGTTAGAGATGGGTCTATAATTTTCAAGAGCAGAGGGGTCGAGATTATTTTTCTTAAGTAGGGGTTTAATTACCGCAGTCTTAAGACAGTCTGGGAAGACCCCCGTATCTAATGACGAATTTACTATGTCAAGAACATTATCAATAAGCACACCCGATACTTCTTTGAAAAAATTTGTTGGTATTGGGTCAAGGGCACAGGTGGATGGTTTCATTTGAGAAATTATTTTATGTAAATCAGGTAAATCTATCCTAGTGAAAGACTCTAATTTATTTATTATGGAGTACTGGGGTTTCGGGGGATCCTTAGTGTTGGGGAGATATACTATGTTATTTCTAATATCATTAATTTTTTGATTGAAAAATACAGCGATAGCCTCACAGGTTTTACTGGAAGTACTTAGGAGGCATTCCTTTGAGTTACCTGGGTTTAACAGATGATCAATTGTCGAAAATAAGACTCTGGGATTACTAGCATTGTTATTTATAATCTTAGAGAAATAGCAGCGCCTCTCAAGACGGACTGTGTTATTGTATTCTGTTATTTTAACTTTTAATATCTCATAGTCAATAGTTAGTTTAGTCTTCCTCCATTTACGCTCAGCTCTACGGCATGTTCTCTTTAAATCAGACACTCTTTGGGTCTTCCAAGGTATAACAATGCTAGAAGATTTTTTAACTGTCTTTTCAGGTGCAACTATGTCAACAGCAGCCCTCACTTTAGTATTAAATCTTTCCACCTTACTATTTACATTCTCCTCGCTATTATAGTTGGCACTATAAACGGACTGATTGGTTAGAATGTTTGTAAGTTTTAAAGTTGCTGATGAGTCAAAGAAGCGTTTTTTAACAATATGCTTCTCATGAGTGTTTTCTATCATTATTTCTATATTAAAAAGTAGAAGCAAATGGTCTGAAAGACCCGTATCAATGACCTGCTTTATATCAACTTTTAGTCCTTTAGTAATTACTAAGTCTAACGTATGACCTGCTTTATGTGTAGGCTGATTAACGAGCTGTCTCAAATCAAAAGAGTCCAGGAGGTTCATAAATTCTTTTACTTTTTGGTCACATTGATTATCTACATGAAAATTAGTTGAAAATTCATCAACTAACAGTACAAGCCTGTACAGTAACGAGTAAACTGGACTAAAATCATTACAAAAAAACTTCTTCGTTTCTTCTTCTACTTTTCGTTGATTTGTATTTCTCATTTTTTCCCTTTTACTGCCATAGGCCTACTTAATTATAAAATATGGCAATTTTTATGCACATGACACAAAATAAATTAAACTTAAAGCCTACATGTGTTTCCAAATTCAAAGGGCATTCCCTGTCAAACTAGCATTCGCCATGACTATCAACAAGTCACAAGGATAAACATTTGACATGGTAGGAATATTCCTTGCCGAACCTGTTTTCAGCCATGGTCAATTGTATGTGGCTTTTTCAAGAGTCAGAAGGGCGAGTGATGTGAAGGTGCAAGTTAAAGATGGGCCACATCAAGGGAAATTACTACCAAACAGTGAGAGTGTCTTCACAAAAAATGTAGTCTACAGAGAGATTTTACAACTTTAGTTGCATACTGACAGGCCTCCAGTATACAAACAAAAAACGTTGTCATAGATAGCATGTCTTTTTTAAGTGTACAGTATTTTTCGCCGTGATAAAGTCATACATATCCCAAACCTCTTAGTTAATTATCATTACTTACATCACTTTCTTATTTATTTCTTACTTATCATTTGTTCTTCATACACTGCTGACACAAACTCGTGCCCATTTCATCTTACGTTGTCGAAACGGGCGTTTTGTCTAGTAATAAAATGAACCAAAACATGACCAGCAAACTGTGGCCATCATACAATATCTGAAAATAAAGAAAGATGAAGGTCTCAGAAATGTCGATCTGTTCAGGTCACCAAAACATTTTAATAGTGCTCTTAGAAAGAGAAATCAACAATTTCAGAAATGTCTGCTATTGCACCACAAGAGCAGCAATAAGCCACAGAATTAAAGAACAAGTTTAATTAACGACAAGACTTAGCGCCTCATTAAGCAACTGGTTGGAGTGAAATTGCTTGGAGTTTGAGGTCCTGACTTAGTTGGTCTTCTGTTGGCTCACTCACTTCACATTTCATTTCAGTTTGGGTGCCATTTAAGGAAAGAAATGAAGCAATTCAGAGGAACATTGAAGAAATTCAGGGGAGCACATTTAAAAAAAGCAATTCAATTAAAATGAATTCACAAGAAGTTAATTAACAGCACAAACAGATCACTCATTACAAAAAGGGTTAGAATGAAAACCTGCAGCCACAGTGGTCCTCCTGGGGACCCTGCTCTATGCTCTATAACATGAAGTAGCATATTATCACTGAGATGTGGTTGTTGGGGCTTTTATAACAGTATATTTCAATCATTTAAAACTGTGTTTGTAATGTAATGTTTATTATAATAACAAATAAAATGTGACAAATGTAGTGAAAGCACATGTGAGACATTTTAAATGGTGCAAGAAAAAAGGGATGCCATCTCCAGTTACGGGTTTCAGTTAATTACACAGGGTAAGCAATAACAAAGTCAGATCACTTAAATGTAACATCTTGAAAACCACATATCAAAGGCTATTTGAAATAATGGGTTCATCTTCAATTTATAATTTTGATTTCACAAATTGGAACAAATATTGAAAAAGAGAGGCATCAGTAGTTTGTGACATTTGAAATCTGAATTCATTTGACTTGTCTTTAAATTTTACCCTTTAGTTATTGTTTATAGCCAGTTAGTGTTTCCTATATATACTGATGCAAACATAAATGTCACAAACCTGACAATGTGACTTTGCTGGCAAACCCAATTTTAATAAAATGTATAGTAACAAGACCAGAGTTAAAGAGTTTGTGAATATTAAAATATCCTGAATAATCTTAGCCTTCACTAATTCATGTGACTGATATTATCATTTTTTAACTTCTATTTTCAAGCATTGATTTTAAGCAGTTTTTAATTTCACCTACTGAACAAAAGATTTCAGTGAATTTAGTTTAGTATGTGCATATGTTAAGATAAATCAAGTAGTCCATAATTATTACATCAGTCTTCATAAACACCATGCTGAAATACTCCTCCTCTGCCATAAGTGAAATTCAGCCACTTAAATCAGTTCCTAGAAACTGGGGCAAGTGGTATGTCTCACCTTCAAAAGCAACGCTCAGTAGTGGCAGTTAGAACAAAAGGGGCAGGCGTTCAGACACTTTCAAACTCCCATTCTCAGTTATGCCTCCTGTTCCACTCGGACTTCCCCTCTATCAAAATATTGGACAGCAAAGTTGCAGCTGACAGATCAGCCAAGGAATTCTGGATATAAGGCATCACTTTTCAGTCCATTCATCCCTGAAATAAACACTTTTCTGTATCAGTTTTCCATTTGCGATATTCTGACATAGATATTTTGCTTGCATGCTTGATTTGGTAGTAGACTGTATTTAAATATTACCTCCCAGCTAATCAGTGGATCACGGTGGATTTTCATAAGAAAAAAATATTAATTTAAATGATTGTGCTTCGAGACCTGGGTTCGCTTCCTGGGTCCTCCCTGCGTGGAGTTTGCATGTTCTCCCAGTGTCTGGGTACTCCGATTTCCTCCCACAGTCCAAAGACATGCAGGTGAGGTGCATTGGCGATCCTAAATTGTCCCTAGTTTGTGCTTGGTGTTTGTGTGTGTGTGTGTGCACACCCTGCAGTGGGCTGGCGCCCTGCCTGGGGTTTGTTTCCTGCCTTGCACCCTGTGTTGGCTGGGATTGGCTCCAGCAGACCCCCGTGACCCTGTAGTTAGGATATAGCAGGTTGGATAATGGATGGATGGATGGATGATTGTGCTTGGTGGTAATAACACCAGAATGAATTTAGTGCTACATACTCTATACCTGATGATTCTTTATCTTGTATAGTTGTAAGTGTAACACGTTTGAATTGAGTTAACATTTGTGATGTGACTATGTGAGTGACCGGATGAGAATGTCCAGGAGTGAATAAGGAAGTGTGCATGTTAAAGAGTGTGTGTGTGAGAGACAATAGCGGGGTCATTGCTACAACAGTGTCAAACAGCATTTGCTCTGTGAGAATTAGGTCCCAGGTCAAATCTATTTGTTGGCCTCTTCTCTACACTGAAACATGGTGGTAACAGCATAATTTGCATCAAGTTTTGCTCAGGTAAAATGGTAAAATGGATATAGTGAATTAAAGACAAAAAACTGTCAATGTGCCGGAGACTAGGGACAATAGATTTATTACAGCTAATGCTGGTTAATGACAAATAAAGCAAACTAATGGATTAACACACAAGTAACGCTATGGACGTTAGGCCATTCAAAAATATTATGTATCTATAACATTGCTGTTCATTAAGCCTTCAACCAAACTCATTTTGACAAACAATGGACAAAAGCTAGTAGAGATTTTATATTAAAATACATTATTAAATACTGCTTCACAAATACTGAGCATATATGGAATCAGCTAAGTTCTGTTTTTCACAGAATACATTAAAACAATCTCTTAAAATAAATTTAGCCTGTTTCTATCAGTTTGTGAATGAAGGATTTATGCCAGGAAAATTTTTAACAGCATTGCTTCAGTACTACCGCCTGCACCTGTGCCATTTGAGATGGTGCTTCTGGTGAAAGCCAACACTGACTGTGGTTGAACAGCTCTTTTTAAATATCCACTATTGCAGCTGTTATGCTGTTTGTTAAATAATGGACAGGGCTAGAGCTAGTGTTAATGCAGATTCCTTTTCACTGATTCCAACTGAAACTAAACCTTGTTTGACTGGTTGGAGTGTTAATAAAAGCTTCCCTTGACCAAACTAGGCTAAATGATCCTGTTTAGCTATCATTTACAAAGCAAGCATTGTGTCACAGCACTCATTCTTCTTACTGTAATATGCATGCACTATTTAAATCCATATTAATGCTTTATCATTTTAAACCACTATTTGGGGTATTATAATTTATGAACAAACCTACAGAAGAAAATATTTATGGTATAGACATAGTGTGATATGGCGGCATAGTGATTAGTCTTACTGGTTCACAGCTTCAAGGGCCTGGGTTTGATTTCAGGCCCTGCAAAGAATTTGCACATTCTCCTCTTGCTTCTCCGGTTATTCTGGTTTTCTCCAACATCCCTTCCAAAATGATTCATCATACATTAAGTGGTGAAAGTAACCTGTCTTTTAACAAGCTAGTGTTGATCTTTCTATGATTGTGATTTGACTGGTGCCAGTTTCTGCCTGGACAAAAAGCAGGGTTTTCAATAATATATTGAGGCTCATTGGAATTGTATGTTAAATTTGCTTTTGGAAGCATTAATTTTCATTTGAAAAGTCTTCTCAAAAACTTTTTTCTTTACTTTATTTGTTCATTGGAAAGGCTAGCAGTATTGTTATACCACAAAAGCATTTAGATTTGCATGCTTATCAGTGCATTGCCGAACCCACCACACGATGAACCACGTGGGTTGTTACCTGAGTGCAGCTGTGCCATGGGTGACACCTCAACACCACACTGGAACAGTGTGAGGTTTTTTACAGTGGCTGGAGTGCCAAACCTGCCACCAACCCTCAAGTTTTCCCTGCAAGTTGGAGGACCTACTTGCAGGGCTGGATGCAGGTTAATGTCATACCCAGGACAAAGCAACTGCAGGAATAAGAACCCCATTTAGGCTAACAGGATATGTGTCTGAGAGTTGACTAACTCACAAAATTTCAGAGTAAGTGTGCAGATATTAAGATGTGACATGAAAGAAGTGTTTAAAATTAAGACTGGAGGATAGACACAAGCTGTTACTTTAAAATGAGTTCTTCAGCAGGAACATAAGGACCCTGCTAGAGGGTAGGTAAGTGTAAATTACACAAATTTATGGTTTTATGATGTGTTTCATCACAAACAACTATTGATATGTGAAAAAAGTTAACGTAAAGTGTATCTGTGAGCAATCTTGACAAAATTCTGTAAACTTTCAGGCACCCTAATTATTGCTCCGCAGGGCGATATTAATCTTAAACATAGATCTAATTGTAGTTCAGAAGGCATCATTTATCTATTGTTATGTCCCTTCCCTTTGCTATACATATGCATAACCTGACATTACATTCATTATTGTATTGAAGAACATAAACATCAGGACCAAATCTAATAAACATCCTGTATCTAGGCAATTTAAGTTTCTGAGCTTAGGTTTACTGTTCTTGAAATGTCAAAAGCACATCCCCGTCGTGGTAACTTTGATAACTTATTGTTACGTGGGGAAGCACACTAGATTTTTATATTAATGATTTAACACCCAATTGGTTTGAATGAGTCATTTGATTGGGCATGCTTTCTTTGATATACCCTCTAGTTTTTAAATCCTCTTGCTTTCATTTCCGTTCAGACATTCGCACAGACTTTTGTGCTGTGTATAGATTGTGTGAGGTAAACAGGATTTCCATTATATTTATTCTGTATCGAATGCTGTCTGCCTCTTTCTAGTTCCATTTTATTGAGTTTGTCTTTTTGGTTTTGTTTTTTAGCTAGTTACAAGCCCTTCAGTTAAGCTTTTTTTTAGCATTTATTTATATACTAGTGAGGTAAGCTTCAGCTCTTCTTAAGTAGTTCTTTCCTTAAGTGTATATGCATTTGGTTATAATTAATTTATGGTAACTGTTTTTATTGTTTACATAGCTTTCGTTTTTGGCCACTTGATAGAAGGTGGATTTACTATTATAAGAACCTGACCTTTTTACAATAGGTGTCCAGTGGTTTCTGTTTTTTGTTGTTTGATTCATACTGCGTGTTGTATTCTTTTTTTACTTGTTTAGTTTGTTTTACTATTTTTTTAAGTTTAATATATATTTTATTTCTTTTGAGGTAATTAGTATATATTTCTTGGTATGTGTTCTTGGCACCTGTAATCCTTCAATTGTTTTATTTGTTGTTGGGTTTCTACTGTTTTGTTGTAAAGCAATGTGGAATAATTAAAAGTGGGTATTTTTCTATCAATTTATGGAAACTTTCTCTCTCTCTCTCTCTCTCTCTCTCTCTCTCTCTCTCTCTATATATATATATATATATATATATATATATATATATATATACATCTATTGTGAAGAACATTGTCTGAGAACCTTACCCGGGGCAACAGCATTGCCATGGAATCCCAAAGGGCATCTTGGGAATTCAACTCAGCCCTATTGTGTTGTGTTCCATGGGTGCTGCCAGGAGGTGCTGAAGGGACTGCTGAGCCCTTCTTGGTCGGGCTCCAATATCACCTGGAAGTGTTTCTGAGCCACAAATTCGAGTCACCGGAAGTACATCTGGAGATTACATAAATGGAACTGCCTGCCTCAACTCCAGGAGCCAGAGTCAGGATGAGACTGACAAAGGAGTGGAGGAGAAAGAGAGAAGAGACAAAAGACTTGCTGTGGGTTTATGGTTGTGGTGTGGGAAATTATTTGGGAAAGAGCTTTACACAATTAAACCCTTTACTCACTGGAGCACTTGTATCTGAGTCTGTGAGTCACGTGTTTGGGGAACTGCAGTTCCACCTGGTGACCACAGTACAGTATATGTTGATTTTGTATTGATTTCACTATTACATGTTTCTTATTGCAATTCTATTTGAGTTGTTGATCTGGTTTTGGTTTTGAGATGTGTTTTTTTGCATTGTGTATAATACTTTTTCTTATGTAGTGTGTGCTTGGTGTATGGGTGTGATTGTGTGTGTCCTGCGGTGGGTTGGCACCCTGCCCAAGATTGTTTCCTGCCTTGTGCCCTGTGTTGGCTGGGATTGGCTCCAGCAGACCCCCGTGACCCTGTGTTCGGATTCAGTGGGTTGGCAAATGGATGGATGGATGGATGTAAAAATTGTTCCTCCTTTATAATAAATACTATGAATATAGTGGAATAAATTACTTTGATAAATTGGTTCTTATGTACACAATGATTGATTGATACTTTATAATTATTTAATTGTTCAGTATATGTAATTGTGTTTAGGTTTCTGCTTACTCTGTTTAGTGATAAACCTTAGGTGAACAGCAGATGACGGCTAAGATGGACTAAATGGCCCATCATCAAAAATGTTTATTCTAATCTTTGACACTTTATTTCCTTGATTCTTTGATGTAGCTTCCAGTTCATGTACTGAATTGTCAATACATAATATTAATTCTTGTCATTGTATACCAGTATTTTCTTGAAAAGTGTTTATTGATTATAAAAACTCTTCTTCTTCCCTTCTGGGTTCTACATTTTCCAAAGTCACTGAAGTGGAGATGTTACTTTCTGATTATAGAAACTGTTATACATCAAGGACTGTGCCTCTAATATAAATGTGAACATCACAAGGAACAGACCTGTCTCCTTTCTCTTCACTCTGTATGTATCAGGCTATAAATATACCACCAGATTATATCACTTTTGGAAATTCTAAGATGATTCTGCACATATGGGGTGTATTGATAATGGGGGTGAGACAAAGTATAGGAGTCAGGTGGAGAAATTTGTTTCTTGCTACAGAAAGAATTGTCTGCAATTAAACATCAAGAAAAGCAATAAATTGGTTATTGATATTCACCACACCAAAGTGTCTCTATACCCAGTTGGAATTCAGGGGTAAAAGTGGAGGTGGTACAGTACTATATGTACTTGAGGGGTCCATATCAGTGACACACAGGACTGGCCGTGTAGCACTGAGAAACTATATAAGAAACAACAAAACAGACTTTTTTTCTTAGGACATTGTGCTCATTCAATGAGGGTAGTGACATGCTTTAAATTTTCTACAGCTCTATGATGGCCAGTGCGATTCTGAATGCTGTT
Source organism: Erpetoichthys calabaricus (assembly GCF_900747795.2). NCBI lineage: Eukaryota > Metazoa > Chordata > Cladistia > Polypteriformes > Polypteridae > Erpetoichthys > Erpetoichthys calabaricus. Next base: position 128,248,956 of record NC_041397.2, on the reverse strand, counting down.
GTGTGTTGGCCAGTAACATCACATTGACACACTATATTACACACTAACACTGAGTACTTTCAAAGGATTGTTTAGTAGAAGTGCGTCAAGAAATGCTACTTGGGCTCCTTTATATAGTTTTCCTCCTGGGGAAAATAAAGATCTATCTATCTATCTATCTATCTATCTATCTATCTATCTATCTATCTATCTATCTATCTATCTATCTATCTATCTATCTATCTATCTATCTATCTATCTATCTATCTATCTATCTATCTATCTATCTATCTATCTATCTATCTAGTAAATACTAATTGATTAAAATGCCATAATTATTCATAGTCTTATGCATTCTAGCACAGAACACCACACAAAGAACATTATGAGTAGCACAGGGAATAAAATGTAGCTGAACATAGTACTGTGGAGGCTGTTAAATTTTAACTTGACAATTTTTTGGGTATATTTGGTAAATTACAAATGATAACGTAGAATGGACTGTGGTTGTTGTCATCCAAACCGTTCTTGTATTCTGTTAATACTTTTCATTAAACTTTGGCAAATGATTCCCTTGTCTCTTAAATGTACTATCTACCTTAGGTAATGGCTACTACATAAAATTAATCATTTGATATTTTCCAGCTGTGTTCCTAAATTCAGACCTGAATTTCTGCCAGTGAGTCTTGTTTTTATTCTAACCAGGTTCTGATCATTTTCAGTAATTTCACTATTAGTACCTCATTTTTACTTTGAAGTTATCTCAAAGCAAACTTGACAAAAACAAAAAATTAACACAAAAATTGTAGTAGAAACATGAACATGTAAAGCTATGACAAAGAATACAAATATTTAATAATTTTTCAGAAATATATTTAGGCCAAAAAACAAAACAGTAGATAAGAATTACAAACTGACGGTGAATACAACCTGCAGGACTAAACCTGGCAATCACTGGTTTACTGTATCAGTTTTCTTAAAAAAGTGTTTTATGATAATATTTTTATGAATATCAGCTTATTCTAAGTATTAGGTAATTATAGTGCAATAAGTATCACAATCTCACTCTCTTATTTTCTGGACTACTATTACAGATATAATGCACTGTAATTGTCCTGTCCCTGTCAAATTCAATTTTCCCAATATTTATTCATTATTTCTTCCTTTTCTTTCTTATTATCTGTTCTCTTTTTCATTTATAGGCTTACTGGTAAATATATTTACTGAAAAATTAAGGAACACAAAAGAACTTTAGGCAAGGTTGTATTATTTTACTACTGGATTTTTTTTATTTCTTGTAAGTGTTTTTTTAACAGAAACCAAAGGGGGTTTCTTTTGTGTTTGACAGTTTAAGTTTAAGCGTTTCTTCATACACAAAGTTATAAGAAACAGTTTTTAATTTGGAACAAACATAACATATTACAAAAGAATAACAAAAAAAAAAAAAAAAATACTCAATTGCTGTTTGTCAGACTTGTCCTGTATGAACCGAGAAGAGTTACGCTACTTGTAAGCATCAAGATATTGGAATGTATTTGAGTGGTTGAGGTACAAATCACTAACCAGAAATAGAATAGTAAAAACAGATTGAATGACCAGATGGATTTTGTCAAATGGGAAAAAGCAGAATCAGTGCTAAAAAGAAAACCATAAATTCTTAAGAATTAATTTATTGCCCTTTTGAGATTGAGTTGTTCCTTTATAGTTTCATTTAAAGCTCTGACAGAAACTTTACACAGCCCTTGTTTTTGAATTCCATAGCACTACATAACTTCACACACCAGCACCTATACAAACAGGTCTGCCAATAGCCACTGTGTACTTAGACACATCTCATCTAGAAATCTAGAGGTGCTGAAGTTACAGTGTGTTACTGCCAAAAATACTCATTCTCATATTCTTATACTGTATTTGAAATATCTATTATGTTTCCCTCAAAAAATGTTTGTGCTCTTTATATAACTTGGGCTGATGGTGGTAAAAATGCCTTTAATTTTCTTAGAACCATGTACTATTGTATTAAGAAGGAAATATCCATCCATAAATCTATTGATTTTCAAACAGATAAAAAATATAGTCTGTCAGTCAGTCAGTCAGTCATTCATTTTCCAACCTGCTTTATTCTAACTACAGGGTCACGGGGGTCTGCTGGAGCCAATCCCAGACAGCACAGGGCGCAAGGCAGGAACAAATCCAGGGCAGGGCGTTAGCCCACTGCAGGACACACACATACACACACCAAGCACACACTATTAGGATAATTTAGGATCGCCAATGCACCTAACCTACCGGAGCACCCGGAGGAAACCCGCGCAGACACTGGGAGTACATGCAAATTCCACGCAGGGAGGACCTGGGAAACATACCCAGGTCTCCTTACTGTGAGGCAGCAACGCTACCACTGCTCCACCATGCCGCTCGCATATAAAATATAATTTAATAATTATCTTCAGATTTGGTGGGGAAGGGAGACTACAAAATGATTCTAACATAATACTGAAATAAGTGAAGTGTGTTAAAATAAATAAAGCAAATAACACAAAATTTAAAATGGGTTCACTTATGTGACATGATGGGATTTTAAGACAAGATAATACTTTTATTAACAAAATTCAATGTTATAATAAAACATTTCTTATTTAAATATACTTATTTTACCCATTCCACATTTAGTCTAGAATTCAGGAAAAATCTAATAATGAAATTTACTAAAGATGAATAGTCATATTTTAAACTGACTGTTTATCTGTTCATATAATGTCTATGGCTCCAATAAAGTTTATTTGATTATTCTTTTTGTTTGGCAATGAGAAAGTGGATTAATATTGCAAGCACATTTTTATATTCTTAAAAAATGTGAAGTTTCCAGGAAATACAAAAAAAATACTAGTTATTTCCTTAACACTCTAGGCTCTCTTTTGGTTGTCAGCCTTTATGTGAACAAAGATACAACACTGAACTATGCATCTTCTTATTAGTCAATTCGTTACCTACTACCACAGAGACTTATGCTTACTTTATACACAAAAATCTCAAATTAATGTTGTGAACTCTTTCACATTACTGAATAAAGTGTGGTTTAATTAAGAAGAAAAAGTTGTAGATAACATGTATAAAACAAATTAACAAAATCATAACAATGCAATGGCAATTATGCAGTATTGGTAGAGCAACTAACAACTATTTTCCTTAAACACCTACACCTATGCTTCATCCACTCTATGGAGCTGCTCTGACACTATGTAGAACTGTGTGTTAAAAAAGAAATAAAGGGATAACTCACATAATGTGCTTTTTCGTTGATAATGACACACATATTGAATAAGTGTCAGTCGCATCAGATAATGACCACTCACTGACCTCCCACATCTCTTTTGCAGTGTCACTCCCAAATCTCCACAAAGGAGATTCCACTCCCCTACTCCCATTCCATGCTATAAACACATTATTGCTGAGACTGGACATTTCCCAGTCTTATTATAATGTCTTTCTTGGATATAACACTCACACGCATGCGCATGGGCGGGGGGGGGGGCAACTTAAAGGCTCAGATAATAATAATTTCCCACTGGAACACAGAGGGCGCTGTTAACTGATACCTTTTCTCTTCCTTCCTCTACAGACAGGAATGCTGACAACCTTTACACCTCAATGTCACTTCCAGTGTCTGCCTGCCTGAACCCCCCTCTTCCTGCCAGTAGTCCATCTTTCCGAAAGCTCGGCCATCTTGAGTCCACCTGGAGACTCACATCTATATGACGTTTTTCTTTTGCTTTTTACTCGTTTTAACCTGCGTTTTGTTTATATTATATGGGGTTAGCCTATGTGTACCCCAAAGATTTATAATCTCTCTGTCTCTTTTGTTATAACACATATTTCTTTCAGGAAATTTGGATCTTCTATGCCTGCCATTTCTCTACCACATCCTCTTCCAGTGTACATTGTCTGTGATTGCACTTCTCCTCATTGCACCAGATGTATACACTTTCTAAGATACCTGTCTAAATAAAACTGTTCCTGGATTTTCTAATTCGTGCAATTTTAACTTCTGCTTTTTTTCCACTAGCTGTGTTACCTGTTTTTTCCTGGAAAATGTTCTAAAACAATGGGCCTCAGTTAAAGTACCATCAGTTAATTGAATGTATCAGAATTATTATGTAACTAACTGTGTAATTTTCTGTACACAATATTTGTAGTTTTTGTTTATTATCACTCCCACTGCCCCATCTTTTGATGCTGATTTGTCATTTGATTATATTTATCTTTGGCACAATCAAAGCGTTGTCTCAAAGCAATCTATGGACATGGATTGAAATGCATCAATCGATCATTTGGTTTATATGTTTCTACTTATGATTAAATAGCTTAGTTTCATATCTATGGAATTTAATTTTGGCACGAATAATCTTCCATATATATGTATCATACAACGGTAGCAAGCTAATTGAACTAAACTCAGCTTCATAACTGGGTTTTTACTATGTTCACTCAAGAATTTGTCTTAATTTTTGCCAGAAATGTCAATATTGTAGTATTTATTATGATTGTTATTTTTTAATATTATTAACTATGGATTTATGGCTGAATCATGTTTCACTTGAACTTACTATTGTTAGAATGTCCCACTGGTTAGAGCATTATTAATGACAAACATCAACAAATAAAAAACACATATTGGCATTTTTGTCTAATTTTTGTTTTTTCTACAATATCAGAAAATTTCACTCAAATCCATCAAAGCATTTTTGAGATTTTGATGTATTTACTTTTTTGCACTGTGGTGGGGTTTTTATTCCTAAAATATTGAAATGTCCTTTCTTAGCAGATACCTACACCATGTACCATGGCTGGATGTGCCATCCAGCCAAAATTCAGCTTTTTAGCAGAACAGGAAATAGTGTTTTTGTTGATGAGTGAATGAATGAATCAGTCAGTCAGTCAGTTAACTCATTCACTCAAAAAATAACTTTAAACAGCTTTTCATTTTATCTGTTTTGATTTTTACAATTAACTGAAATAAAAACAAGTTTCATGTTCCTGCTTGTTAAAAATTTGTTGCAACATATTGGTGCATGAAAATGTCATCTGTTTTACTTACTTCTTGCTATTAGCATCGCTGATGTTTGGGTCTGAATTTCTTTTTTTTATAACCTTTTATAAGAATTACAGTCACCAAAAATATTGAATAATTGACAACACTTTTAAACACAATTGCTGGTCTGTCTGTTTAGAAAGACATACCTGCAGTATGTCTGGTGTCAAATTAATCTGATATAGTTATTTTGGAATATCTCACTTGTTTTCCTATCTTTCTTTCAATTCCAATGCATTGATTAATTATAATGACAAAATGAGAAGTTATAAAAATCATCACATCTAGGTGTTCTGTACTATTATGTTCAAAACTTATTCTCTTTGTCTGTTAATGACACATACTGTATGTTATGAGCTTTTTCAGGTAAGGCAGGCAGAAGTTGTGACGTAAAGTTATTATACTCACTAATCATAGCAGCAGAAAGAGATGATGTGTTGCATGTTGATCAGCAAATGCAAGTAAGAATTTCATTGTACTCTGTACTCAGTTATAACCCTGTAAATCTGTTCTACTGACCAGGCCAGATACTGCAAAGTAGGTGAGAACAGTTCATAATAATAATAATAATATCTCTCTATTATAAAAGGAAATCCTGAGACAAGACTTTTTCAAAGAGATAGTTTCAAGTCCCACGAGACGAGACTTTGGAGATATTCAACCACGCACATGGCCTTGTCACCTCTCATTCGTGTGAATGCTTTTGACAGACACGGTTCCTGCTCTCTTAGCTCTTATAAATTTTTACGTTTTCCTCATTTTAAGTTCCCAATAAAAGAAGAATTATTATGTCCAAATCTTATTGAAGAATATCTTCATGAAGGGTTATCAACAGAAGAAATGAGTACACGGTTAATCCTAGCACCAAGAAATAATAACGTCAAACAAATTGTCGATCAGTTACAAGGCAAATTGGTTAAATGTGTATCAATAGACTAAGCTGAAACAGTTGGTGGTGATCGTGCAGAAAATGAAAACATCAACTTACAATATCTCAAAGAATATCTACAACCGTTAACACCATACGGCCTTCTACTGTCCGAATTACTGTTGAGATCTTGATATGCCATTTGTATTAAAATGTTAACAGTTTCCCGTTAGAATAGCTTACACCGTACAGTCTTCCATCCATCCATCCATTTTCCAACCCACTGAATCCGAACACAGGGTCACGGGAGTCTGCTGGAGCCAACACAGGGCACAAGGCAGGAACCAATCCCAGGCAGGGTGCCAACCCACCGCAGGACACACACAAACACACCCACACACCAAGCACACACTAGGGCCAATTTAGAATCGCCAATCCACCTAACCAGCATGTCTTTGGACTGTGGGAGGAAACCCACGCAGACACGGGGAGAACATGCAAACTTCACGCAGGGAGGACCCGGGAAGCGAACCCAGGTCCCCAGGTCTCCCAACTGCGAGGCAGCAGCGCTACCCACTGCGCCACCGTACCACCCACCGTACAGTCTTCCACCATCCAAATTACTGTTGAAAGAAGGATGTATCTAAGAAAGGTAATGTAGTACATCTCCCGCGGATAATATTAGACACCAAAGGAAATCTTTATATGCCATTCGTATTAAAATGTTAACAGTTTCCCTTTAGGATAGATTTTGCAAAGACAATTAACAAATCACAGAGACAAACATTCGAAAAAGTCGGTTTATTTATTAGAGAGAAAGAAACAAAATTCACTCACGGGCAGTTATACATTGTATTGTCATGATGTAAATCCAAACGCAGAATCAAAAGTCAATGCGGTATTGATGAAACATTAATTCAAAAAATTGTTTTTACTGAAGTTTTACAGTAAAAGTGTAAGTTTAAAAAGTATTTGCGTATTAATTTCAAATCCAAACAGAATGAAATCGTATAACACAATGAATAACTCTAACGCAACATGAAACCTAATTTTCTTTCAAATTATTACATTTTACTATTTTTTAATATGATTAATTGCTCACTGTAATGTAAAATAGTTAGTTCTATTATGTATATGTAACAATTCCCAAGGAAATAACAATCTGTTTAAATTATACATCCGCATCCCCATACGTGAGAGGCTGAACCACAAAGTGGCTAGCACGTAGCGCTGGCCCAGGGGTTGGCGAGCAAAGTGAGCAGGGGGCAAAGCCCCCTAGTAACCAAAAACATAACAACATAGGTGTAAGGCAAATTTGAAGCCAAAGGCAAATATCATAGTTCCCATTATTTTTTTTTCTTTTACTTTTAGAGATGTGTCAAATTGGTTTGCTTTGTTTAACTAGTTTTCCTTTGACTCACTTGTTTTGTTCTTTTATCATTAGTTTATTACTTTTATTAAATATTACTCTTTTAAATGCCCTTCACTGAACAGTAGTTCAGCCTGACTTTTTAAAAAGGAATTCCACATCAAAATTGGGGCTTGAGGCACAAGCATTTCTAGAGATTCATGAATTTGGAAAAAGGTACAAGTGTCTCTAGAGAAAAGCAAACCTGATGGAAAAGGCAGACACTTCCAGTGTGAGTGAAACCTTCAGCAGCAACAACATTTACTTCTATATTACATTTTCATACAAATGCTGTAGCCTAAAGTGCTTTACAAGATGTCAAACAGGGATGTGCGGTCAGGGGAGGCAGGTGAGGCTCTGCCATCATGAAAAATAAAAAAACTAATAATGATAACATAAGATAAATTTGTCCAATGGTCTGTGCTATAAATTTGTTTTCTGTATGATTCCAATAATTTTGATCATTTTTATAGTCAAAATTGCTGAATTTGAGCATTTCCTGTTCAAATACAGGGGAGAAACGTGAGGTGCAGCAGCAATGAGCCTCACCTCACCTTGGACTATCCTCTCCCTCACACACTGGGTTGATGCCTGCAATTGGTGTGTACCTGTTGCTGTCTCTCTGTATGTCACCAATATAATCTTTGCAGACACGTTTATTATACAATCTGACTTTCCACAGTCTGGCTAATATCTTTAATGAATGTGTTTGATATACTTTGTCTTGCTGATTGGGTATAAAACCGCAGTGAAAAGGCACAAGGTGAGGCAGACAGTACTGTGCCAAAGGGAGCAGATGTGAGCCCAACAGGTGCTTGTTGCTGCTGTTCTTCTTGGCGATAATCTCCATTGAGGCAGAGAGACTTTTAAAACTAAAGGAAAATAAGGAGGACTTTTACAAGAACGTGACAGGAATTTTTGTGGAGAAGGATAAGCGCATGGACTTAATTTACAATTAAAGGTAAGACCATAAACAGTTTTCAATTTTATAAAAAATGGGATCAGAATAAGAAAAAAAAATCCAACATTTAAAAACTTAATTTTGACCTTAAATAACATATTCTTTTGTTTATCTTGTTATTATTTTGTTGAACAGTCTGTATTAAAATTGATTAAAGTATCAGAATTAAAAGCTTTTAAAAACAACTGAATATTTCAATTAAGGTCAAAATTGAAATCCGATTTTTTTATACACCACTCTGTACTTTCATTTGTATTGTATGAGCATGAATTCTGGAACTGCAATAGCAAATTTAGAACACATGGAGGGTGCGGAGCAAATGCGCTCTCTCCACTCTCTCTCGACAATAAAATGTAACGTTCTTTCTTAGCCAAATATGTAACTTACCTATGTGTGTGTAAAGAATAGATAGATAGATAGATAGATAGATAGATAGATAGATAGATAGATAGATAGATAGATAGATAGATAGATAGATAGATAGATAGATAGATAGATAGATAGATAGATAGATATCTGGGCACACGTCGCTCTGCCACCGATGTCAAACTGTCCAGCTCTGTGCCTACAATAGAGCCTGCCTTCCTCACCAGTTTATCCAGGCGTGAGGTGTCCTTCTTCTTAATGCTGCATCCCCAGCACACCACGGCATAGAAGACGGCATTCGCCACAACCGTCTGATAGAACATCTGCTGCATCTTATTGCAGATGTTGAAGGACGCCAGTCTTCTAAGGAAATATAGCCGGCTCTGTCCTCTCTTGCACAGAGACTCAGTATTGGCAGTCCAGTCCAATTTATCATCCAGCTGCACTCCCAGGTATTTATAGGTCTGTACCCTCTGCTGATGAGTGCTGATGAGATATGAAACATAACCAGTAGTCAGTGTGCATGCTGCCAATTGAATAGTGAATAAGCTACTCTTTTGTGTTCATATATTTCTAAATCTGACTCTGAAGGAGTCAGTGCCTCACCAGCCATGAACCTCATCGCACGTCACTGATGTCAAATATGTAGTTACATGCAAAGAAAAATAAAATTAGATGAGAATAATAATGTATAAACAGTATACAAAAAATAAATAATGCACACTTACATAAGATAAATACATAATTAAGAGAAATACAACCCTTAAATGTAGAACAGATTTTTTAACTCTCTAAATTACAGTCCAATGAGAAAGTCAGTTGGCCAGGATGGACAGAAAAAAAAAATTAAAAGTTACAGTTAAGCTGGAGAAAAAAACAAAATCTGTAAGGTTTCCAGGACAAAAGACAATCCATCCCCCACTGGGTATGCTACTTTACATAAATGTTCTTAAGTACTTCTTTATTTCTTTTTTAAGGCTTTGTCATAGAGGATTCTATGCAGTGGGTCTCATGGCAGTTTGGGGTTTTTACTTTCATTCAGACATCACAAGCAACTACTGCACAGGACTTTGATCAGGAACACCATCAAGGAAGATTTTATTGTGTGTTTATTGAATAGTTTAATAATTACATGAATATCTAGTTCATTAAGGGTAGAACTAAAATTTAGCTAAGAAAAATCCAAAGTAAAAAAGTGGGTTTTTAGAAGTTTTTTTTTAATTAACTACAGTGTCAGCCTGATGTATGTCTATTAGTAAAGTATTCCAGATTTTTGATGCATAAAAATAAAAGGCTACCTAATCACTTCTTTAATGCTTGGCTACTGGAAAAATAATCAGATCACATAAGTACTTTAAAATATAGGAAAGATTATTTAAAGCTTTATATACTATTAATTGTATTTTAAAGCCAATTCTAAAATACACAGATAACAAATGTAATAATGCTAAAACTGGAGAGATATGCTCAATTTTTTTTTCTGGCTAAGATTCTTGCTGCTGCATTCTGGACAAACTACAACCGATGAATGTCTTTCTTATGTGGGCATCATAGTAATCTAGCTGACCGAAAACAAAGGTATGAACTATTTTTTTTAACATCTTGCAGTGTTATAAGAGGACTAGGTTTTGCAAGGTTCTGTAAATGGAAAAAATATGGTTAATATGTGATTTAAAGTTTAGGTCAGAGCCCATGATTACACCTAAATTCTTTACTTCTGCCTTGACTTTTAATGCTAAAAGATCAAGTTTATTTTTAGTATTCTCATTATTTACAATTATAATTTTTTTCCTTATTTAGCTTGAGGAAATTACTACTAATTTGTTTAGAAATGCAAGACCGGCATTGGGTAAGAGAGCTGAGAGCATCAGGATCATCAAGTGCTATAGACAGATATAGATGTGTGTCATCTGTATAGTTGTGGTAGTTCTCTTTTTGTTTTGAGATAATCTGGCCTAATGAGAGCATACAGAAGGAAATTAACAGCGTGCCTAGAATAGATCCTTGTTTACCATATACAATATCATGGATCTCTAAACTACAAACACCACAACAAAAAAAATTTTACCTGTTAAATAAACCTAAAACCAATTTAAGACACTGGCAGAGAAGTCTAGTCTAGTCAGGTCTAGTAGACACAGAACAAATATGTGGTCTCTGTCCATATTAACCTGTAAGTCATTTACTTCTTTAAGCAGTACAGTTTATGATTTCTTCTAAAACCTGAAAGAATGAATGTTTATTTAAATAGTCATTTAATTGTTGATAAAACTACATTTTCTGGAGTTTTACATAAAGAGCAGGTTAGAAGTAGGTCTAAAGTTGTCAAGTACAGAGGAGTTAGGATTATTTTTCTTAAGCAGGGGTTTAACTACTGCAGTCTTTAGACAATCTGGGAAGAACCCGGTATGTAATGATGAGTTCACTTTATCAAGTACACTATCAATTAGCACATTTGAGACTTCATTTAAAAATCCTGCTTAGACTGGGTTAAAGACGAAAGTGGAAGGGTTTACTTGAGAAATTCTTCCACAGAGTTCAGGAAAACCTATTTCAATGAAGGAGTTTAATTTCCTAAAAAAATGTGAGGTTTAATAGGATTCAATTTGGAGGGATGTTTCATATTATTTGTAATATTTATTATGAGTTTAAAAAATGTGGCAAAACCCCACATTCTGTTGAATGAATTGGGTTTAGAAGATGATTAGCTATTAAAAATAAAACTCTTGGATTTCCAGCATCATCATTTATAATTTCAGAAAAATAGGATTGCCTCTCAAGATGGACTACTTTGTTATATTCAGCTATAGTATGTGCCTTTAATATTTCACAGTGGACTGTTAATTTAGTTTTCCTCCATTTATGCTCAGCTCTACAGCATTTTCTCTTAAGGTCTTACACTCTACAAGTTTTCCAATGGGGTTTTAGTGCTAGAGAATTTCCTAACAATTTTTTCACTGGCCGCTACAGTTATAAACTGACAATATGAGAGACTGCATTACTCCTTGAAAAACTACAAAAAGATGTTTGAATGACACAAACGTGCCAAACCAGACATCTTTGCATTTTAATTGGCTGAAAAAACTCACTAAACTGACACCTTTTTTACCTTGGTGAAGCACATAAATAAAATTGTAATTTGGAGGTGCTGCTTCAATTAATACTGCTGCACCGTCGCTACTGAGCCATGTTTCACTCAACGTCAGAAAGTATATTTTCCAATCACTAATAAGATGGTTAATGTAAAAAGTCATGCTGATTCTTCCTCCTTCTTCTAGACATTTTAGTTAGATTATGGTGTGCTACTATAGTGATTATAGTTCATATCTATAGGTGAAGCTACTGCAGAATCATCATATCATAATATGGGTTTATAGTTAACATGACTAGAGCTATTATCATTATTTTTTACATAGAATGATTTACTAGTTAGAGCACTGATGCTATGTAAGGTCATTGTATAAGTCATGGGTTGGCATGATTTCATCAAACAATTAATGACAGGGATATTTATTAAATAAATATTCAGGTTATTGTCACCTACAAGTTATGAGGACTTGGAGTATGTTACCACCTAGATAAACCACACAGGACTGGTTATGTATGCCTAATGCAAACCTTTTATCTTTGCTCATCTGAGCAGATGGTAAGTACGGACTGTTTTCTTCCCTTTTGAAAAAAAATGGTTGATAATGTTGGTGAATTGATCTTTGCTCAAGGTGAAAAGCTTTTCCTTGTGCTTCCTTCCATTGCCCAAAGCGGAAAATTAAAATAAACAAATAACAGTTCAGCTAATAAAAAACATTAGACAATGTCTAATATGGAAACCAAATCTGCAAGACTGAAATAGACAAAAAAGTTTAAATGCAATTTTGTTTAAAATTTCAGCATTATACAATAAACAAAAAGTCCCAACACAATGAAACCCTTACATATAGAAAGAGACTTATGCTCATGAGTCATCATTTAGCTGGTTTGGCAGCATTTTTCTACTTGACCAAGGGTTTAATCAATTCCTAGTTTCTCTGAAAAGCTGCAAATGCATGGGTCAGAGTTAACTTGCTGTAAATATGTGCAGGTTCTCCAATCACATTTTCTTTTATAAATCCTGACTTTTGTGTGGATAGTTGAGTACACACATTTTGGGCCTTGTTTTGTGTGTACACAAGATTTATAAATCTGACACCTGGTCACCATGCTACAAGAAAGACGTAGCAGCACTTGAAGCTGTACAGAGGAGTGCAACCAAGTGCATCCCAGGACTTAAAGACATGCACTCTGACAGACTCAGAGAACTAAACCTGTTTAGTCAGAAACAGAGGAGACTGTGTGGGGACCTCTTACAGGTCTTCAAAATCCTCAAAGGCTTTGATAAAATAGATCCAGCATAATTCTTTCCACTAAACATTGACTCACGTACTTGAGAACACCAGTGGAAATGAAGGGGAAGTACATTTACACTTAATCCAGGAAGCACTTCTTTATGCAAAGAGTACTGGGAATCTGTAAAAAACTAGCAAACCATGTAGATGAAGCAAAAACGTTGACGACCTTTAAGAAGTCTCTGGATGAGATATTTGCACAGCTTACCTATTAACTAAACAAACAAGATTTATAGACTGAAAGGTCTCCTCTCGTTTGTTAAATTTCTTATGTTCTTCTTGGCAGTTAGCACTAATGCCTCACAGCTCCAGAGTCCTGAATTTGAATCCTGGTTAGATTACTGTCTTTGTGAACTTTGCAGTTTGTCACTTGGGTTTTTACTATATTCTTCCAAACTGATCCAGTTCATGGTGAATGATGGTCTTCCCTGCATTGAACTTCCCTTCCCCCATCCCATCTTACTATGAATGACAGGATATATCCTGCTCCCAGTGACTCTGAACTGAATATGCCTGTTTGAATATTCATGGACAGATCATATTCATATATCATAGGATTAGGTGAGTCAAAATTGGTAATTCCTTAGTCTGAATGCGTTTAAGCAGGTTTGAAAATGTTATACTAAATCTTTTGTTTCAGTTCTCCTTCTTAGTGACAGTGACATTAATAGGTTGATGGAAAATAAATGTAGTCAGGTCTGCATAGGTATTCATCTGCTAGATATAAACAACAGTGAACTCTTGGGCTATTGTTTACAACATAAAAACTTGCATTTGATCATAAATTCTGAACACACAGCAAGCAAATGTAGGAACCATCCCGAGATAGGATGTTAGTCCTTTTCATAGCACACTCGTGCACAATTCCACAGTTCTCTTTTACCTCAACATTTAATCTAACTTGCACGTTTTTAATATAGGTGTAAACTAGAGTATCTTGAGAACATCTACACTGAGAAGTAAACCTCAAATTCTGGACCATTTAGGCAATTGTATAAATATATAAATGTATCTATCACACCATTGTCATGGATGGCCTGAACCTGTCATATCAGCATTAGGCACAAGGCAGAAGAGAACTTTTCACAATATGCCAAAATTTCACAGAGCACACCAGCATTCTGTCACAATTTTGATTTTCCACTTAGCCTGGCATGCCTTTAGTGTCAAAGAAAAATGAGTAACATTGTCATCATCACTGATTTAACAGTATTTTTCTGGCTTCAACCAGTTTAGCCACTTGCTTCCCAAAACTGTCTCCTCACCTCTTTTGAGTACCACGCATCCTTTAGTGTAAGAACCATTCTTTCATATCATCCAACACCTACCTCTTCTTTTTCCCTCCCTTGGCCTCATTCCCTCCACTTCCATCTTGGTGCATGCTCCACATGCCCAAACCACCTTAGTCTGTTTTTTCTTTAAAACAAAAAACAAAAATTGTAGACACAATAAGCCATGAAAACTCTACACATATTGTAACTGGTGCTATATCTCTGCCCACAACAGCACAAATAGTATACTTACTTAATCAAATGTTTGTGGGTGTGTTTTTTTGTTTATTGATAACCAGTAACGGCATACTGCACGATGACGTGCAGTGAATACACTTGACTTGAGTATTCATAGTTTTCATCCTCTTTCTCTGTATGTTTAGCATTTGTTTGCTCAGAGGTTGATGCGCTTGCTGCTTCCCAAGCAGCTCTTCTTTCCTCCACTCTAGCGGCCCACTTCTTCTCTTTTTCTGTCAACATCTTTTCGCGTTAAAACTGATTTAGTCAGCATTTGTGTTGCAATTACTTACTACATTTTTCCTTAATTTTTCACTTAAGTTGACACTTAAGTCTTCAATCTGGCTCAGGAATGATTTAAGATATGAAGAGGTAGGGGAAGTGATGGCGAAGGTGGTAGGGATGAGAACAGTGCCTGTATGCATGCACCACACAGCCGCCCTGCTGCACACTGCAGAGAGTTGATTCTACAATAAAATAAAATAACAATAAAAAGAGGAATAACCTTGAAGGTCAATCATCACCCAAGTCAAGTCAAGTAGTATATGTGTACGAAATTTCAGGTCAATAGGTCAAATAGTTTGCGAGCTACAGATGATTTAAAATCCTGGACAGACAAATGAACAGCCAAGGTAGCGTATTATATATAAAGATAGCTTTTTAAGCAGTAGACAAAAACATTTAGCTGATTCTTTTTTTATTATTAGTGAGCACATCCCGCTATCAACTATAACAACAACATTTATTTCTGTAGTACATTTTCATCTCCCCTTCTTCTGACTTCCAGGTCATCAAATATGTGAATGAGATTCAAGGAGGTTTTTTAATGCACAACAACCTATACAAAATGAAGGTACGGTCCTTTATTAATATAATTTCCTCTTCTCCAGGGAGAGAACAAACATAATCATTTCCTCAGTGATAACCAAAAAAAAATCATGTGGCCATATTCTTGATAACATGCAATTTTGGCAGTAGCCCTTTCATCCACAGAAAAATCACTGACTACATTTCCACCCAAAATAGAGATCATTATTTACTTAAATGTATTGTGGCCAATAAGGCAGAGACAAGTACTTAAATGTGCCACCATTTCTGTTCTGTTAGAACATAAAAAAAGTGAAGACAATTCAGTTCAACAAGCTGGGGTCAACACACATACTCAAAGAGTGTCTAAAGCAGTTTCTCTTCCTCTGTAGCAAATGTCATCAGCTTTATCAGTGCAAACATAAATGACTCTAATTAGTGACATCCTATTTTTATGGTATTTAGGTGTTTATTATACATGTCAATGAGCCATCTCTCCCAAAGACTTGCTTTCTGTTTCCTTTATTTTATTGTTCTGGTGCATAGGGTGTCATGTGTATCTAGGCATGTATGTCCTCAGGTGATAAGTTAGTCATTTAAATACAGTAACACAAACACCAAGCCCAATTTTCATCCAGGGGAAAAACATGGACATATCATCTGGTTGTCTCTAAGCTAGAATAATCATAATGACTCAGTTTAAACAAAGAACATGAGCCTGTATTGATTATTTTTATAGCATGTTAATAACTTCCAGAAATGTTGACATGTTGTTCAGGGCATCATCATCACTGTTCACCTGGAACAGATACTCCCAAAAGTTTTCCTTAACACCAATATACATTATGTGAGCATCTGTAGTATAAATGGGTACTATTTCCAAAAATGTCATTATTCTGACCTGAACGTTCATTTCAGATACCTGCAGTTTTAATTACACTGTATCTTTGCAATGTCAATCAGTAATGCCGTGGAGAATTCTGATTGGCTACTGTCTGGCACTCTGTGCTGCTTAGACAGGTGTGGTTGCTGTAACCTTGCAATAGATAAGCAGGTTATAAAATGGATAGGTGGAATAATATTATATTCCCTTTATAAATAACTGACAGAACTGAAAATTAAAGGTAAAAGTGTGAACAAATGCATCAATTCAAACAGAATTATAATTCACACATTATATTATAATAATGATAAAAAGAATGGCTAAAATCAATAAATGTTGTAAAGTTCATTCTAAGTTCAAGCCAGATGAGTCCATAGATCAAAACAGTATTGTCATCAAGGATGCATCACATTTCTGTCACAAAGTGAAGGTTAGACACACCTTTTTAACATGATGCAGATCTCAAAAACAGTACTTCTGTTTTCATTGTTGGCCATCAGTCATGATTGCTACTGAAATCTGGGACTAGGCTGGATTTCCTGTGATGTAGGCTGGTTATTCAAAAGACTAAAATGTTTCTGAATAACTCTTGACATGTACATTAATTTTTCATTTGTTAAAAAATTGCATGTTCATCTTTTTTGAATCACTACTAAAAAGCAAGTGCCTCTGAAATGTACACCAGAATGACTTGAAAGAAAAAAACTAAAAAGAAAGCAAACTTCTAATGTGGTAGTTACAGTTGTAGTGAGACATTATATAGGCATATTGCTGTTGATCGTATTAGCCATATTCTAATTCTGAGGTTTTTATTGGAATATTAACCTTTACTTAGCAGAGGATAAATATACAAAATAATATACGCTCACTGGCCACTTTATTAGGTGCACCTTGCTAGTACCGGGTTGGACCCCCTTTTGCCTTTAGAACTGCCATAATTCTTTATGGCATAGATCCAACAAGGCGCTGGAAACATTCCTCAGGGATTTTGTCCATGTTGACATGATAGCTTCACACAGTTGCTGCAGATTTCTCTGCTGCACATCCATGATGCGAATCTCCTGTTCCATCACATCCTAAAGGCACTCTATTGGTTCGAGATCTGATGACTGTGAAGGCCATTTGAGTACAGTGAACTGATTGTCATGTTCAAGAAACCAGTTTGAGATGATTTGAGCCTGGTGATGTGGCGTGTTATCCTGTTAGAAGTAGCCATCAAAAGATGGGTACACTGCGGTCATAAAGGAATGGACACGGTCAGGAACAATACACTGGCATTTAAAAGATGCTCAGTTGGCACTAACGGGACCAAAGTGTGCCAAGAAAATATTTCCTACACCATTACACCACCACTACCAGCCTGAACTGTTGATATAAGACAGGATGGATCCATGCTTTCATGTTGCTGATGCCAAATTCTAACCCTACCATCCAAATGACCAAGCAACGTTTTTCCAATCTTCTATTGTTCAATTTTGGTGAGTCCATGTGAATTGTAGCCTCAGTTGCCTGTTCAGAGCTGACAGGATTGGCACCTAGTGTGGGCTCCGGCTGCTGTAACCCATTTGCTTCAAGGTTCAAAGTGTTGTGCATTTAGAGGTGCTCTTCTACATACCTGTTGTAACGAGTGGATATTTCAATTACTGTTGCCTTTCTGTCAGCTCAAATTAGTCGGGCCATTCTCCTCTGACCTCTGGCATCAACAAGGCATTTTCACCCAGACAACTTCCACTCAGTGGATATTTTATATATATACTGCTAAAAAAATTAAAGGAACCCTTTTTAATCAGAGTAGAGCATCAAGTCAATGAAACTTCTGGGATATTGATCTGGTCAGTTAAGTAGTAGAGGGGGTTGTTAATCAGTTTCAACTGCTTTGGTGTTAATTAAATTAACAACAGGTGCACTAGAGGGGCAACAATGAGATGACCCCCAAAACAGGAATGGGTTAACAGGTGGAGGCCACTGACATTTTCCCTCCTCACCTTTTCTGACTGTTTTTTCACTAGTTTTGAATTTGGCTATGGTCAGTGTCACGACTGGTAGTATGAGGTGATACCTGGACCCTACAGAGGTTGCACAGGTAGTCCGACTTCTCCAGGATGGCACATCAATACGTGCCATTGCAGAAGGTTTGCTGTGTCTCCCAGCACAATGTCAAGGGCAAGGAGGAGATTCCAGGCAACAGGCAGTTACTCTAGGAGAGCTGGACAGGGCCGTTGAAGGTCCTTAACACATCAGCAGGACCGGTATCTGCTCCTCTGGGCAAGGAGGAACAGGATGAGCACTGCCAGAGCCCTACAAAATGACCTCCACCAGTCCACTGTTGTGAATGTCCCTGACCAAACAATCAGAAACAGACTTCATGAGGGTGGCCTGAGGACCCGATGTCCTCTAGTGGGCCCTGTGCTCACTGCCCGGCACCTGGAGCCCGATTGGCATTTTCCATAGAATACCAGAATTGGCAGGTCAATCACTGCTGCCCTGTGCTTTTCACAGATGAGAGCAGGTTCACCCTGAGCACATGTGACAGACGTGAAAGGGTCTGGAGAAGCCATAGAGAATATTATGCTGCCTCTAACATCGTTCAGCATGACTGGTTTGGTGGTGGGTCAGTGATGGTCGGGGAAGGCATATCCATGGAGGGACGCACAGACTTCTACAGGCTAGACAACGGGACCTTGACTGCCATTAGGTTTTGGGATGAAATCCTTGGACCCATTGTCAGATCCTATGCTGGTGTTGTGGGTCCTGGGTTCCCCCTGGTGCACAACAATACCCAAGCCTAATGTGGCAAGAGTATGCAAGTAGTTCCTGGAGGATGAAAGAATTGATACCATTGACTGGTCCCCACGCCCACCTGACCTAAATCCAATAGGACACCTCTGGGACATTATGTTTCGGTCCATCTGATGCCACCAGGTTGCACCTCAAACTGTCCAGGAGCTCAGTGATGCCCTGATCCAGATCTGGGAGGAGATCCCCCAGGACACCAACCGTTGTCTTATTAGGAGCATGCCCCCCATCCCCGACATTGTCAGGCATGCATACAAGCATGTGGGGGCCATACAAACTACTGAGTACGATTTGGATTTGCTGCAATGGAGTTTCAGTAAAATGGACTGGCCTGCCGCAGCATTTTCTCACTTTGATTTTCAGGGTGTCCTTGAATTCAGCCCTCTGTAGGTTGATAATTTTCACTTCCATCAAACGATGTGGCATCCTTTCGTTCCTAACACATTACCCAGTCCATATCAGTATACTGTAGATATCCTGCAGGATTTTTTTCCCATCGAGATCTGATGTGTTTTCAAAGTGTACATTTAATTTTTTTGAGCAGTTTATATTTTATGTGTATAATTAAAGGAATGTTGATCTGAAATGTTTAAAGTAATTTTGCCTTATTTAAATCTTTCTTCAGTAAAGTAGAAAAGTCATTGAGAATTCTTACACATTAAACAGAATTATGATAACAATATGAAGTATCTTCCTTTAATATCTGTTGTTGTGTGCACACAGTAAAAAGTCACTTTGATGCAATAATCCTAATTTTTTTCTAAAAGTGCTTTCCTTCTTTAACCTTATTATTTACACATTTTTTCAGCTCTTGACCTGCTGCTATGCCTACATGGTTTCATTGCAGCTACAGTTGTTCTAAGATGATAATTTGTGCATTGTTTTAAAATTAGAATTTATATTATTGTCATATTTCTGCAACCACAGGATTACTGAAAAGAACCCTTAAGTGTAAGTCCTTTCTTTTCGAAGACATTTAGTAAACATGAATTTTAGAACACAGAGTTAAATCGGTCATTCACAGTCTGTCTGTAATCATAGGAAACACATCACAAAATTACAAGATGCATAATAAGAAGAAATAAATACACTTGCATTATTGCTCTCAACTTTTCAAAGTGTTGAATATGGATGAGTTATGTAAATCTTTCTGATTAATACATAAAATGATCAAAGGAACATTCTATAGCTTTTGAATTATACAGAAATGCAAACTTTAAAATGAACTTTAGAAAGAATAACACATAACCCTCAAAAATAATAAAGTAACTTCAAAGAAAAGAAAATGAGAAAAGAAAATATCCTGCAAGGGTTCAGCTTTCAAATCTCATTTAACAGCATTAATATGACTTCATCCATCCATCCATTGTCTCCCGCTTATCCGAGGTCGGGTCGCGGGGGCAGCAGCTTGAGCAGAGATGCCCAGACTTCCCTCTCCCCGGCCACTTCTTCTAGCTCTTCCGGGAGAATCCCAAGGCGTTCCCAGGCCAGTCGAGAGACATAGTCCCTCCAACGTGTCCTGGGTCTTCCCCGGGGCCTCCTCCCGGTTAGACGTGCCCGGAACACCTCACCAGGGAGGCGTCCAGGAGGCATCCTGATCAGATGCCCGAGCCACCTCATCTGACTCCTCTCGATGCGGAGGAGCAGCGGCTCTACTCTGAGCCCCTCCCGGATGGCTGAGCTTCTCACCCTATCTTTAAGGGAAAGCCCAGACACCCTGCGGAGGAAACTCATTTCAGCCGCTTGTATTTGCGATCTCGTTCTTTCGGTCACTACCCATAGCTCATGACCATAGGTGAGGGTAGGAACATAAATCGACTGGTAAATTGAGAGCTTCGCCTTGCGGCTCAGCTCCTTTTTCACCACGACAGACCGATGCAGTGCCCGCATTACTGCGGATGCCGCACCGATCCGCCTGTCGATCTCATGCTCCATTCTTCCCTCACTCGTGGACAAGACCCCGAGATACTTGAACTCCTCCACTTGGGGCAGGATCTCGCTACCAACCCTGAGAGGGCACTCCACCCTTTTCCGGCTGAGGACCATGGTCTCGGATTTGGAGGTGCTGATTCTCATCCCAGCCGCTTCACACTCGGCTGCGAACCGATCCAGAGAGAGCTGAAGATCACAGCCTGATGAAGCAAACAGGACAACATCATCTGCTGCAAGCAGTGACCCAATCATGAACCCACCAAACCGGACCCCCTCAACGCCCTGGCTGCGCCTAGAAATTCTGTCCATAAAAGTTATGAACATTAATTAATTAATTAATTAATTAATAATTAATATGACTTGATGTATTTATATATGACACTACCTTGAGAGTGTGGCAAAATGTACAGGTATAGTAATAAAGTAAAATGAAATACAAAATATCTTGCAATATAATATCCTATGTCAGTGATGAGCATTAATAGATATTCAGGCAGAATGTCATGCAATTTACACAGTACAGTATCTGATACCTTTCTAACACTGACAATTTCCCCACTAATTCTTCTGCATTTAGGCAAACAAATATGGCCCTGAAAAGGGCAGTTGAAAAAATTAGAGTTTTGAGGTTTATCCAGATATAATACTGACTGAAAAGTGCCACCATATTGTATAGTGTAACAGATAGAGGGCGCTATCGCTCCCTTGAACCCTTGTTCCAGACACCAGATAAAAGTCCAATTACTATTTATTTTATAATAATAATGTGCAACAAGCACCCTCCACTCCACTATACTCATATACAATAAATCTCTAATCAATACAATAATCACAATCCTCCACTCTCAGACGCGTTGCCACCCTTCCACCCAGCTCAGCTCGACGTTTGGGATTTCCCACAGTCCTTTTATAGTTCTTGACCCGGAAGTGTTTCGCTCTCTCTGTCCATGTGACGAGGAACACTTCCGGGTCATATAAAAACTCTTCTTCTTCATCCTGGAAGTACACCATTTCTTCCGTCCATGTGACTGGGATGTACTTCCGGAGTATAGGGGAAATACATGTCCTTGTGCCTCCCTGCAGCGACTCCTGGCGGCCCCCACGGTAGCCAGCAGGGATGTGCATAAAAACGCAGTTGTCCATAATTCCCTGTTGGCATTCGGGGCACCTCCATGCTGCAAGGAGGGCTCCATCTAGCAGCCTGGGGGTATTGGCCGGGATGAAAAGCCGGCCATATCTCACTATAGCAATGCAGGCTACACCCCCTAGAAACAGTTATGCAGTCTTACACAAAATGGCAATGTCTGTGGAATTCAAAGTGATGCTGTGAGTAAACAACATAATAATACTGAATAAGAAATAAGTAGAAAAATGAAATTTACAAAAGTAACTTAGAGAATCATAACACAAATCTTCTGTATTCTAAAATGATTTAACTGTAATAACTTTACCATTGTATTTATTGTGCTAATGTATTATTATCAGAAAAAGGCATGCATCTGCGTATTGTCCATGTTGCATATGCACTATGGTGTATTAGTATAACAACCAAGTGCATTATAAAATCAAATCCGTTTTTCAGATCGCATTTGATTGCTACATGCCATATTAGAACATTAGAACAATTTAGATGAGAACAGGCCATTCATTCCAACAAATCTCACCAGTCCTATCCACTGAATTCTTCTAAAAAAACATCAGTTCTAGTTTTGAAAGTCCCTAAAGTCTTACTGTCTACCACACTATTTGGTAACTTATTCCAAGTGTCTATCATTCTCTGTGTAAAGAAAAACTTCCTATTGTTTGAGCGAAATTTACCCTTAACAATTTTACAGCTGTACACCTGTGTTTTTGATGGACTCATTTTAAAATAACAGTCTCTATCCACTGTACTAATTCCCTTCATACTCTTAAACACTTCAATCATGTCTCCTCTTAGTCTTCTTTTGCTAAAATGGAAAAGGCTCAGCTCTTTTAAATTTTCTTCACAATTCATCTCCTGTAGCCCTGGAATCAGCCTAGTTGCTCTTCTCTGGACTTTTTCTAGTGCTACTTTGTCCTTTTTGTAGCCTGAAGATCAAAACTGGACACAGTACTCCAGATGAGGCCTCACCAGTGCATTATAAAGCTTGAGCACAACCTCCTTGGACTTGTACTCTACCCATTTTGTTATATAACCTAACATTCTGTTAGCCTTCTTAATGGCTTCTGAACACTGTCTGGAAGTTGATAGTCCACTACGACTCCTAAATATATGTTTTTGTACTTGTATGGTCTTGCGTTTGCTCTGAAGGAGCTAGATTATTGAAATGAAGTAGTGACCTCTGTCCACGTGGAAACAATTATGCAAACTAAAAGATTTGAAGGTTTCTCCATAATGCTTCTGTAAGTAAGTATTTTATCAAACTAGCAAAAGGGCCAACTACAATCAGAATTGTACAAATATTACTTTATTAATTTTTGTCTAATTTTTATTTTACTGTTTAAATATTTTACATCATTATAATTGTTTTCCATTTCATCAACATTTTCTGTATTTGTTTCCATGAGCACCATCAAATACATCAGACTCCATTTAATGGTCTTTACATTTTCTCAATCCTCCACTCCCAGACGCGTTGCCACCCTTCCACCCAGCTCAGCTCGATGTCTGGGATTTCCCACAGTCCTTTTATAGTCCTTGACCCGGAAGTGTTTCGCTCTCTCTGTCCATGTGACGAGGAACACTTCCGGGTCATATAAAAACTCTTCTTCTTCATCCTGGAAGTACATCATTTCTTCCGTCCATGTGACTGGGAAGTACTTCCGGGGTATAGGGGAAATACATGTCCTTGTGCCTCCCTGCAGCGACTCCTGGCGGCCCAATCAGAATTGTACAAATATTACTTTATTAATTTTTGTCTAATTTTTATTTTACTGTTTAAATATTTTACATCATTATAATTGTTCTCCATTTCATCAACATTTTCTGTATTTGTTTCCATGAGCACCATCAAATACATCAGACTCCATTTAATGGTCTTTACATTTTCTCATTCTCAGCTGTTGCTAGTGTGTTAAAGAAAGTGTTGAAAACTAATAATAATTCTTCTAAAGAATATCTTTCCACATTTAACAATAATACATATCACTGAGCTGTTATTATTATATCATGTGCATCGATGTGACAAATATGTTAAAACCTGAAAATCGATGAATATTATGTACAGACTATATCTTAGTTCCATTTAATATGGCCAATGCTGTATATTTACACTAAAGAACTTTTTTGTTTTTTCGTTCAGTTTATATCAGCTGCCTGTTGTTATTTCTCAGACAACTAGCCAAGAGGTCAGAAATATCTCAGTCAAGCTTCACTCCATCATGGCAGCTGTGCTGAAAGCTATTAACTGTCAAGCAATGTGCTACATCCAATTTTCATATCGTGTGGGTGTACATACATAAAATATAACATTTTTGTGCCAATATAAAATAGAAATATGCAGAAGTGTCTGGTTTTCCTAACATAACTGTCCCACTTTATTGCACTTATATTGCAATAAGGGTACCTAGCAAGAATGAAGTTGCTCTTGTTAATTGTAAGCAGTTTAATTTCATTAAGGCACAAGCCATCTGTGATGCCAAGATGTGACTGATGAACGCCATGTCAACTCACAAATCGTTTATTTTGAGGGAAAGAAGCTTTAACAGACATAATGATTCTGTACCTGATGGCTGGCATGCTGGTAAGGTATCTGGCTGAATCTTCAGTTTTTATATAGCCTGTATTATTCAGTTTAACAGCAGTCATGTCACTACACATGCCTGTTTATAGTGGTTACCTACTCAGATAAAGGTGCCTTATGCCTTTCCCTGACCCTCTCCTTAAATGCAGGTGGTCTCAATGTGTCAGGTGGGAGGCAGTGCTACCAGCTAATGAATGCCAGCAGTATTGTTATTACATATGTATGAGGCTGATTAGCATAGTCCATATATGGTTGTTTCAGGGTGGCAACCAAGCAAGGTTCAAGGCACATTCAGATACGCAAATTTACAAGATGATTACCATTTATAAAGGGTAAATTGTGTAAAAAAAGTGGGTATGGCAGGTTTCATAAATTTGGCACATGCATTTTTTGTTTTTTGGCATATGCACACTATAACAATCAATTCCAAGCAAAGTTTTATAAACAAGTCCTCTGAACTGTACATAGTATTTCATATATGGTCTCAATAGTGCATCATATAGCCTAAATATAACATCCCTTGATTTATATTCAACAGTTCTTACTATTTAACCTAACATCCATCCATCCATTATCCAACCTGGTATATCCTAACTACAGGGTCACAGGGGTCTGCTGGAGCCAATTCCAGCCAACACAGGGCACAATGTAACCTAATATTTATTTGTCATTACTGTATTTTACATTAGTAAACTCTTACTGCTTATTACATACAATTTAAAGAAGTTCCTTAGCCACATCAAATTTTTGACATATGGCACTGTGTGAACATTAACAAAATCAAGCCAAATCATGTTCTCATGATGATTTCTTTAGGCGCAATTATGTTCCTGTTATGCCATGTTACGAATAACAATTAAAAAAAAAAAAAACTTTAAACAAAAATACAGTAAGATTCAAAATTGTTAAACTTCTTCATTAGAATAGAGAAAACGATTAATAAAATGTGTAACTATTTATGAAAATACACACTGAAAGATGACTATGTATGCGGCGTTGAAAAACTTTAATATTTTTAAAAAAGAAATATGCACTAAAGAGGTACAAAACAATTCTGTACTGCACAAGTATATAGGCCAAGCGGAAGTACTCTGTACACCCACTAGTAGCCAGCCTGAAACGTCACTTTCATCCGGGCTTTTCCCGGCCGACAGGCTGGAAACTCAATTCCCTGATCCTCCATTTTGATCCCTCTTCAGCTTTGCTCTTTGGCGGATTTCAAGGACTTGTTCGAGCCAAAATGGCGCCAGTTTCATAGGAATAAAAGTAGAAGTTAGCCGAGTTTAGAAAAAGAGCGGGCCGCGTGAGAAACTGCTACCCTTTTTGCTCCATGTTGGTTCTTCCCGGTAGTAAGCACTTTTGTAAAGGTACTGACGTTGTCGTTCTTCATTGAGCCACAATGGTGCCAGTTTCGTAAAACAGAAAACCCTGGGCAGGTCAGCAGATTTGAACGGTCCAATTTGACAACGACTACTCGAGGAGGAGGAGGAGAAGTGTAACCTACTGGCAGACTAGCAAAGAAACGGCAGCGCCTCTCCAGACACAGCGTGGAAACGGTTGATTAAGAGGGGGAAAATCACACAGAGAAACGGAAAGCAACCTATAATGAGAGGCGGCATGTTGAAACGTATGGGATTATATATAAGGTGAAACTCTGAAAACGTTAAAACCTTCGTAACAAATTGGATTTTGTAAAAGTCACTTTCGTACACGTTTTCGAAACTGTCGAACGTTGCAGTGGAGAAGGAGAAAGACGTTTGGATGTATCGAATGTGTGTTGTTTGCTGAGAGTCTGCGCCGGTTGGCCGCCATGTTGAAGCGACTGACTGACTGGGGCTGAAATTGACAAGAGATTAGAGCAGAGAGAGAGTCTGGGGGGGGGCTGCCTTTGCCCGTGACGCAGGAAAAACACCCAAGAGCGAACAAAAAAAAAAAAAAAAAGGCAAGAAAGAGAGAAAAGATTTTAATGTTACAAAAAACCAAAGTCATACCAGAAAGCTTCCTTGCAAATCTTGTCGGTTTATGTGACGGGATTCAACATTGTGACAGAGACGGAAAATAAATCGTTCACACGGAAACCACAATCTGGAGTAGTGAAAGAAGGAGTCTACCCTAATTCCTGGTAAGTTGCCTGCACAGTCTTTATTTTTCTCTGCATATGTGTACCATTTCTTTTAAGTAAGGTGAATTCTTAGTTCAACAGAGTGAGAGGAGGAGTGTATGAAAGTGGTATTCCCCACCACCCCTCCTTGTTTTGTGGCTTCTTATGTTTTAGGAGGTTCATCTTTTCGTACAGGGGAAGGCGATCCCTGGCCCTTAAATGTTAATAGTTATAGGATATGTGAACGAGCTATATTATTTTTTTTTCCTCTAATAATGAAGGAAGATGGCTGACGACTCTCCTGGCGCTGTCCTGCTCAGGACTGAATGGGATATGTTGTTGAGGGACACCCCAGGGGTTTAATGCATCGGGTATCTTAAAATTTGAAGTGTTGTCAACCGTTTCTACACATTTAGCCGGGTGAACACTCTCTGTCTTCCCCTCATTTTAAAACAGGACAGCCTCCCCATCCTTCCTTTTTCTCTCACTGTATTTCATTCGGACTCCAACGCCATTACTAAGGCGGAGTGATGGTGGAAAGAAAAATGTTGTAGGCCCTAGACGGAGGACTACGCCTGGAAATTAGGCCCAGGCTTTCAATCAACACAATCATCAGATTTTAGGTTTATTTGTATATAGCAAATCGATCAGTGGAAATGTATGTGATAATCGAACCAAGTGTGAGTCTTATTGAGTGATGCTCAGATTGAAATTAATATTTCCTGTTTTCTTTTAGTTGTTGCAAGTGTAGGACTGTGCCGTATCTAGATTTAACATATGCATGTACCGGTATACTTGTCTAAAGCACCAACACGAATATACTTGAACTGACATATGACAACTTAGTTCTTTGAACAGTTTTTACACGTAATTAATTCCAAGTCTATGTAAGAGAGTCGATTTTACGGAAATGTCTTACTACTGTATTGGCGATTCTGTATGAATCATTAACCAGGCACCGGTAGAGTTTTTCGGTTTAGATGTGTGTATATATAAATGTGTGTGTGTATGTGTAACTGTATCGAAGTGTACGATTTTTTTTTTCGTTCATGTAAAAAATTACTTAGAGTAATATGTAACGGGGATGTGTTACAGAACACCTTTTAACCTAACACCAATTTATAGGTCAGGGCGACAGTGTGCGGTATTTTTTGTGATCAAATCATGACCAAGTAGGTTCAGAATATTTTGCACTAAATAATATGACACACTTCTGCACAGTAAAGCCCTCAACTTAAATAAATTTTGACATTCGTACACATTATCTGTTTGGTTAGTTTATATACTTGTTCGAATATCTTTTAATATAAATGCCTGTTCTGTTTCACTGTCTCGTTAAAAGTTCTGCTTATGACATCTTTTTATGTAAAGTACACCATCAAACATTTTTGACATATTGTGATCAAGTTTTCCCATTCCAAAGGTTGACATGTTAGGGTTATTGATTATTCAAATTGACCCTGAATGAGTGTCTGTGTTGGGTACATTGATATTGCTGGAGTGAGATTGTGCCATTTAAATGTTGCCAGGACAGGTTTCAAAGCAGCGTGCTCCAAAAGTTTGATCCTTTGGGGTCTGAGGGTTAATGGGAGGATATATATTTTGTGATTTTAATTGATATTTGGGCTCAGGATAATGGTTGACATACCACTTTTTTGTTAAAAAGTTTGTGAAGAATCAGTTGGACTTTCTGACCATATTAAAATTGGCTTACATCAGTTAGTGTTAATGTGTACAGTTGAAAGCCTTCTGTGTTTAAAATCCTCCATTCTACCCATTGTTGTGAAACCAATCAATGATAACCAACATTATTGCCATAACTCAACTGTCCCTTGAAAAAGAAAAAAAAAATTCAAGTCTTTATTGTTTTTGGTTTTATTTTGTTCATTGTGTACACTCTTGGTATAGAATCATTCCCAGTCTACATTCTTTACCATCTTCTCATGTATTTAGTTGTATTTGTTACCTGATATTTTGTTGTTGTTTAGTTAGTTAATGGTAGAAAGTGTTAAAGAATTTTGCGAGAATTCTGTTTTTTTTTTTGCTCCCTTTGCTGCCAAAATAGATGTTGATTTCACACACAAGTTTATTTACCAGGTAGTCCACGTTTTCCTTTGACATACTGGTCTGTAGACCTGTTTATGCTTAGTATTTGTATATGTGATTACATTATTTAATTATTAAAATGTGTTGTAATTTTAAGTCTGTAGTGAATGGATTTTTTTTGTTTATTACTAAAATAGGATGCCTTAAAATACATTCGTTTTATAGTTTTCATTTAAAGCCAATAATAGATTTGTTAGTTTAGTATATTGATGGAAAAAATACACGTTTTTACTGAAATTCCCAATATGTTCGAAAGAAATTCCCTCAAAACATGCAAGTTAAGTGAAGCTGTTTATACATTATTAAATGTGAATAAACAAACTTAATTTACAATGATTAATAGATTGGTATTAAGGTGCTTTATTTGAAGTCATTAATAATATAACTATAAACATGGGAGGGAATTCACCATTTTGTTTGAATGTCACAAAAATCACAATTCTTTGGATTGTGCATATATTTACTTTTGAGGCTTTTTTTTTTTTTTTTTTACAGTTCCTAATAAAGTATAATAGAAACTGCAACATTTAAAACAGTCTTCAATGTATAAACCTTTTGATAGTGAACATCATTCCAAGTCCTTAAACCTAGTATACCATATAGTGCAATTAACATGTTTATTGCATAGTAGGTGTAGCAAATTAAAATGTTTTAATTGACATCATTGTTGATATGGAAATGTCAACCTTAATCTGTAGTACTACAGTTTGCTGCCTTAGCCACAGCACCCCACTTCTTGTTACACAACTCATTTTATTTGTTCATCTAATTGAGTTGTAAATTAAATTATACAGTAGAGTCCCGCTAATCCGAACCCCGCTAATCCGAAAATCCGCCTAATCCGAACAGGACTAGGGAAAAAAAAGTAAAGAAAACAAGTTTTTTCAAGTTATGTCGTACGTTTAATGTACATTTAAGAAACTTGTAATTTTTCAATTTCGCTGTCTAACTAAAAATCCAAAATACAGCCTTACTTAAAATTGAAACAAGTTCGAATTTACTCACATATGTAGAATCCATGTTCTGTACAGCATTTACACAAAACGTAAAAAGCAAACTATTATCTAAGAGATAAAGTCAGTGATCTCCTTCTGACGCAACGAACTAAAACGGCTTGAAGAAGCAATGTTTCGCCAACGCCGCATAAACATAACATCTGTTGGGGTTGCATCGGCATGTTGCTCAACGTAGCGCAAAGCGAGATCAAGGGCACTGGCTGCGGCAGTGTGTGGAACATCATCAGTCGGCGCGTCCCCTTCCTCCTCACTGTCGTCTGCGTCGAGATCAGCTGACGTTCCCTGCACAGCTGCCACAATGTCCTCATCTGTGTATTCTTCATGGCCACAGTCGTCAACGGCCGTCCACTCTTCCACGCACTCTTCTTCTGCATTTTCACAACCTGGCATTCTTTTCACCAATTGAAGAAGTTCGCAATTTTCTTTTGTCGGGGGGAAAACTGTTTGGACAAACTCTAGCTCAGGCCAGAGATTTTTCCAAGACTTCTGTAAGGATTCCTTGCATGTGTTTTCCCAAGCTTCAGCAACCCAGTAAATAACATCTTTGATGTTCATTTTCATGAGTTTATCCAAAATTGTTAGCTCTTCATTATCTTCAAGTAGGCTACAAAGAAGCATTTTTCTATAATTCTGTTTCAAAGCCTGCAAAATCCCTTGGTCCATTGGCTGCAAAATTGATGTGACATTTGGTGGGAGAAAAATAGCCTTGATATCATCGCAAAAAAGTTGCATTTCTTCTGGATGTGACGGAGCATTGTCTATAAGTAACAAAGCACAAGGAGGCAATCCATTTTCTTTGTTAAACGCCTTTACTTTTGGCACAAATTGCTTGTCAAACCATTCTTTGAACAAGGCACGATCCATCCAAGCTTTCTTTTGATTTCTGTAAAAAACAGGGAGAGAGTTCATGTTCATGTTCTTAAAACAGCGTGGTTTTGCCGATTTGCCGATAACCATCAGTGGAAGCTTATTTGTGGCAGAAGCATTGCTGCAGGCCAACACAGTTAGGCGCTGTTTATCCATTTTAAACCCTGGTGCAGATCATTCCTCTTGTGATGCAAGACTTTTGGTAGGCAATGCTTTAAAGTTAAGTCCTGTCTCATCTGCGTTGTAAACTTGCTGGGGCGAGTAGGAAGAAATGATGCATTTGAACTCCTCAAGGTATTCAACAGCTGCTTCGTTGTCCGCTGACAATTTCTCCCCAGTTATTGTAAGCTGCCTGATTCCATCAGTGTAAGAAACCACAACTAGTCGTAAATGATACGTCACCGTCCATGAGCTTGTTCAATTGAAGCGCCTTTTCTTGAATTAGAAGGCCAGTGATAGGGATTCCTTTCTGTCTTTCTTGTGTAAACCATAAGAAAAGTGCTTCGTCCAATTTTTCGTAAGAAGACACTGTCGTCTTGCTATGTTTTTCAATCGTTTTTTCACTTGTGGAAGTGCAAAACTGCTCAATTTTACCTCTGTTCTTTTTCCAATTGGAAATTGTTGCTTTCCCGACACCAAATTCCTTCGATAACTGAGTGGCACTTTCACCTTTGTGAAGTCTTTTCAACACTTCCAGTTTTTCTTTTAATGTACACGACTTATGTTTACGTTTGCTTGCCATGATGATTAACAGCAGGGTCAAGCACAGAATGTAAAGAAACCACACTACACACCACTCACAAGGACTCACAAAACACAGGGCAAGTGCGCGCACACGAACAATAACATTGCACAAAACACATCACTCAGCAGTAGCAGGTGGCACACTGACTCAGTGACTCATAGTTTGGGAACGGAAATCAAGAGGAATGCGTAGTTCTAGGTGGGGGGTCTAGGTCACTGCCCTTCCGCTACTACTCACCTACCGCCCGTCATATCGATTTTACCTCCGATCACAGTCACACTACAGTGCAGTTTAAATTGCAGTGTACTAGAATACGTAATTTCTTACCTTTAATTCTTGACACATCAGACGCTTAATACGCCTCATAAAGTCAATATATGGCATTATATGACAAAACTCCGCCTAATCCGAATTTTCACTAATCCGAACAGGGTTCGGTCCCAATTAGTTCGGATTAGCGGGACTCTACTGTAATACCGTTTTTGTTCATAATCAGTTTGGATTTTGTTTTTACTAACAGTTGAATCTAGAATCATTTTTGATTTTTAAGGTCAGTTACTAGAGACAGAAATACCAATCGTTTTAGCCTAAATATTTTTTACTTTCATGTAAATGCAAGTTTGGTGATGGGGTCAAAAATTTGCTATCGAGTTAAATTTAGATTCTGATCATATGATGTTCAAAACATCAAAGATAATCATGGTTTGATATCTGTATACATCTACAGTGAGGAACATAAGTATTTGAACACCCTGCGATTTTGCAAGTTCTCCCACTTAGAAATCATGGAGGGGTCTGAAATTCACATTCTAGGTGCATTCCCACTGTGAGAGACAGAATGTAAAAAAAATTCAGGAAATCACATTGTATGATTTGTACAGAATTTATTTGTATTGCACTGCTGCACATAAGTATTTGAACACCTGAGAAAATCAGTGTTAATATTTGGTACAGAAGCCTTTGTTTGCAATTAGAGGTCAAACGTTTCCCTTGACCAGGTTTGCACACACTGCAACAGGGATTTTGGCCCACTTCTCCACACAGATCTCCTCTAGATCTGTCAGGTTCCGGGGCTGGCGCTGAGCAACACGGAGTTTCAGCTCCCTCCAAAGATTTTCGATTGGATTTAGGTCTGGAGACTGGCTAGGCCACTCCAGAACCTTGATATGCTTCTTATGGAGCCACTCCTTGGTTATCCTGGCTGTGTGCTTCGGGTCATTGTCATGTTGGAAGACCCAGCCACGACCCATCTTCAGTGCTCTGACTGAGGGAAGGAGGTTGTTGCTCAAAATGTCACAATACATGGCCCCATTCATCCTCTGCTTAATACAGTGCAGTCGTCCTTTCCCCTTCGCAGAAAAGCACACCCAAAGAATGTTGTTTCCACCCCCATGCTTCACAGTAGGGATGGTGTTCTTGGGATGCAACTCCTCCTTTGTTTTCCTCCAAACACGGCGAGTGAAGTTTAGACCAAAAAGTTCTATTTTGGTCTCATCTGACCACATGACTTTCTCCCATGCCTCCTCTGGATCATCCAGATGGTCATTGGCAAACTTCAGACGGGCCTGGACATGTGATGACTTGAGCAGGGGAACCTTCCGTGCAATGCGTGATTTGAAACCATGACGGCATAGTGTTCTACCGACAGTGACCTTTGAAACTGTGGTCCCAGCTCTCCATGTCATTGACCAGCTCCTCCCGTGTAGTTCTGGGCTGATTGCTCACCTTTCTTATCATCTGTGATACCCCACGAAGTGAGATTTTGCATGGAGCCCCAGTCCGAGGGAGACTGACAGTCGTCTTTAACCTCTTCCATTTTCTGACAGTTGCTCCAACAGTTGATCTGTTTTCACCAAGCTGCTTGGCATTTGCCCCATAGCCCTTTCCAGCCTTGTGGAGGTCCACAATTTTGTCTTTGGTATCTTTTGACAGCTCTGTGGTCTTGCCCATGGTAGTAGTTGGAGTCTGATTGACTGTGGGGTGGACAGGTGTCTTTAAAGAGCTCAGACAGGTGCTACTAATTAAGATTACTAAGTGGAGTAGAGGTGGACTACTTAAAGGCAGAGTAACAGATCTTTGAGAGCCAGAATTCTTGCTGATTGCCAGGTGTTCAAATACTTATGTGCAGCAGTGCATTACAAATAAATTCTGTACAAATCATACAATGTGATTTCCTGAATTTTTTTTTTTTTACATTCTGTCTCTCACAGTGGGAATGCACCTAGAATGTGAATTTCAGACCCCTCCATGATTTCTAAGTGGGAGAACTTGCAAAATCGCAGGGTGTTCAAATACTTATGTTTCTCACTGTATGTGCCTCTAGAAAGTCAAAATTGATTTTAACACCATCAAATACCATTTTCGTCTGAAAATTGTGCGATTTTTGGCATGGTATAGAACTACATCCTAGCAAAGATACTCAAATTTAGAATGAGTGGATTACGAGATATCTGCCCTGAAAGCTGATACCTAGAAGTTCAAAGATAACTTCACAAAAATTAATCTTTATTTATTTGCTAGGGGGTTTCACCTCCCTGGGGCGTGCTATGCTCCAGCCACTTTGCGTCTCTGCTGCTTTCATTGTGTGTGTGGGGGGTTATGGCTGAACGCATGCTGAGGAGATGTGGACGGAGCAGCTGCTGGCTTGCTGCTGAGCTGCGTGTTTTGCTTGTCACGCTGTGTGCATCGATCATTTAAAAGCCTGTACAGCAGCTGTCCTTTTGTCTCACTGCCTTGTGTCGCATGACGTTAAAGTTTCGACCCAAGATTTTTTTATTGTAATAGAGAAATTTTATTTTTTTTAAAAACACTCAAGGTGTATCAGTTTAATTCTGTTACCGACTTCAGGACTACAGTGATCCCTCCTCGATCATGGGGGTTGCGTTCCAGAACCCCCCGCGAAAGGTGAAAATCTGCGAAGTAGAAACCATATGTTTATATGGTTATTTTTATATTGTCATGCTTGGGTCACAGGTTTGCACAGAAACACAGGAGGTTGTAGAGAGACAGGAACTTTATTCAAACACTGCAAACAAACATTTGTCTCTTTTTCAAAAGTTTAAACGTGCTCCATGACAAGACAGAGATGACAGTTCCGTCTCACAATTAAAAGAATGCAAACGTATCTTCCTCTTCAAAGGACTGCTCGTCAGGAGCACAGAATGTCAGAGAGAGAGAGAAAAGCAAACAATCAGAAATCAATAGGTGCTTTTTGGGCTTTTAAGTATGCAAAGCACCGTGCGGGAAGCATGTCACTTGACAAAGCAGCTGCAAGGAAGGGAGCAATGTGAAGGTAGTCTTTCAGCATTTTTTAGACGAGCGTCCATATCCTCTAGGGGTATGAACAGACCCCCTTCTCACACCCCCTCCGTCAGGAGCAGAGAATGTCAGAGTGAGAGAGAGAGAGAAAAGCAAACAATCAAAAATCAATAGGGCTGCCTGAGCTTTTAAGTATGCGAAGCACCATGCGGGAAGCATATTGCGCAACAGAGTAACCACAAGTAAGCCCAGCAAGGAAGGGAGCAATGTGAAGGTAGTCTTTCAGCGTTTTTTAGACGAGCGGCTGTATACTGTAGGGGTGCGATCAGCCCCCGTGCTCGCAATATATTTGAGGAGTTTTATTTAATACGTAATACGTGTTCTGATTGGGTAGCTTCTCGGCCATCTTCTAATAGCGTCCATTATATGAAATCAGCTGGGGAAACCAAGTGAGGAAGCATGTACCAGAAATTAAAAGACCCATTGTCCACTGAAACCCACGAACTAGCGAAAAATCCGCGATATATATTTAAATATGCTTACATATAAAATCCGCGATAGAGTGAAGCCGCGAAAGTCGTAAGCGCGATATAGCGATGGATTACTGTATTGTTTTTGGTCCAGTACTTGGGTCAAACTATTTAGGAAGGATATTAGATTATGTCCAGCAATGACTGCCGTAGAAATTATTTAATATTGCCTGGTGATCCTCTCTTAAGCCCCCAGGATATCCTCGAACGCCATTGCGATTAGTTTCTGCTGTGTGATCTGTGGTAAAATACGCAGTTTGATGACATTTGCTCTGTAAATTCCATTCCATGTCAATGTAGTAAGACTTGCGTATGTAAGGCTCTGATGTCTGACTCGACATATAAGTATATCATAGTGGCAAAGTATCTTGCATCTTTAATGCAGCCTTTGACTTCACCCAACATTCATCATAGAGTTGCCGGGGAGCTGTCTGAGAAAAATGTTTTTGGCCAGTTTAGTTTAAACCTTGGGTGGATTACTTTCAAAAGTTTCTTGAAACCTTCTTTTTCGAAAACAGACATTGGCATCATGTCCTTTGCTATGAAGCAAGTGACAGCGTCTTTGATGTCCTGATGCCTTCTTGATTTTCTAATATATGGGGTTAGTGCTGGGCGGTATACCAGTTCATACCAAAAAACATTTTTTATTTTTGTTATGATATGGATTTTTCTTATACCGCAACACCGGTTTAAATAGCCTAAACAACGTTGGGAACGTGGCACAGTGGGAAACTGTTTAAGGGGGGGACCTTTCTCACTACTGTACCACTAAACACGAATGCAACGGAGTACATGCGTTAGTGGAGGTATTGAATGGTGAAAATGGACAGAGAACATTCTGAAACTGAAGCTGTAGCAGATGATAAAGTTGAACATGATGACACAGAAGAACTTTTGCCGAAAAAAGGAGGCGTGTCTGTTGTCTGTAGATACTTTGGTTTTAAAAGGTCTGATATGGACCATTATGTTCAAATGTGTGAATACTGTTTCTATACTATTGGATAATACTGCAAGCCAAGTTGTACTTGTTCCATTATTTTTTTTTTTCTTCAATACAGTGTAATGTACCTGAGTACTGTGTATTAGTGTGACGACGTGTTGAATTTATTCTCGAAATCTCCACTTTAATCTCGACGCTTATGACGTGAATAAAGTCGACATGTTGACTTTATTCTTGCCGTTTATGCCGAGATTAAAGTCAATTTATTGACTTTATTCTCGTAATTTGTCATTAAAGTAGAACATTGTAAACTAAACTTCGTCTTAAAATGAATATTTAATTTACTAGATTTTCTCAAACCCCGTCATAAGTTATGTAGCACATTAAATGCTTTGTGTTAAGTGTATCCCGAGCCCTGTTAATTGCTACATGCTTCTTAAACTGACTTCCTCTTGCACTAAGAGGAGGCACAGGCAGCAATCACCGCACAGAATACATTAATTTCATGATATTCCTGCTCCCTGAACATTTAGAATGCCAAGATAAATACTTGATATCATTTTCATGATGAAATGCATTAAAGCATGTATTAATCATGTGGGGGCACAGTGGCATTGAGGGTGCACTGCTGTGTCCCTGCGTTCCCTGCCTTTAATTTGCCTGTTTTTCTGGTGGGTTTACTCATTGTGCTTCAGTTTTTTTCAAAGTCATGTAGGATGTGGGGTTTTGTTATGCTATATTGACCCTGCTAGTGTATGTATTGCTCGTATTCACCCTGCGATGTGCTGGCGTCCCGTTCAGGACCTTGCTCACAGTGCTTGCTGGTATGGGCACAACCCTGAATGGATGGCATAATTAAACATGTATAATGAAGATTTTTTTTAAAGTTCTGAACACTCCGTGGTCTAAGTTTATAACTAGTTTTAATTTCACAAAGACGTTTATTGTGTGGTGATTGGTTATGTGGAGAAAGAAAAAGGAAAGATAGGAACTGCAGGTTTGGTATGTCAGACAGAGACAGCACGCCTGCAATAAAGCAAGCCCGCTTAGAAGAACATGCATTGAATTCTGTGTTCGCGTCACTGACCACCAGATCACAAACCCAATATTTACACAATATTTAAGTTAAACCTGTATGATACCCATTCATACATCTAGTTTTTTGGAGCCTCGTCACACCTGCCATAAAGTTCTCTACACTGAACATACACCTGTGGACCCCTCACTGCGAGGGAGCAGCATTACCGTGCATGTTTAATAACTGCTTTAATGCATTTCATCATGAAAATTTTTCTTAGCATTCTACATTTTCAGAAAGCAGGAATATCATGAAGTAAATGTATTCTGTTCGGCTATCGCTTCTGGTGCCTCCTCTTAGTGCAGAGGAAGTCAGTTTAAGAAGCGCGTAGCGACTGGGTCGGGGAACTCTTAACACAAAGCATTTAATGTGCTACATTAACTTATGATGGAGTTTGAGAAAATCTAGTAAATTAAACATTGATTTTAGGATGAAGTTTAGTTTACGGCATTCTACTTTAATGACAAAATAAACTATGAGAATAAAGTGGAAATGTTGACTTTAATCTCAACAGTGTTTTTTTTTTTTTTTTTTTTTTTCTTCACTGTGGCCCTAATGCGCTTCCATAGGGCTACACCACAAATAGCATTATAAATACAAGTTGCAGTTTTATTAATGTATATAGCTTAGCTTGAAGCAAGGTCCATATTAATGCAGTTTTCCTTAATGATGGTTCAGTTGGTAAAGATGTCATCACCAAGTTACACTTGTTTTATTTTAATTTGGTGAATACTGTGTAATGCACATGGGCTTTGAAGTCTTGAAGTAATAGTATTATTACTGGAAGTTGTTCTGTTTATTATTTATTGTATTGTTATTATTTTATTAGTTTAAATATTATGCAGTTTAATGATGGTAAATTTTAAAAGGTCACTTTAACGTGTCAATGGACAGAGATTGTTAACATTAACAAAGTGTAGTTGGTTTACAAAAAATATTTACTATTTATTCCTTTTCTAAGACATGTTCAGTGCAATACAACTTTTGACAAACACCTCTGGATATTTTACTGTCTAAATGCCTATTTGGATAGTTGAAAATATGTTGTCAAAATTTTAGTTTGTTGTTTGCAAACTTTGATCAATAAAAAGGCTCTATATTTTGACTGCATCTATCATGCAATGTGATTCCTTCTTTTCATTAGTGTCACCCCCTTGAAAACTATCACTTTATGGGGCCATGCAAACCTGTATTAATACTTGTGTGCACATTAAATTTTTTTTTGCACAATGTGCAATTCTCATGACAGTGGAATAGGTTATTCTTAGTCAGTAATTGCAGTGGAAAATGTGGTTAACATCCACACATGCATGGGGAAAAAAATACCGTCCAATACCGTGAAACCGGTATAATTTTCAAAAATACCGTGATGTAGAATTTTGGTCATACTGCCCAGCACTATATGGGGTCATAGTGGCAAATGACGACAGAATCATCTGGGGTCTCATGCATAACACCATGCGTAGAATTCACACTAAAACAAAAGTGGAAATGTGTGTACGTACCAAAAAATTCAGATACACAAACCATGCGTAAGCCAACTTCCACACCCTTCAGCTCCATAAATCCCAGTCAGCGTAAAAAGTACCGCACATGCATGTGCCTGCCGCCCCACTCCGACTCCTATCAGAATTAAGCCTCTTTGAATATGCAAATCAATATAAATAGCCCTTTAAGTTCAACGTTTTGTGAAAAGACAATAGCAAAAGCACCGGGAAAAAAGAATTTCCGCAAATGCCAAGTGGAGGCAAGGAAAAACGTACTATTTGTTGGCTTAAGCAGTGGTATGAGCAAAAAAAGAAGTTGATTCAGTGATACAGAGTGGTGGAGACACTTGAAAGTTCAAGTCCAGAAAGTCGCACAATGCCCAAAATAAAAAAGAAGTGATCAGATATCAAAGTTGCAGTCAAAAGGCGAGTCGTAGCCCCTGTCTGAGTGTCATATGAAAGCATATTAGGGTAAAGAGAAATGATAAAGACACAGTGAAGATAAAAGGTTGAAATGTCGACTTTAATCTTGAAATTTCCTTTTTTAATCTGTGAATAAAACACTAGCATATCCAACAAAGTTTTATGGTAAGCTACAAAAATGTGTTATAAGCCACTAGCTAGTAAACAATCAAATTTTCAGTTGCCTTTTTTTTTTTTTTGCTCCATTCACATGTAACATTAGTGTGTTTATGCTTACAAAAATCGTTGTGAAGAAACGTACGTCCCTGTCTGAGCAGAAAACTTTTTTTTTTTCTATCTCGTGTGCAAAGGAAATCAAAAACGCCTGAGTGTGTGTGTGAATCCCACAGCACATCAACCGCAACTGAAAGGTGTATTGCTCATTCCAAGTGAAAAGGTAGGAGCGGGGTTAGAAAAGCAACAGTAGCTTTTATACAGTCTGGAGGAAGACCTGATAATGTGCAAAAGTTGCTGAAGCAAGCCCAGAGTAGCAAGTAAAACAGATTTTGAGTCAGGATCACACAGTTTTAAAATGTGAAAATCTAACGGCACACTCCGGACAGCAAATGACATATGGCATGATGTGACAGTGTGTTGGCTGCCAGCAAATGTGTACAGTAATCCCTCCTCCATCACGGGGGTTGCGTTCCAGAACCCCCCGCGAAAGGTGAAAATCCGCGAAGTAGAAACCATATGTTTATATGGTTATTTTTATATTGTCATGCTTGGGTCACAGATTTGCACAGAAACACAGGAAGTTGTAGAGAGACAGGAACTTTATTCAAACACTGCAAACAAACATTTGTCTCTTTTTCAAAAGTTTAAACTGTGCTCCATGACAAGACGGAGATGACAGTTCCGTCTCACAATTAAAAGAATGCAAACATATCTTCCTCTTCAAAGGAGTGCGTGTCAGGAGCAGATAATGTCAGAAAGAGAGAGAAAAGCAAACAAATCAATAGGGCTGTTTGGCTTTTAAGTATGCGAAGCACCATGGCACAAAGCTGTTGGCGACAGCTCACACCCCCTCCGTCAGGAGCAGAGAGAGAGAGAGATAGAGAGACAGAGAAAAACAAACAATCAAAAATCAATACGTGCCCTTCGAGCTTTTAAGTATGCGAAGCACCGTGCAGCATGTCGCTTCACGAAGCAGCTGCACACAAGGGAGCAACGTGAAGATAATCTTTCAGCATTTTTAGACGAGCGTCCGTATCGTCTAGGTGTGCAAACAGCCCCCCTGCTCAATCCCCCTACGTCAGGATCAGAGAATGTCAGCACAAGAGTGAGAGAAAGAAAAGTAAGTTGGGTAGCTTCTCAGCCATCTGCCAATAGCGTCCCTTGTATGAAATCAACTGGGCAAACCAACTGAGGAAGCATGTACCAGAAATTAAAAGACCCATTGTCCGCAGAAATCCGCGAACCAGCAAAAAATCCGTGATATATATTTAAATATGCTTACATATAAAATCCGCGATAGAGTGAAGCCGCGAAGCGCGATATAGCGAGGGATTACTGTATTTACGGTGGTAAAATGTTTGACACACAAAAGGTGAATGATATAAAAGATATGAGCTTTCAGTTAAAATAAACTCTGCAAATTACATAGCAAAAGAAGAACTGAGTTTCACTTAAATGAAACCACTTGGTTTGCTGCAAAAGGAAAATAGTTTCACCAACAAATTACAAAAATTTCAAACATTAATAGTTTTTTTTTTTCTTCAAGTCTGCAGTAAAGTCATGATGCTGCAACAGATATTTCAGTGGTTGAATTTTATGGTGGTCATATATTTACATTCCACTGAAGAATGGTGAATTAAGGGAAAAAAGCCAGTATTAGTAACTGATTATGCGGCAGATATGCTTGTTTCAGCTCAGGTGGTTGGCTTTCCTCACATTAAATGCTATGCACACACGTTACACTTTTTGGCTCAGCAAGCACTCAAGCTATTGGCGGTTGCATGAATACCAGGAAAAATAAGATGTGTCACTGGCTTTTTCATAGTAGCACCTAAGCCCTTCAAGCTTTGCAGCAAAAGCAGAAATTACTGGATCTTTCACAGCAGAGGCTTATTACTGATGTGCTAGTCTGGTGGAACACTGCACATGTAATGGTGCTGTCAGAGTGAAATTTCTTAATTCCAAACATTTCTATTTTTATGGATACAGTTTTGAAGTTTACTTGTTGACTCAATAAAAACACTTTAAAATATATACCTGTATTACAATGACTTGAAAATGTTAAGTTGGAGAGTCACATTTCAATAAAATCTACAATATGTCGCAATGTTGAATTGTGATACATATATTATCTCAGTACTTTAAAAATAAATACAGTGAGTTTTTGACTACCAATTCTATATGTAATGTCGAATTGAGAAATCGTTTCCAATTCCCACCCCTACTATATGTGACCAGGGCTGTAGAGTCGGGGTACACAACCTGCAACTCTTGACTCCACAATTTATGGTACCTTCAACTCCTCTATTTGTAATTTAAGCCAATATACTGTACTTGTTAGTTTGGAGTCACTTGGAAATTTTCATGTTTTTCATAGAAATTGATACCTTTTTTATCAAGGTGCTATTAAATTGGTTTAAAATCTATCCAAGGTACTACCAGTATATATAATGGCTATTACTGCTTCAAGTGACTGATTTTAATTTATTATTCACATATTAACAGGTTTTTCATTTTGTTCCCAAAATAACAGGTTTCATCAGTTCTAGTGAAATTAAAATGGTCTCTCTAATAACCAATTAGCATGTAAACATGACTAAGGATAAGAGTTTAGTATACTGAGGGAATTCCTGCTGGAAATGGGGCTTTACAGCCATGTGTTAATAATAAACTAAAAATCAGTCATTTCACACAGTAGTGGCCATTGTATACAATAGTAATGCCTTGGGTATTTTTTTTAAATCAGTTTAATGGTATCTAGGTTAAAAAGGGTTATGAATTTCGGTTATAAAATCACCAAGTTTACATCTTGCCTGAAGAAGGGGCCTGAGTTGCCTCAAAAGCTTGCATATTGTAATCTCTTTAGTCAATAAAAGGTGTCATTTTGCTTGGCTTTTCTCTACATTCATAATGGCTAACACGGTACAACACCCTAGTACTACAGTTAAAACCATGAACATTTCTGGGTGACCCCTAACTTTTAAACTGCAGCCTATTTATTATGTTGAATGAAAGCATACAGATACAAAGCATTTTATTGCTGCCAACATGAATCATCAGGCTATTTTTTTAGCATCTCGAAGTGTTAAAATTTGGGTTTAAAAGTTTTAGCAATGGTGTTTTAGCTTTTTTATATTATTTATTAAAGAAGTTGCAACATTGAATAACAAAGAAAAAAACTTACAAAAAAATTTTTTTTTTTTATCAAAAGCCAAGAAAAACACAGTATATTTGAATTGGTATATGTGAAATTGGACATTTTTAACACATTGTATTACAATTTACATTTAGTTATTTTTATCGACTCTGACTCCATTAAACCAATAATTTCTTCCAACTCCAATACACTGTATATCTAGGGAATCCACTCCCGGAGCCCAGGATTCCCAGACATTTTTCATTCCCGGGAATTAAACTGCTGTAATTCCTGGGAAAACGGGAACGGCCAAGCTCGCATATATAGCTTGTAAAAATCGATCAAGAAATAGCAGAGTTATAGTTGAAAATAATTAAGGTGGCGCCATTGCTGCAGCTTGCACTTCATCAGACAACAGCTTTGAACAGAAACTTAAAATTGCAATGCGTCGGTCTGTTGCATCCGCATTATCTGTGCCAAGAAACTTGCCATCACAGAATGATCACAAGAAACTGGATGCATCAGTAAAAGCTAAAATGGCGGTGTTTCAGAGCAATGGCAAGCGTGGGCGTTGTTTAGAAAAAGTGTATCAGTATCTGATGATTGTGCCGCCTACTTCAGTGGAGGCAGAGCATGCTTTCTCAGCGGCTGGCGTACTTCTGCACGAAAGTGCGCTCTTGCCTGGACCACCGCACACTGGACATGTTAATAATAATAATAATTATTCATTACATTTATATAGCGCTTTTCTCAGTACTCAAAGCGCTATCCACACAGGGAGGAACCGGGAAGCGAACCTACAATCTTCCATAGTCTCCTTACTGCAAAGCAGCAGAACTACCACTGCACCACCTCTGAGGACGTTGTGCTTTCTACGCTCTTATTACCACAACTAAAGATACATATACTTATATGACAGCATGGACTGCTTGTAGATAAGGTTAGTCTTTTATATGTGTCAACATATTGCAGTAGTTTTATTAAAAAATAAGTGTCGGTCGTTCTAAAACCGTTCACATGTGAGATGCCTGTGCACTGTGTCATCCCCGAGAGCCCGGGATTCCCGAATTCCCAGGAATGGATAAACCCGTCTGGGAATGGATTCCCTGTGTATATCATGGTATAGTCTATGTGCATATACTTTTCAGATTGAATCCAATTTAGGTGCTTCTGTTGTCCCTATTTCATAGGTTTAACAGTGGGTAGCAATGTGATTTTATTAAACTATTTAAAAAATAACTGTGTTGAGCTAAATAATAAATTAAGAATAAGAAACAGATAAATTGCAAATGTCCTTTGGGAATCTTGCAAAATGTATACTCTAGAGACTAGGTTTGTCAAATTAGCCAAAAAAGTAAGGTTTGTATTTTCAAATTAAAAATAAGTGTATAATTGGATTAGGGCTGGGAATCGATAACTCTTGATTAATTGCATCAAAATGTAATCATAAAATAAGTACTTAAATCATGAAGTAAATACACATTGAATCATAAAAATAATGTAGAATCAGCACAAAGAAAAAAACTTAAACCAGAACGTTTAACAAAATACTACTTCAGCAAGTACAGCCTGAATTTGATTGTCTTCCTAAAAGGTAAGTTGAAAAGACGGCAAAAAGAAAATAAGGCCAATATATTTTAAGAACCTACAAAAAAATAAAAAATCTTGTTTAAATTCTTAAATTGGCATAGTACATAAAACACAGATGTGTCAAAGTAAAACTTCTTCCACTTCTTTCGGCTGCTCCCGTTAGGGGTTGCCACAGCGGATCATCTTCTTCCATATCTTTCTGTCCTCTGCATCTTGCTCTGTTACACCCATCACCTGCATGTCCTGTCTCACCACATCCATAAACCTTCGCTTAGGCCTTCCTCTTTTCCTCTTCCCTGGCAGCTCTATCCTTAAATGATCAAAATG
The DNA here is from genome assembly GCF_900747795.2 of Erpetoichthys calabaricus. Classification (NCBI taxonomy): domain Eukaryota; kingdom Metazoa; phylum Chordata; class Cladistia; order Polypteriformes; family Polypteridae; genus Erpetoichthys; species Erpetoichthys calabaricus. Next base: position 128,204,429 of record NC_041397.2, on the reverse strand, counting down.
AATGTAGATTTTGAATGGACTGCTAAAGACTGATTTAATTGAAAGTATAACCATTTCCTAAATGGGCATTCATTAAAATGAGTTAAAACTGTGCAAATACCATCCTCAATTGGTCATCTTCCTCAATTAGTCTACAAAAGTGTTTTTTAACTGGTGCACTGTGGAAATTATAGTGTAGTGCCCCTGGGTCCTGATCTGAGAGAAACACACTCCTCAGGTTGTCAAGATCTGTCTGAGGAGTATGAGACTACCCGGAGAAGCTGACATAAAAGCAGCTCCGCAATCGCTGTTTTGCAGTCAGAGCACTTAGAGTGCACTGTAGCAGCCAGGAGATGTGTCAGGGGTCCAGCTGCCAGGGTGCTTGTTCGCCAGCGATTCTTGCAGAGCCAAGGGACAGTGGGCATGCATGTGCTCATTAAGTACTGTTTCTGTGAGCGTCAATCTCCAAACTGATTTTATTGATGGTGTCTCCGGTAGTCCAGTCCCTTCGGACAGTTTAGCATATATAAGATATTTAATGTTTTTGTAGTTGGTAGAATTGTGGTTTGCCTTGGGATTTTTTTTGGATTACAAAAGGTGTGCCACCACAGAAAGTAGATTGGAACACAATACTGTACACGTTTGCTTCTTTTCACACAAAAAGTTCTCTGTAGCAGCTATCTCGCCTAAAAACTGATGCTGTGCATTATTTGGGTGGTTATGTTGCATTCTTTGCGTAAATTAGCAAAGATACTGCAAACTAGAATAATGGATAGGGATAATCATTATACTTCTGTTTCATCAAATTTTTATCATTATGGTTAGGGCAATCAGTACTGCAAACTGTCTGACAAACTGGTGAGTTAAATACAGAGATACTAGAGACTTATTTTGGTTTTAGTGCCACTCAAAGATTACTTATTTTGCACTTAGGTAGTATGGCGTTGATTTGATCTTCTTACATAAATGTGAGATGAAAAAACAAAAAAAGAGCACAATTTTTATCTTTGCGACTTTTCTCTAGCATTGCACTAGGATTGCCATAAACCCCCGACTTTTCTACAAGTCCCTTGCATCTATGTTGGTATGTATAAATCAAGAAAATAAACATCAGTATGAGGTGATCACCTCGTTGCATGCCTTTGATGCAGCAATATTTTTTAATGTGTTAAACTGGCCTCATTAATTGCAATTTTGCAGTTAAACTTTCCCTGGCCAAAATCAATTCTGGACATTACATACATATTTCTAATACTTTATTATGTTAACAGCCACACTGGTGGCCACTGCAAAAAAAAAAAGAAAAAAAAAAGAAAGAATCCTAGTGGTACTTGGGCAGCTATTATTTAAATGTAAGTGCAATCAAAATCTTCAACATCTGCACCACTGCCATTTTTTTCCCCAGTTCACTACTGATGGTTTGGTGTGAAAATCCTGCTTGAAACAGTGAGCCATAACAGTAGCCACGAAAAGGAGCTGAAATTACTCGAGGCACACTTGGTTTACTGCACAATTTTTTTTTTTTTTTCTGCATCTGTAAATCATGAAGTGCTTGGAGTGCCTATGACACTGTTGCATGGGTCTCAGTTGTAACACTCCGCTAGAGTCCTGCAGTGCAAACTCATCCTGACGTGTCTTGCAGCCAACCAGTAAGCCCGTGATTCTGTAAAGAATCGTAAATCTAAGAATGGTAATCAGTTTCTGTTTCCTCCGATCTCTGGAAGGATGAAATATCATGGAGGGTGGGTGCCTCCGGGGAAATGTCATTTAATTAAATAAGCACTACAGCGGGTTTGTTTTGTGGAGCCGTGATTCCTTTGTCTTTCGTGACACCGATCGCTGTTAGAGTGGAGCAGAGCAAGTTTAGTTTACAGGCTGTGTTGTTCGTGTGCCATCCACTGAGTCTGGGAAGCTGCTGGGTTTGAGTTTGGGGCGGTGAGGGGCTGTGCGCATGCTCCGTGGTGCGTCCGGAATGAAAAGCGATGGTGGATGGGAGCGTCTTGGTAAAGTTTTTATTGAATTAAATGTAGACAATTTATTAAATCAAAAATGGAATTGAAATTGTAACATTATGTAAGTCGAAAATGTCTTTGAGTTGTTGCCCTTATAAGTAAAACCAATATCGGAGTGGACAGGTGTACATGAAGTATTCTGGAAAGTAAACATTCCTAAAATGAAAAAAAAAAACAGTTAATCAAATATCTCTTTATAAACAACATTTTGAGTAAAGATGGCTTGCTGTTCTTGAAGTAGTTGTCCCTGGTATGGAGTAGTTACAACCTTTACTTTAATGTCAAACGAACGACGAACTCTTGAAAAGGCAACATAAAGTTGTCCATGTGCAAATACAGGCTCAGAAAGGTAAATACCTACTTTGTCCATGGTTTGTCCGTGGGATTTGTTGATGGTCATGGCAAATGCAGCCTTAATGGGGAAATTGCCGTTGTTTAAGTTTAAAGGGTAATTCCAGGTCAGAACTTGTAAGGTCAATTCTGGGAATCAAAGCAGTATTGGAAGTATGGGATCCAGTTAGTACCTGTTTCTCGATAACATGTTCTGTCATGGTGTTTACGACTAACCATGTACCGTTGCATAAACCTTGTTTAGTATTAAGGTTTCTTAATATCATGACTATTGTTCCCACTTGAAGGTTAAGATTGTGTTGTGGTAATCCGGCCGGGTTAATACTGTCTAAATATTCTAATGGGAAATGAAGATGCTCAGTTTCGTTGTCAGAATCAATACTGTCAGTACTTAAAAAGACGTGTGTTTCTCCAGGTAGTACTGCAATCGCTTGGTTATTTATGTGGTGTATGTCAATATTCTTTGGACATAATATAGCTCGGTGCGTCAAATGTGGTATCTGGTCTAATGATATGGATTCACCAAATACCTCCGTTACCAAGTCGTCGCAGAGAAAGGTGTGAGGAATTTGAATAATATCTGGGTGAAGCTGAAACACATTGGTAAGGTTTCCATTTCCTAGTTGTAACAACCAATTGGTATATGCTGGATCAGCACACCGCATGTTCTGTAGTAAGGTTAGTTTCTCAAAGTAATGCCAATTCTCTGCGTATTTCAAACTGGACTGAATAATAGCTGAACGCATGGAGTGCAGAACAACAGGCAGGCACTGTCGAAAATCTCCTCCTAATAAAAATACCTTTCCTCCAAATGGAATATCATTATCCATTAACGCTCTGAGAAGTCTATCAATGGCATTGAGTATATGACTGGATGCCATCATACATTCGTCTAAAATCAATAGTTTTGCCAGACGGATCTCATTTGCACTGTCACTGCATTTTCATTGTTGAAACTGACGTTTCCGTGATTGGAACTGGAAGCTTGAACAAAGAGTGACATGTTCGACCATTTATTAACACAGCGGTTCTCAAACTGTGGTCCGCGGTCTGAGACGACCATAGGGGGTCTGCAGAAAGGGTGAAAATTGCTTACAATTAATAACTTCTTCGCTAAACGCCATTTTATCCCCAATCGGATAATGAGAATAATAATCAACTCGCCCCTCACTACTGTTTATATTCTATACTCTATATATAGTATATATATGTCTATTACGAACTATTCTATGATGACGTCATTATAGACGCAGCCTGTAATCGTGCACAGTTTATGATTAATTATTAAGTTATACAGTGGTAATTCTTGCTTGTTAAATTGTTTTTCGCACGCCCTGCTAACGTATGGATAAATATTTGAAGCGTAAGCGGATATCTGAAGAAGAGCACGGGGGTAATGGAAATAGTGGCGATGAACTGAGACATGATGCCGAAAGAGAGTCCGCACCGCGTAAGGCAAAATTACATAAATATGATCCTGAATATTTACAATTCGGATTTATACCGTACAAAGACAACAGTGATCAGCCACAATGTGTCATTTGTTTAAACGTGTTATCGACCGAAAGTTTGAAACCTGCTAAACTGAAGCGCCATCTTGTAACAAAGCATAATGAAATAAAAGACAAACCTGTTGATTTCTTCAAACGTCGAGCAGAAGTGTATGCAAATCAGCAGAAAATTATTAGCACTGCGACAACAGTGAATGAAAAAGCTCTTAAGGCTTTGTATATTATGGCAATGCGAATAGCTAAGAGCAAAAAAGCACACACGGTTGCGGAGAGTTTGATTATGCCAGCGGCTTTAGAAATATGCGAGATAATGTTAGGAAAAGAAAGCAGCCGAAAATTACTGTCTATACCAGTATCAAACGATACCATCAGAAGGCGAATTTGCGACATGTCCAATGACCTCCAATTATAATTGGTTGAGCGCCTACAAAGCAGTACATTTGCCATACAGTTGGTCGAAAGTACCGATATTGCAGGCCAAGCGCAGTTACTAGTCTACGTTAGATATTGCTTTGACAATGATGTGGTTGAGGACTTTCTGTTCTGCAAACCTGTGCCACTTAGAACGACAGGTGAAGATATATTTGCAATGCTAAATGATTTCTTCATTGCTAACAAGCTTGAGTGGTCCAGCTGTATTGGAATTTGTACGGACAGAGCTGCAGCAATGACAGGTCATAAAAGTGGGGTTGTTGCACGCGTACGAACTGTTTCTCCGAATATTATTTCCACACATTGCATGATTCATCGCGAAGCTCTTGCTAGTAAGAATTTAAACGAATCCTTTGGTAAAGTGCTAAATTCATGCATTAAACTAGTTAATTGGATAAAGTGCAGACCGTTGAATGAACGACTGTTTGCTGCACTGTGCGAAGAAAGCGGCTCAGATCATCGACATCTGCTGCTACACACACAGGTTCGCTGGTTGTCACGCGGAAAGGTACTTCAACGCGTCTTCGAGCTTTGCAGTGAACTGGCATCATTTTTAATGGATAAAAACTCAGAGCTGGTGAAGTTTGTTTCAGATAATGTACTAGGGGGCTCCGCCCCCTGCTCGCTTCGCTCGCCAACCCCTGGCGTTGGGGCATGACAAAGAGTGAGATGTATGAATTAGATATAGAATAGTGTGCAGGTTTGGATGATGCCTATATAAATACAAAATAGAGTGTTTGGCATAGAGTAATGTTTTATTGGAATATTTCTCTGTATACAACATTAGTAGTAAAGATGGTGTCTTGTCTTTGAATGAGTCTTCCTTGGCATGGATCATTTTTAATTTTAACTTTAATGTGAGATGAACGTCGAACACATGAGAAGGCAAAATAAAGTTGTCCATGTCCAAAAACGGGTTCAGAGAGGTAGATGCCAACCTTGTCCATGGTTTGTCCTTGTGATTTGTTGATGGTCATGGCAAATGCAGGTTTAATGGGGAACTGTCGGTGTTTCAATGTAAAAGGTAATTCTAGGTCAGAACTCGTAAGGTCAATTCCAAGAATGAGAACAGTATTGTTAGCATGTGAATCTGAAAGAACTGTTGCTTGAATAACATCGTGTGTTATGGTGTTGACGACTAACCGTGTGCCATTGCATAAACCCTGTTTAGTGTTACGGTTTCTTAATAGCATGATTATTGTTCCGTTTTTAAGGGTAAGGTTGTGTTGTGGTCATTCGTCCGGGTTAATAGTGTTCAAATATTCTAATGGGAAATTCAGATGTTCATTGTCGTCATCTTTGTCAACTTTGTCAGAGCTTAGAAAGAGCCGTGTCTCTCCAGGAAGTAATGAAATGACCTGGTTAATAATGTGATTAACATTAATATTTTTTGGACATAATATAGTGCGTTGTGTTAACCACATATGCGAAAGCAGTATGGGCCATTGCCTTTTGGTGGCCTGATATGTACTCCGGTAGATGCAAAAGCAAATGAACTATTGTAGGATCTAATGCAGTTCATAAAGTTTTTAATTTCAGGCACATCCTTAGTTAGAAGCTTCTGTAGATATTCAGGATATGAATGTAAAGGAGGCAGTCTAATCTGCCCCTTTTGACAACAACGTGTAAATTCATTATTTGTATTGCCAGTTGTTTCTTCTGTGAAGTTAAGTGAATGACAATGATTGCAAATGACATTCATTAATCCCAATGAATTTTCCTCAATAGTGGACTCATTATTGAAAGCGTTGTCAGCCAACTGGCGTAAGCGTTTAGCAGACGTCTGGTGTTGATGTCTGCGACGGGCATGTTTTGCTTGTGGTGTTTGAGTGCCGCGTTGTTGCATGTCCATTATTTGTGACGCGCTATTTTTGATTTTTAATTGATCCGCCTCCGCTTTGCGCAAAGTCCGTTTCACTCTATGTCGTGCATTGTTTGTATCGTGCCTTGTCCGTTTTTGTATGTCGGTCAGTTGAGCTTTCTGCTTTTTGAGTCCTGCTTGCTTGTTTTCTGGCCGGTCATATGCGCGTTGCTTTGCTCCCTTTTTTGTATGTCTGAGACGCGAGGTCTTTCTTTTGAAATCGTGCTTGTTTTGATGCAGCACTTTGAGACGCGCGCTGTATGCATCTACGTTCAATGTGTCTGTTCATTTGGGCACGTCTCTGTAACGGGGTTACTTGAGCTTTGCGTTTTTTGATCCGAGACATTTTTTCTCACGTATTTTTCGAAGCGCGTTGTATGCGCCGGCGTGTATTTTTTTGGTTTCATTCGTGTTCGTGTGTTTGGTCCCGTTATCCGATCCGAATCGTTTTGTACCCGTGACCGTGTATGCATGACTTGTTTGTTCCTCAGCGTGCGAAATATGTATAAGTAATAAGGAGGATCGCACTCACTGTTAATATGGAGCCTTTTCTCCAGTTGAACGGTTAATAGTGCTTTATTTTAATGAGATCCACCTATGCTGCCTAGTGTGAAGGTGTTGAGATGACGTATGTTTAATATGGACGTTTCCTTTAGATATGTGGGTTTGGGTGTCACTTCTTATTGATTGTGGGGGGGGGGGGGGGGGGGGGGTGTGGATGAGGATTGTTGTTGAGCGAGCGTCTTCTTTCGTTTTGTGTTCCAGGGGCTTGTTGAATCCCCCTCTTTGTGTGTGTCCCGTCCCTTGCTTGTAGGGTGTGTGGGGTGGTTTTGTGTTCTTTTTTTTTGTGTTCCAGGGGCTTGGTAAATCCCCCTCTTGGTGTGTATCCCGTCCGCCCTTTCTTGCGCCTGCGCAGTACGTCTTTTTGCAGCTACGGCCCATGGCCGGATGTGCCTGCGTCCATCATCCGGTTTAGCATTCTCGGTTAGTAATATGGATGGCTTGCAAAATTGGCTTACCTGGCTGATATCTTTTGTCAACTTAATGCACTTAATACATCACTGCAAGGCAGAGATTCAAGCGTGTTGAAAACAGCAGACAAGATAACTGCCTTCAAGAAAAAGTTGAGAATATGGAAGACACGAGTACAAAATAAAAGCTGTGATATGTTTGAACTGTTAACTGAATTTCTGAATGAAAACAATATGGCCATTGATAACTTGGCAACCGATATCTTTGACCATTTGTTGGCGATGGAAGAATACTTTGACAGGTACTTTCCAACAGATAACATTGCCGATTATGACTGGATCAGAAATCCATTTGGTTGTCAGCTTACCGACTTGACCGGGAAGGAAGAAGAACAGTTGGCTGCATTGTCTAGTGACAGAAGTCTCAAACTTAAATTTCAAGAACAAACATTGACCGCGTTTTGGTGCAACGTTAGGAACGAATATGCGCTTTTAGCTGAGAGAGCATTGACTGTGCTGGTCCCATTTGCAACTACCTACCAGTGCGAAGCATCGTTCTCAGCATTAGCTGTGATAAAATCTAAGTTTAGATAACGTCTCCAGGTGGAAGATGACATTCGAGTGTGTCTATCAAAAATCTCACCAAGGATAGACCTTCTCTGCCGACAAAAGCAAGCCCACTCATCTCATTAGTTTCTATGAGTATTAGAGTCTAATGTAATTGTATTTGTAATAGGCTACATTTGAACGTATTAAATAATTAAAACGTTTACCACTGGTAGGTAGCCGTAAAATTAATAGTCTTACTCTTTATTATTAAATGAACAATGTTGTATTGTGATTATGCTGTATGAGTATTAAGCATTAAATATTGTAGTTGTTTTGCATTTTTTGTTTTTGCTAAGCAGGCTTTAGTCCTGTGACTGTCGTATGACACTGTATCATTGACTGTCAATAGTTAGTGTTGTTATGATATGACTACAAAGAATGACTTATTTTATAAAGTCGACTTAGGATTAAAGAAGTTTACACTTTATGCCTGTGGCTATGCTATTATAATTTGGGTTGACAAATCAGGCCGCATCAGGGGTCTGTGAATATTGTATGGCTTGTAAAGGGGTTCCAGGGCTGAAAAAGTTTGAGAACCACTGTATTAACAGATTAGCCGCTACCCCAGTTGTAGCTGAAGCGACAATCAACTGTTTCTTTGCAGAAAAGAAATGTGTAAGTGTTTCATAAAGGTAAGTTTTTCCGCTTCCCCCCAGGGCCGTCAAGAAAGTAGCATTTGGGTATTGGGCTGTTGTCTTCTGTGGCAAGAACAATTTTATTAAAAGCAGCAGATTGTAAGGTATTTAAACTGGCAATCATTCTTTGCTCTTCAACGTCTTGCTCTTCCCGAAGATTTATTGGTGCTGAATGCAAATCAGGTAATGAAGGTGGAATAGTTGGCAAACTGAAGTTCTGTAACGTATATCCAAGGAGTATGAGAGCAGACTGAATGTCTTTAAGTGCATAGGCTTCACAGTTGACGCAAGAATCATCGTTTCCATGCAGCTTGTGGCATATGTCTTGCGTTTGACTCTGGGGCGGGCGCCACAGCGCAGTATGTTGTGTTGTTTGGGCGCCACCTACTGAATTTGGGAAGCCGCTACGTTTGACTCCGGGGCGGGTGCCATGCCCCAGTGTGCATGAGCTTTGGTGCGTCCGCCGTGCATAAATTAACTGTGGTTTAGTAATATAGATAGGTACACTGGTTTAAGATCAGGAAGAATACCGGTTAGTTAGTTAGTTAGATAGCAACAAGTTGAGAATAATGACCAAAGTAAATAAGCAGGGTAGAGCTAAAAGGTGCTGGTCAAAGGTGGGCTTGTTTTATTATTAGATTATATAACATTTTATTAATCACATGGAGAAATTGAAATTTGTATTATTTTGGAATTGTTCAATTGGCAATGGCAGGGTACCATTTATATCATGGCATTCAGTATAAAAAGCCATTTGGCTCCTGTAGAGTCACTCAGAAAAATGGGATAATCTGTGTCTTTTTTTTTCTTTCTCTCTCCTCCTTTACAGGTACAGGAATATATATATTTTTTTCTTCATAAAGGTGCTCTGAGTTTCTTTAATTAAATGCCATTATTGTAGGCAAACCAGCAGTCACATAAAAAGGAAACTAAAGGTTGTGTTGGGTGACAAGGCTCCTTTAAAACCTGGGTTTCTAAAGTGCTGTAATAAAAGGAAAATCAGAATTGTGACAGTTATATTTGCTTTAATGAGGTCAAAGCATTTAACATCAGTTAGAGATCTGTGGTGTAAAAGTGAATGAGACAATACTTTTAGGGAAGAAGAGAAGCGTTTAGAAAAACTGCACTTTAATCTACAAGTGTACTCCGAGCAGAGAAATGGGATTAAAAAAAGTTATTTTGTGAAGGCGTCTGTAAAAGTAACAAGCGAATCTTTCAAAATTTCAAAAAGGCTGATTGTAGAAATAAAGCACAAAACCAGGTCAGTAAAATACTACAGCTTTGAATAGTGCGTCTGGTGTAACATGAGGCCATAAGCAAAAGAAAGAACCGTTCTTTGACAAACAAATGTCACCCTTTGCCTTGAACAAGACCTTTTTTCGATATATTTGAGTTATATTCGAGTAGCGATGTTTGATCTGGCGGTCCTAGTATAGACTATACAGTAAAAAATGGAAAGATTCATTAAAAAATATTCAAAGAGCTATCCTTTAACACTAGAATTACCAGAGTCTACGAAAAAATTTGTAGATCCACCCACCTTAAATCGCTTCTTAAATCCGTTCACACCTCTCCGCCAGCGTCTTTTGTCCTCTAAATGTGCTGATAAAAGACAAGCTGCCAGCAGCCGGCTATTCCATCCCCCCTCCGACTTAGAACGTGAACGCACTTTTCCCAGCTCATGCCTTGATTGATTGTCTGGGAGTGAACTGGAGTTTTAGACTTGAAATAATACGTCGTTATTTGGAACACACGCATTCCATGTGTGTACCATTTCTACAGTAATCTGTGTAAACACATTGTTTAAACAGAAACTTTATCATATTTTAGTAATAAATGTTACAAAATGTAGGCATAAACTATAGAATGCGTAAAGCCCGAGTTCCTAAGATCAAATAAACACTTCCAAAAAAGCTTCACACGCCATACAACAGCTTCCGTGGCATAGCGCGCTAAGATTTGCCTCTCAGAGCGAGTAGCTTTTCTCTGCCTCACAAACATGAGTTCAATTCCCCGCTGGGGATAAAGTGTTACTTCTTTTTTTTCTTTTTAACCTCAAACGGACATAACATTTTTAAATTGGTATGCACTGTCAGTTAATGAGATCGTTATATTTTCATGTGGGATGCTCCTTTTAAAATATTTTTTTAAAAATTGAGACTGCAATTAACATGAACAACTGTCCTTATAACTTATTTTTTTCAAGATCCATAACACACAGACAGACAGAGCACTGTGTAATACAGAGACAGACAGGCAGAGATATATAAATAAACAGGGAAGGCACATGTACTGAAAGAAAAAAAAAAATCAACATGTGAGTTGTTCCTGCAGCACTGAATAAGCTCACCTGCTCTAACATCACTCCTCCCCCGATCTGACTCTCTAAGTAACAGCGCAAGTACAGACACAAATCAAGTGCATGTGTGTACTGTATAATATTAACAAAAAGAGCAGCTTACTACTGAAAATGGCAAATATAGGAGTGAGTGGGGATCGAACCAGGACTCTTGATTACACTTGGTTTGCGTCTGTACTTGTGCTGATCGGGGGGAGGGGTGATGTTAGAGCGGGTGATCTTATTCAGTGCTTATTTCAGTACATGTGCCTTCCCTGTTTGTTTGTATATCTCTGCCTGTCTGTCTCTGTATTACGCAGTGCTCTGTCTGTCTGTGTGTTATGGATCTTGAAAAAAATAAGTTATAAGGACAGTTGTTCATGTTAATTGCAGTCTCAATTGTTAAAAAAATATTTTAAAAGGAGCATCCCACATGAAAATATAACGATCTCATTAACTGACAGTGCATACCAATTTAAAAATTTTATGTCCGTTTGAGGTTAAAAAGAAAAAAAAGTAGTAACACTTTATCCCCAGCGGGGAATTGAACTCATGTTTGTGAGGCAGAGAAAAGCTACTCGCTCTGAGAGGCAAACCTTAGCGCGCTACGCCACGGAAGCTGTTGTATGGCATGTGAAGCTTTTGTGGAAGTGTTTATTTGATCTTAGGAACTCGGGCTTTACGCATTCTATAGTTTATGCCTACATTTTGTAACATTTATTACTAAAATATGAAAAAGTTTCTGTTTTAGCAATGTGTTTACACAGATTACTGTAGAAACGGTACACACATGGAATGCGTGTGTTCCAAATAACGATGTATTTCAAGTCTAAAACTCCAGTTCACTCCCAGACAATCAATCAAGGCATGAGCTGGGAAAAGTGCGTTCACGTTCTAAGTCGGAGGGGGGATGGAATAGCCGGCTGCTGGCAGCTTGTCTTTTATCAGCACATTTAGAGGACAAAAGACGCTGGCGGAGAGGTGTGAACGGATTTAAGAAGCGATTTAAGGTGGGCCGGATCTACGAGTTTTTTCGTAGACTCTGGTAATTCTAGTGTTAACCTGCAGTTGTGCCTTCTTGGGTATGTGTAAAAAAAAAAAAAAAAAAAAAAACAAAAAAAAAAAAAAAAAACAAAAAACCTCACACTATTCCACTCCATTCCAACTAGTGTGGTGATGAGGTGTCGCCTGTTGCATGGCTGCACTTTGGTTCTAATTTGAAATCCTGAGTTGGTTTGTCGTGTGGTGGGTGCGGCAAAGCATGCTCCCAACCTCTCTCTATCTTTCCCAATTTCTTTGGTTTTCCAGTGAGCAAAAATGAGCAATCCTAAGTAGACTTTATAATTGCCTTTCAAAACATCTTTCTATATACAAACAAAATGTTCATTTGTATTGACAACCTCAACTGGGACAGTATTTAATCAGAACAAGCTCTACAATACAGCCCACTAAAGAAAGCTTTCACTCTTATCCCAAAACTGAAATGAGGTGATCTTGAGAGCAATTTCCAAAATCAGGTTTCTACAGAAACTGATGTAGGTGGACAAATTAAAATATATATATATATATTCTAATGACTAAAAAACATCTTTAATTTCATTGCTTTGTAACCTTGAAGTTACATATCATTTCTACTATAGTGGTGATCAAAAGTAGAGAACAATTTATGAACACTTGCTTTTCCTGAAATATTGTTAATCTTCATTTCTGAAAATTTGAAGGAATATTAGCTGTACCCGGGTATATCACTGTTCTACTAGCAGCAGCAACATTTATTTATACAGTGGAACCTCGGTTCATGACCATAATTCGTTCCAAAACTCTGGTCGTAAACTAATTTGGTTGTGAACCAAAGCAATTTCCCCCCATAGGATTGTATGTAAATACAATTGATCCGTTCCAGACCATACGAACTGTATGTAAATATATATTTTTTTTAATTTTCAAGCACAAATATAGTTAAACCATAGAATGTACAGCGTAATAGTAAACTAAATGTAAAAACATTGAATAACACTGAGAAAACCTTGAACAACAGAACACTACCATTGCAAGAGTTTGCGCTATACTGTAGCCTTATGACCCGATCGCTGTAAACATTTTTTTTTTTTTTTTTTTTTTGAGTTTTAAGCACAGGGAAAAAAAGGAACATTTGAACAAATCAGAACTTTATTTAAAAGCCAACCATAAGCAACCAAGAAAGTAACATTACAGGAGTTCACGCTAATAGCATTACAACCTGATCGCTGTGTAAACTTTTTTTTAACGAGTTTTAAGCACAGAGAAAAAAATGAACATTTTAAAAAAGAGAAAACATTGCAATAATTCACGCTACGAACCGAAAAATGAACATTTGAAAAATCTGTAATACAAAAACTAACCATAAACCACCAAGAAAACTAACCTTGCATGATTCGAGTTCTGGCATGAAGTGAGGAGGAACTGGGTGGAGAACAATCCGGTCTCGTCGTAATTGAAGACTTGTTGCGGGATGTAGCCTTCGTCCTCCACTAATTTAGTGAAATTTTTCACAAATTCTTTCGCAGCTTCAGCATCGGAACTAGCAGCCTCTCCATGCCTTACCACACTATGAATGCCACTTCTCTTGCGAAACTTTTCAAACCATCCTCTACTGGCTTTAAATTCCTCACTTTCGGCATTCGTAGAAGGGTAGTTTTGCAGCAAATTGCCATGAATCTTCCTGGCTTTCTCGCATAACATCGCCTCGCTTACGCTATCCCCTGCAAATTGCTTCTCATTCAACCACAATAGCAACAGTTTATCCACCTCTTCCAGCACTTGAGGCCTCTGCCTGGTTAATGCTGTAACATAACATCAGCTGCTTTAATAGATTCTTTCTGCTTTAGAATAGTCGAAATTGTAGATTTTGACTTCTTGTACTCGGCGGCAAGATCAGTAACACGAACGCCACGCTCATACTTTTCAATAATTTCTTTCTTTACTCGATTTCAATTTTCTGCAGAACTTTCTTCTCACCACTCTTCACTTGCTTAGAAGCCATGGATAACTGCAAAAGCACACAAAATACTGTAAAGCACAAAGAGTTCACAGTTAAAGCACGCATGTCTGACTGAGAACAATGAACAGGGAGAGGCTGAACACGTGCTTAAATACAGTAATCGGCGCATACAAACCGGAAGGGAAATGAAATAGAGCACAAAGAGTTCACAGCGAAAGCACGCACGCATGTGCAAGCACGCACTTCTGACTGAGGACAATGCAACACGTGCGGAAATCATCGGCGCGCACAAACCGAAAGGGAAACTGGCTTGTTCGTATACCGTGTGTGTGGTCGTGAACCGAGGCAAAAGTTTGGCGAACTTTTTGTTCGTAAACCGATTTATATGTGTACCGAGACATTCGTGAACCGAGGTTCCACTGTATTGCACATTTTCATAGAAATGGTATAGCTAAAAGTGCTTTACAAGATGAAGAAAGAAAAGTTTATTTGAAACACAAATAAGATTAGGCAATACTAAGTAACAAAGAATAAAGTAAGGTCTGATGGCCAAGAGGACGGAAAAAACAAAAAGAAACTCGATGGGCTTTTGAATAAAAAATTGCCAGACTTCCATGGCCAAGAGACTGCCCCGCCCCCACTGGATATTCTACCTAACATATAAAAATCTAAATCAGTCCTCATGGTTTTCAGGCTTCACATGAAAGAATTTGTTTTACAAATCAAGGCATTTAAACAAAAACATTTATTTTGTGAACACCACAGTGATAAAAAAAAATAGAGAACATTAACCATTGTTTCAGAAAAGAAGACAACATTTTTGGACAGTACAGCTTTCAGTAATTAATAGGAAGTGTAGAGGCCCTTGCTTTGAGTGACTTCAGCATATCTGTGTCCACAGGACATCACTAGTTTCTCACACTATTCTGGTTTGATTTTGGTCCACTCTTCTTCCAACCTCTTCCACAGTTCGGTAACTAGAGGATTTCTTAACCATAACTTTTGTCACCAAGCATTTTGTAGAGATTCTTGAATAGATTTAGATCTGGACTCTGGGCTGGCTATTTCATTATTTCAGTCTTGTTAGCTGCAAGGAACTGCTTTACCTGTTTTGTGGTGTGGCAGTGGACTTTGCCTTATGGGCTGATTGGGAGATGCTTGCAGGGAAGTAATTGCATATTACTGAAGGAGGTTCTGATTAAACACTTGCAGTCACCTTGTCATGTATGTGTATAAGAGGCCCATCTCCTGCTGCAAAGAACATCCCTCAAGCCATGACACTTCCTCCTCCAAATTTAAAGCAGGTTATTTTTAAAAAGCCAGTGCCATTGTTCTCCTGCATACAATTTCATACATTTCAAGCTTGCAATACCAATCAATACTTGACTGTATATGTTTTTTGTGGCATGTTGTTTGCACAAATGATGAGAAAAGGCAAAATATGTGCTATAGCCAAGCCATGAAGAAACACAACAAAATATGATTTTTTTTCCCCAGAATTAATGTTGAATTGCTTTTTTTTTTTTCTGGAGGATGAAGAAAGAGCAACTGATTTGAGTAATTAAAAGTAATTACTTCTATTATCCTGTTTACAGAAGACATTTTAATCAAATTCATTTTATGATGAGGCAGATGTAATTTTAATGTTTTGTGCCAATATCCATCCATCCATTTCTCAACCTGCTGAATCCAAACACAAGGTCACGGGGGTCTGCTGGAGTCAATCCCAGCCAACACAGGGCACAAGGCAGGAAACAATCCTGGGCAGGGTGCCAACCCACCGCAGAACACACACAAACACACCCACACACCAAGCACACACTAGGACCAATTTAGAATCGCCAATCCACCTAACCTGCATGTCTTTGGACTGTGGGAGGAAACCGGAGCGTCCGGAGGAAACCCATGCAGACACGGGGAGAACATGCAAACTCCATGCAGGGAGGACCCGGGAAGTGAACCCAGGTCCCCAGGTCTCCCAACTGCAAGGCAGCAGCGCTACCCACTGCGCCACTGTGCCGCCCACTTTGTGCCAATATGGCATCATGATTTGTGGCAATTTTAAATGCACTTGGAATGAATCGTTGTAATAACATTGCCGAATACCCCTGTGTGTGCTGTGTTGCAGCAATCTGTAAGACAACAAAACTACTGCATCCTGAGCTAAAATGTGTGAGCCCTATCCCATCTCCTCCCCTTCCCTCCACTGCCTAGTGTAGATGTTTTCCAATGTAATCAACAAACATTTATTTCTCATTGGAGAAAGTATTGTAAATCATATATATTGGATTGATGACGTGGTCTCCACCATGTTTCATCAGCGCTACTAGCTAGGGATGCTCTGATCAGCTTTTTTGAAGGCTGGTACCGATCACTGAGTTTACAGTATACAGTAATCCCTCCTCCATCGTGGGGGTTGCGTTCCAGAGCCACCCGCGAAATAAGAAAATCCGCGAAGTAGAAACCATATGTTTATATGGTTATTTTTATATTGTCATGCTTGGGTCACAGATTTGCGCAGAAACACAGGAGGTTGTAGAGAGACATGAACTTTATTCAAACACTGCAAACAAACATTTGTCTCTTTTTCAAAAGTTTAAACTGTGCTCCATGACAAGACAGAGATGACAGTTCCGTCTCACAATTAAAAGAATGCAAACATATCTTCCTCTTCAAAGGAGTGCTTGTCAGGAGCAGTGACTGTCACAGAGATAGAGAGAAAAGTAAACAGATCAATAGGGCTGTTTTTCTTTTAAGTATGTGAAGCACCACGGCACAAAGCTGTTGAAGGCGGCAGCTCACACCCCCTCCGTCAGGAGCAGACAAAGTGAGACAGAGTTTGTTTTTCAATCAAAAATCAATACGTGCCCTTCGAGCTTTTAAGTATGCGAAGCTCCGTGCAGCATGTCGTTTCAGGAAGCAGCTGCACAAAAGATCACAACGTGAAGATAATCTTTCAGCATTTTTAGACGAGCGTCCGTATTGTCTAGGTGTGCGAACAGCCCCCCTGCTCAATCCCCCTATGTCAGGATCAGAGAAAGTCAGCGCAAAAGAAAGAGAAAAGTAAGCTGGGTAGCTTCTCAGCCATCTGCCAATAGCGTCCCTTGTATGAAATCAACTGGGCAAACTAACTGAGGAAGCATGTACCAGAAATTAAAAGACCCATTGTCCGCAGAAACCCGCGAAGCAGCGAAAAATCCGCGATATATATTTAAATATGCTTACATATAAAATCCGCGATGGAGTGAAGCCGCGAAAGGCGAAGCGCGATATAGCGAGGGATTACTGTATTATTGGATCAATCTATTCCTATTTTTTTTTTTTCATTTAAAAAACGTTTTACTGCAAGCTTATGCATAACCAGACACGTAGAAGCCTTTTGCCCTATATTAAAGTGTTAACTTTGGTATTTTTATAATTAACCAATAGACCTGTAGAAAATGCTTCTCATAATTATAAACTGTCATATTGTTTTTTTTCAGTAATGTATCTGTAACGAACCTTAATTTTAAAAAAGTTTTTTCCATTTCTCTTAATAAAAAAAAAATATATACACACGTGCGCATACTCACATAATCGGTTAATATTGGTAAACACTGCTTAAAAGTACATTCATTTATCGGTTTTAATCATTTTAACCATTAATTGCACTACAGCATTTGTTTGCTGTTAAAATATACATTTACTATATTTATATAGGTGCTTTTTTTTCTTCTACATTTAAAGCCAGCTAGACGTACATAATTCTTGTAGTGTAATTATAAATAGGGATTACCACTTTAATAATGCAGTACTTGTTTCTTACCAAACCCTATACTGTATGACACACACAAACAGTAAACACAGTACACCTCTTTCAAAAAGCAGCAAATGTGTCAGATGTTCATAAGATGTTCATCAAGAAGACACAAGTCTAACATGCTTAACAAGTTTATAAGCAAAACACAGATGTTGCTGTTAAGCTAGCAGGCACATTGTTTTCTCAGGAGCAATTTTCAAAACCGTCTATCTTTTTCCAATTTAAAATATAAACTGCTGTATGTACTTAATACAAACAAGCTGTCCATACTCAAATGTTGTCTGTTTTTCTTAAAGGACAAAACAAAAAGGTTTGAGTTATTAATGTAGTTTGTCATTTGTCTAATTGCACAAGACAACCTGTCTGATTCCTTTTTATTAGTGTATTGCTCCCCCTTATTTAACGTAAAGGCTACTATTCCAGTCTTATCTTACTCTCTGGTTAAAAATAAATAAATAAATAAATAAAAAAAGCCTTGGGGCTCATTTATACTTCACACTTAGAACGCGTATGCGCCCGCATCATGGCCGCCACGCGTTCTGAGCGTTCATTTGATGCGTCCTCTGAGCAGGTCCTCAGAAATTAACACGACGCGTGCGCGAGTTGCAGTACCAGCAAAAAGTCGGGGGGCGCAGTGTGCTAAAAGTTGGAATGTGATGTCAGAGTCTCTGTTTACTATCTACATGTGACAGAAAGCCACTTTGCAGATCCTACAAGATCGGTGTGCGCGCTTCGATATTTGATAAATGGTTCGATGTGGTGAAGCAAAATGCCGACATACAAATGTGTTCGTGGTGCTTTTATATTCAAGCGTCGCATATTCCCGATCATAATGACACGATACGTTTTAAAATTCTCACATACCGTCTTCTGTGCTATCTTATTTTTTGGGCTTCCTCTGCTCCTGACAGCAGCGAATCGCCAGCAATAGATCGCCACACTGAGCACATTAAATGTATGATATTCCAACTCTCTGCACATTTAGAATCCTTAGATTTATACTTTATCACTTTCATGATGAAAAGCATTAAAGTATGTATATTACATTTTACAGATAAGTCGGTAATTTAGTTTAAATAATGAATACTGTTAATAATTACACACATGGGGTGACACAGTGGCGGAACGTTAACGCTGCTGTCTTGCAGGGAGTCACGTCGCTGATATTCCCTGCCTGGAGTTTACACGTTTTCCTGTTGGGTTTCCTCAGTGTGCTCCAGTTTCCTACCAAAGAGATGCAGAGTTGGGGATTTGGTGCTGCTAAAATGACGCCAGTGTATGTGTGTGCTTGTATTCACACTGTGATGAGCCGAAGCATCTTCCAGGGATTGTTTCTCACTTGTGCCCAATGCTTGCTGGAATGGACACATCCCTGGATTTAATCAATAAACATCCTTTTCAGAGATATTGCGGTAAGGTGTCATCGGAATTTAATGGGTGTTCTAGGCAATTCACAACACAGAGAAGCCGAACATGTTCTCACCGTGATAATATCTTGCACTGCCATATGGCGGATTCCTCCAGATTTATGTAAAGTACGCGCGCAAGTATAAACACTTCAACGCTTGCGTAGCAGGAGCGTCCGCTGCAGCATGCGTCGCATCGCGTGAAGTATAACTCCGGCCTTACACTACAGGAAGTATGTACGCTTCCAGGAAAAACCCTGTCCTGGCTCAACTACTGTAAGGCTTCAAAAAGCAGGCTGAAAAGATCATTTTTTGTGATAAGCCAATTTACTGATAACTGATCTAGTCGTTTATAGTGAAAACCAGTAACGGCGTACTGCACGATAACGTGCAGTGAATACACTTCACTTGAGCATTCATAGTTTTCCTTGTCTTTCTCTGCACATTTACCATTCGTTTGCTCAGAGGTTGTTGCGTTTGCTGCTTCCTGAGCAGCTCTTCTTTTCTCCGCCCTAGCGGCCTGCTGCTTCTCTTCTTTCGTCGACATCTTTTCGCATTAAAACTGATTAAGTTTGTTTTTGTGTTGAAATTACTTAGTACGTTTTTTTTAATTTTTCACTTCAATCTGCCTCAAGAATGATTAAAGATATGAAGAGGTAGGGGAAGTGACCGCGAAGGTGGTAGGGAATGATATCGATGCACGTACGCATGCGCCGCACGGCCACCTGCTGTCCTCTGCCGAGAGTTGATTCTACAGTAAAATAAAATTAAAATAAAAAGAGTAATAAAAATCATCACCCCGAAAGCAGATAGTAGACGTCACATAGTATATGTGTATCAAATTTCAGGTCAATAGGTGAAACAGTTTGCGAGGTACAGGTGATTTAAAATCCTGGACAGACAAACAAACAGCCACAGTAGCGTATTATATACAGTGCATCCAGAAATTATTCACAGCGCATCACTTTTTCCACCTTTTGTTATGTTACAGCCTTATTCCAAAATGGATTAAATTCATTTTTTTCCTTCAGACTTCTGTACACAACACCCCATAATGACAACGTGAAAAAAGTTTACTTGAGGTGTTTGCAAATTTATTAAAAATAAAAAAACTGAGAACTTACATGTACATAAGTATTCCCAGCCTTTGCTCAATACTTTGTCGATGCACCTTTGGCAGCAATTACAGTCTCAAGTCTTGTTGAATATGATGCCACAAGCTTGGCACACCTATCCTTGGCGAGTTTCGCACATTCCTCTTTGCAGCACCTCTGAAGCTCCGTCAGGTTGGATGGGAAGCGTCGGTGCACAGCCATTTTAAGATCTCTCCAGAGATGTTCAATCGGATTCAAGTCTGGGCTCTGGCTGGGCCACTCAAGGACATTCACAGAGTTGTCCTGAAGCCTCTCCTTTGATATCTTGGCTGTATGCTTAGATTTGTTATTCTGCTGAAAGATGAACCGTCGCCCCAGTCTGAGGTCGAGCGCTCTGGAGCAGGTTTTCATCCAGGATGTCTCTGTACATTGCTGCAGTCATCTTTCCCTTTATCCTGACTAGTCTCCCAGTTCCTGCTGCTGAAAAACATCCCCACAGCATGATGCTGCCACCACCATGCTTCGCTGTAGGGATGGTGCCAGGTTTCCTCCAAAAGTGACGCCTGGCATTCACACCAAAGAGTTCAATCTTTGTCTCATCAGACCAGAGAATTTTCTTTCTCATGGTCTGAGAGTCCTTCAGGTGCCTTTTGGCAAACTCCAGGCGGGCTGCCATGTGCCTTTTACTAAGGAGTGGCTTCCGTCTGGCCACTCTACCATACAGGCCTGATTGGTGGATTGCTGCAGAGATGGTTGTCCTTCTGGAAGGTTTTCCTCTCTCCACGGAGGACCTCTGGAGCTCTGACAGAGTGATCATCAGGTTCTTGGTCACCTCCCTGACTAAGGCCCTTCTCCCCCGATCGCTCAGTTTAGATGGCCGGCCAGCTCTAGGAAGAGTCCTGGTGGTTTCGAACTTCTTCCACTTACGGATGATGGAGGCCACTGTGCTCATTGGGACCTTCAAAGCAGCAGAAATATTTCTGTAACCTTCCCCTGATTTGTGCCTCGAGACAATCCTGTCTCGGAGGTCTACAGACAATTCCTTTGACTTCATGCTTGGTTTGTGCTCTGACATGAGCTCTCAACTGTGGGACCTTATATAGACAGGTGTGTGCCTTTCCAAATCATGTCCAGTGAACTGAATTTACCACAAGTGGACTCCAATTAAGCTGCAGAAACATCTCAAGGATGATCAGGGTAAACAGGATGCACCTGAGCTCAATTTTGAGCTTCACGGCAAAGGCTGTGAATACTTATGTACATGTGCTTTCTCAATTTTTTTATTTTTAATAAATTTGCAAAAACCTCAAGTAAACTTTTTTCACGTTGTCATTATGGGGTGTTGTGTGTAGAATTCTGAGGAAAAAAATGAATTTAATCCATTTTGGAATAAGGCTGTAACATAACAAAATGTGGAAAAAGTGATGCGCTGTGAATACTTTAAGGATGCACTGTATAAGATAAGCCGATTTAGATCTGAGCGTCCCTAATACTAGCAGATACCGTGTTGTGTCAGAAGGACAAGTAACAGAGGCAGCTTTGTGATGTGCTCAACTGCAATAAAAGTGAAATGATTTTTTTACCAGTTGATAAATTTATACTGGTATCTTATTTCTGCCAATGTACTGTACTGCACACCATCATTCTGAGTGCTTTATAGCAAAGTCATATAGTTGGCAGGGAAATATAAAATAATGACTGTGTTTAAACAATTGTGAGTAATTTTGTCTGGGTTTCATATATGCATTACAGGCAGCGAGAAATGTCCTGGTTACACTTTTGTTTTTGATTACATCATTCTTTCGTATGTGCAGAAAATCCTGTTTTTGTGAATGGGTGTGATTTGAAGAGTAACTCATTTGGAGGCCGCATCTTTTAAGCAATACTATGCACTGTGAGGGGAAAAAATGCTAATAATAAAACACAAAATAACAAAGTACATGTGCAATAACCAATGTTTGAATATTTTTCATACGAATATTCCAACTCTAATTTTTGGCTAAGTTAACAACCTTGTTTCAAGCAATAGTCATGTTGGTGTGGACACCTGTATTCATGGGCCTTCTTACTCCTCTTTGGTATTAAACAGTGTCTGTTTATAGAAAATCCATCTGAAATTTATAAATATGATCACTCTTTGGGGGTTTACGCAATGTCCAAACGTTTGTGTGTTTTTGTGTGCAAGTACTGCCTTCCTCATGGGTTAGTCAAAATCAAAGTTCAAGTTTGATGAATCATGTTGAACATTCTGGTGAGGATGACAAACCGTTTATACTCAACTTGTATTCATTCAGCAGTTATTAATTAAATTTTGAGAGGTAGAGAAAAATAAATACTAGGATAATCAGTGCTTCGGAGTTTGAGTTGGGAACAGCTGTCTGGTAACTGGAGTTGGGGGGGGGGATCAACTCCATCTAAATGTAAATTGTTATATAATGTGTAAGTTTTCAATGTCACATACTGTATACTAATTCAGTTAAACTTTTTTTCTTCTAGCCTTTTGTTAATAAGAATCTATACATTTTGTAAGGTTTCTCTTGCGTTTTATTCTACTCAATGTTTATGATTTATGATTTATTTAATCAACAATTTAAAAAATCCTCGGCAGCACTGCTACAGCCTTTAAACCCAAACTTTTAATAGGTTATGTTACTTAAATTCAGCCAGACCACAGTGATGAATGTGTTGTATCTTGTATATTGTGTGCTTTTAGTAAAGATAGATTAATATATTTTCTAATTATAAATAGAGGCGTCTGAGTCAGTGGCACCATAAACTGAGGAGCTGGAGTCAAAGGTTTTGTGTACCGACTCCATAGCCCTAATCTGTATGCTGATGAGACATCAGCTCATTAATAATAATGAGTGTAGTAATATTTAATGGACAACATAAATTAACTCTCATCAAATTGCACAGTGTACTAATGCTTACTGTTTGCCTAATCTTTGTTTTTTATTTTTCTTCAAACATTTGTCCCAACTTAAACTTTTAACAACTTTTTCAATTAAACATGTATCTATTATTTCTGAATTCATGTAAAATCCACTTTTCTTTTGTTGTCTTAAGTTGTCTGACATTGGTTTTTGTCTGTTTACAAATCCTAAAATGGCCATTGAGGTGTATGTAGGTTAACGGTAATCTTTTTGTAGTTGTAGACTGCATCTTGTTTGGTCCCATAGAATTTAAATATGTGTTATATGTGCTTTCAGTATATTCGCCACATGCTCGTTGTTATACAAATGAACATTACTTTGGCTTCAAAAATGTAATGATCTACTCAAGTTTATGGTTTGCTGTTTCGTTTTCAGTAATTAAGTATAGTGTTTATTAAACACTCTGCTTGTCTGTGTGATTATGCATTACATACCATATCATTGTACATGTTTTCCTTTTGCTTCAAAGCATTATGAGTTGATCTACACAAATATCATCAGAGATAACTTTTTGACACAATGAATAATTGTATTTTAGTGTCAATATGAGCAATTAATTTTACTACAGTGAATGATGATAAAGGTAAATGGCAGCTGCTTTACATCCATATTACTAAACGAGAATGGTAAACTGGATATGGACGCAGGGACCTGCCCGTGGATGCAGGAGACATAGTGCGCAGGTGCCACACAAAGCCCCCCTCCCCAGAGTGAAACGGGAGAGACTACGAACGTGCGCAGGCGCCACACAAAGCCCCCCCCGCCCCAGAGCAAAACGGGAGAGACTACGAAACCGTCTGACATGCCGCAAGCAGGATAAAGCGAGGTCAGAAATAAAAGACAGAGTAGGAAACAAAGTAAAACGTCATAAAGAGGTTAAAGAACGGGGCCAAACACATGGAGAGCAGGTTACAGATGATGAAAACTGGAATGCAACAGCTTCAAAAAAACCTAGGCACGAAACACATGCACAGCGAGGGACAGAATATAAAGGCGGAAACAACGACAGTTAAACGTCCACACCACACAGCGGAGGCAGACATGGAAGGTGCAGGCGCCTACGAAATGCAAAGGCGCCTACACAGCATGGTGAAACCCGACATAATACGGAAGGTGCAGGCGTTGCCGCCATATTGTGAGTGGCACTAATGCGTAGTGAGGGCGCAGGCGTCACCGCCATATTGTGCGTGGCACTACTGCTGAGTAAAGTTAAGAATAATGTGCTACTTGGTGTGACACACGAACCCCCCCACAGACTACGGAGTCCAAGGAGACTACAAACGACATAACCACACAAACAACAGGAGTCAGCGCCCAACCCCAGTGTAAAACGGGACAGAATACGGAGTCGAGAAAGGTTCACAAATCAAACCCGACATAATACGCCACCCCAGAGTAAAACGGGACAGACTACGGAGTCCAGAAAGGGTCACAAATCAATTGGGAGTACGGAAAGCGCCAGATAGTACGCAAACACACTACACATGCATGATCCATGCACCTCTAATAACCCACAAGCAAAAACACGATATAGTACAGAAACCCCACAAATACGGACTCCACAACATATTTGAATCACATTACAGTGATACAATGTTAACAGTGAAACCACACAAGACACAGGCACAACACCTGATGGGTAATAAGAATAAACGAACACTCCGTATTAAAGGTTCGTCATCCTCACACGTGAAGACTATTACAGCATAAGTTAATCATCGCTTTACAGTCATACATTTTTAACAATTCAACCACAGAAAACGCTACGTATTAACAGTAAGTGCAATCCATTATCCATATTACTAACGCTAAACAAGGAAGAACTAATGGAGTTGCGCTCACGCCTCCAAAACAATAGACCACATACCACTGTTAACGCAACGGGCTATATTATGTCCAAAGAATATTGATGTTGGTCACATAAATAACCAAGTCATTGCATTACTTCCTGGAGAAAGCCGCCTCTTTATAAGTACTGACAAAATTGATTCTGAAGACGACATTGAACATCTTAATTTCCCTTTACAATATCTGAACACTATTAACCCAGCCGGATTGCCACAACACAATCTTAACCTTAAAATCAGAACAATTGTCATGCTATTAAGAAACCTTAATACTAAACAGGGTTTATGCAACGGTACACGTTTAGTCATCAACACCATGACAAACAATGTTATTGAAGCAAAAATACTTACAGGATCACATACTGACAATACTGTTTTAATTCCTTGAATTGACCTTACAAGTTCTGCCCTTGAATTGCCATTTACACTTGGGGTGACGCCAATTTCCCAGTAAACCTGCATTTGCCATGACAATCAACAAATCCCAAGCACAGACCATGGACAAAGTTGGCATATATCTCTCTGAGCGCGTATTTGGACATGGACAACTTTATGTAGCCTTCTCATGACTTCGGCGTTCATCTGACATTAAACTTAAAGTTATAAATACTCAAATACCAACGAAAAATCATTCAAGGACAACAAACCATCTTTACTACAAATATTGTATATAAAGAGAAATTCCAATAAATCTTTGTGATTTACCATACAATGCGTTCTTTACTTCCTATCCACCATCTAAAACTGTGGAGGCAAAACAGGCACGGGTTCAAACCGAACGAGCTCAACTGACGGATATACGCCTTCAACGTGTGTCTCAAACCGCAGAAGCAGGGCAAGCACGGGTTCAAAACAACGCAAACTCCTACAACGCACGTCTGAAACTACGGCTGACCAGCGGGTATGGGTTCAAAACGCCGGGGGTAGGCGAGCGACGCGAGCAGGGGGCGGAGCCCCCTTGTTTAAACTAATTTTTATATGGTTGGTCTATTCCATATAGTGCATATCACAGTAATGCCACTGTCATGCATACAGTTGTGAAAGTTTGTGGACCCTTTAGAATTTTCTGTATTTCTGCATAAATATGACCTAAAACATCATCAGATTTTCACTCAAGTCCTAAAAGTAGATAAAGAGAAACCAGTTAAACAAATGAGACAAAAATATTATACTTGGTCATTTATTTATTAAGGAAAATGATCGAATATTACATATTTGTGTGTGGCAAAAGTATGTGAACCTCTAGGATTAGCAGTTCGTTTGATGGTGAAATTAGAGTCGGGTGTTTTCAATCAATGGGATGACAATCAGGTCTGAGTGGGCACCCTGTGTTATTTAAAGAACAGGGATCTATCAAAGTCTGCTCTTCATATCACATGTTTGTGGAAATGTATCATGGCATGAACAAAAGAGATTTCTGAGGACCTCAGAAAAAGTTGTTGATGCTCATCAAGCTGGAGAAGGTTACAGAACCATCTCTAAAGAGTTTGGACTCCACCAATCCACAGTCAGACAGATTGTGTACAAATGGAGGAAATTCAAGACCATTGTTACCCTCCCCAGGAGTGGTCGACCAACAAAGATCACTCCAAGAGCAAGGCGTGTAATAGTCGGCGAGGTTACAAAGGAACCCAGGGTAACTTCTAAGCAACTGAAGGCCTCTCTCACATTGGCTAATGTTCATGTTCATGAGTCCACCATCAAGAGAATACTGAACAACAATGGTGTGCATGGCAGGGTTGCAAGGAGAAAGCCACTGCTTTCCAAAAAAAAAAACATCGCTCGTCTGCAGTTTGCTAAAGATCACGTGGACAAACCAGAAGGGTATTGGAAGAATGTTTTGTGGACGGATGAGACCAAAATGGAACTTTTTGGACTAAATGAAAAGTGTTATGTTTGGAGAAAGGAAAACAGGTGTGCAGGACTGATCAACAGTTACCGGAATCGTTTAGTTGCAGTTATTGCTGCAAAGGGGGGGGGGTCACACCAGATACTGAAAGTAAATGTTCAAATAGTTTTGCCACTCACAAATATGTAATATTCGATCATTTTCCTTAATAAATAAATGACCAAGTATATTATTTTTGTCTCATTTGTTTAACTGGTTTCTCTTTATCTACTTTTAGGACTTGAGTGAAAATCTGATGATGTTTTAGGTCATACTTATGCAGCAATATAGAAAATTCTAAAGGGTTCACAAACTTTCAAGTACAACTGTAAGTAGTTTTAATTTAATAGTATACAGTCGTGTGCCAATTTACAGCTGACCGATTTGAGACCTATTCATACTTATGGCCGAGGACCATAAGAAAACAATTGGGGGCGATGTTCTAGAAATTACAACAGCCAGCACCTACAGGCTATATGACTTTTGTTTATCACATACTTGGGGTCGTGCTGCCAGCCTAGAATGATACACACTTCATAAAAGCAGTGAGAGCAGCAGCGGTGGAACTGCAAAGGTAGCAGTCTTTCGGTTGACAACCTGTGTCCTGTCGGCGGAAGAGAGAGCCCATTTAAGAAGCACGTAGTGATTCACACACACAGAGCACGTAGAAGAACACATACAAAACAAAGCATTTAACGTGCTACCTTAGTTGTGATGGGATTTGAGAAACTAGTAAACAAAACTATTTTAAGATGTAATTTATGATGTTCTACTTTAATGATAAAAACTACGTGATTAAGGTGGAAATTTCAAGGTTAAAGTTAACATTTCAAGCTTTTTTCCCCCCAATGTGTCCTTTTCTCTATACTCTAATAATCTTCCATATGACACTCAGACGGTGGGCTACGACTTTCCTTTTCACTGCGACTTTGATGTGAGACAACTTCTTTTTTTATTTCGGCACTGTGCGACTTTGTGAACTTGAGCTTTTAAGTTTCTCCAACACTGTATGTCACTTGATCAACTTCCTTTTGTTGTTTATTCCACTGTTAAACCATCAAATACTACGTTTTTCCTTGCTTCCACTTGGTATTCATTGAAATTCTTCTATTTTACCCTGTGTTTTTGCCATTGGCATTTCACAGAACACTGAGCTTAAGGGCTATTTATATTGATTTGCATATTCAAAAAGGCGTATTTCTGGGAGGAGTTGGGGAATGGCAGCAGGTGCGTGCACGTGCGTTATTTTCACGCTGACAGGGATTTATGTAGCGGAAGAATGTGGAAGTTGGCGTACTCACAGATTTATGCTTTTGGATTTTTTTGTGCATACCAACATTACCGCTTTTGTCCGTACGCCATGTTATAGTGTGAATTCTATGCACTGCATTACGCAAGAGGCCCCAGTACTTTTTGGCAGATGTTATCTTTATGGAGAGCTGCAACTTTTCCACCTTATCACAGGCAGTACTTCAGTTTCTTCACAACAACCAGATGAATTTTAATGACATTTTAGCAGTGGTTACAGATTAATGCATCATACTGTCTGAAAGCATACCAGGACGTTTTAAAAGGGTTTATGCCTAACAGTGTACATTCAACCAGCTTGTGTCATGTCATCAGTTTGGTGGGAGAGACCTGGCAGAACTAGAAATACTTTAGTGAAGCTGCATCACTAATGATGTGGGTAAAGTCTGCCTTGTTCAAGAAGCCTGCCAGGAACTGCCGAAGTAGGAAACACCAGGTGGAATAGCTGGTTTGAATCGGTAGGCTACCTCATTGAACATAATAACTTCTACAAAAAGTTCTTTCTAGCCAAGAACACATCAGCTCACGCTGTAACAAATATGCTACACCCTACAGTGCATCCGGAAAGTATTCACAGTGCATCACTTTTTCCACATTTTGTTATGTTACAGCCTTATTCCAAAATGGATTAAATTCATTTTTTTCCTCAGATTTCTACACACAACACTCCATAATGACAACGTGAAAAAAGTTTACTTGAGATTTTTGCAAATTTATTAAAAATAAAAAAATTAAGAAAGCACATGCACATAAGTATTCACAGCCTTTGCCATGAAGCTCAAAATTGAGCTCAGGTGCATCCTGTTTCCCCTGATCATCCTTGAGATGTTTCTGCAGCTTAATTGGAGTCCACCTGTGGTAAATTCAGTTGATTGGACATGATTTGGAAAGGCACACATCTGTCTATATAAGGTCCCACAGTTGACAGTTCAGGTCAGAGCACAAACCAAGCATGAAGTCAAAGGAATTGTCTGTAGACCTCCGAGACAGGATTGTCTCGAGGCACAAATCAGGGGAAGGTTAAAGAAAAATTTCTGCTGCTTTGATGGTCCCAATGAGCACAGTGGCCTCCATCATCCGTAAGTGGAAGAAGTTCGAAACCACCAGGACTCTCCTAGAGCTGGCCGGCCATCTAAACTGAGCGATCGGGGGAGAAGGGCCTTAGTCAGGGAGGTGACCAAGAACCCGATGGTCACTCTGTCAGAGCTCCAGAGGCCCTCTGTGGAGAGAGGAGAACCTTCCAGAAGGACAACCATCTCTGCAGCAATCCACCAATCAGGCCTATATGGTAGAGTGGCCAGACGGAAGCCACTCCTTAGTAAGAGGCACATGGCAGCCCGCCTGGAGTTTGCCAAAAGGCACCTGAAGGACTCTCAGACCATGAGAAAAAAAATTCTCTGGTCTATTTGGACAAAGATTGAAGTCTTTGGTGTGAATGCCAGGCGTCACGTTTGGAGGAAACCAGGCACCGCTCATCACCAGTCTAATACCATCCCTACAGTGAAGCATGGTGGTGGCAGCATCATGCTGTGGGGATGTTTTTCAGCGGCAGGGACTGGGAGACTAGTCAGGATAAAGGGAAAGATGACTGAAGCAATGTACAGAGACATCCTGGATGAAAACCTGCTCCAGAGTGCTCTTGACCTCAGACTGGGGCGACAGTTCATCTTTCAGCAGGACAACGACCCTAAGCACACAGCCAAGATATCAAAGAAGTGGCTTTAGGACAACTCTGTGAATGTCCTTGAGTGGCCCAGCCAGAGCCCAGACTTGAATCCGATTGAACATCTCTGGAGAGATCTTAAAATGGCTGTGCACTGACGCTTCCCATCCAACCTGATGGAGCTTGAGAGGTGCTGCAAAAAGGAATGTGCGAAACTGGCCAAGGATAGGTGTGCCAAGCTTGTGGCATCATATTCAACAAGACTTGAGGCTGTAATTGCTGCCAAAGGTGCATCGACAAAGTATTGAGCAAAGGCTGTGAATACTTATGTACATGTAATTTCTCAGTTTGTTTATTTTTAATAAATTTGCAAAAACCTCACGTAAACTTTTTTCACGTTGTCATTGTGGGGTGTTGTGTGTAGAATTCTGAAGAAAAAAATGAATTGAATCCATTTTGGAATAAGGCTGTAACATAACAAAATGTGGAAAAAGTGATGCGCTGTGAATACTTTCCGGATGCACTGTATGTGCAAAGCATGCAATTATTCAACTTAAAATTATATATCGAGCACATCTGTCTTGTTTAAAATTGTCCAAAATGTTTCCAGTTCAAGATCCAACCTGCAAACGTTGCAATCAAGTTCCACACTCATTGGGCCATGTGTTTTGGGCGTGCACCAAATTAACAGTTAACAATGCCCTTTAGACAGCCTTGGTGTCACAATCCCTCCTAAGCCATTAACAGCTGTGTTTGGTGTACTTTCAGATGGGCTTAAAGTGGAGAAGGACAAACAAACTAATTGCCTTTACTACACTATTGGCACATAGACTTGTCTTGCTCAACTGGAAGAATCGTAACTCACCTATTCTAAGTGACTGGGTAACTTGATGTTACATATCTGAAATTGGAAAAAGTCAAATTGTCATTTAGACGATTTCTACAAAACTTTTTCAAAACCTGGCATCAATAACATTTCAGAATCCATCCATCCATCCATTGTCTCCCGCTTATCTGAGGTCGGGTCGCGGGGGCAGCAGCTTGAGCAGAGATGCCCAGATTTCCCTCTCCCCGGCCACTACTTCTAGCTCTTCCGGGAGAACCCCAAGGTGTTCCCAGGCCAGTCGAGAGACATAGTCCCTCCAGCGTGTCCTGGGTCTTCCCCGGGGCCTCCTCCCGGTTAGACGTGCCCGAGCCACCTCATCTGACTCCTCTCGATGCGGAGGAGCAGCGGCTCTACTCTGAGCCCCTCCCGGATGACTGAGCTTCTCACCCTATCTTTAAGGGAAAGCCCAGACACCCTGCGGAGGAAACTCATTTCAGCTGCTTGTATTCGCGATCTCGTTCTTTCGGTCACTACCCATAGTTCATGACCATAGGTGAGGGTTGGAACATAGATCAACTGGTAAATTGAGAGCTTCGCCTTGCGGCTCAGCTCCTTTTTCACCACGACAGGCCGATGCAGCGCCCGCATTACTGCGGATGCCGCACCGATCCGCCTGTCGATCTCACGCTCCATTCTTCCGTGACTCGTGAACAAGACCCCGAGATACTTGAACTCCTCCACTTGGGGCAGGATCTCGCTACCAACCTTAAGAGGGCACTCCACCCTTTTCCGGCTGAAGCATTTAAATTGAGGAAGCGGATTGTCTCCCCTCTTTTTTTTTTTTTTTTTTTTTTTTTTTTTTTTTTTTTTTTTTTTTTTTTTTTTACTCTATTTTTATTCATTCATTAATTTATCAATTTACGTATTTTTACTAGTTAAAAGTTTTACTGTGTTGGCCTAGTTCTCTTTTTCATGCGTGGGGGTTGATTTGTTTCTAACCTAGTTTTGTTAAACTTGACTTGCTTGTATGGAATGTTATTTGATTTTAATAAAATCAATAAAATGCTTAAAAAAGAAAGCTAGTTTTAAATTAGAAAGCTTCAATGTAAATACAGGTAAAGCTAAGGTTATGGTTGGAGGTGAAGAGACAGGATGTATAAAATAGATGGGTTCTTGGTTATGTGGCAGACAAGCGATCCCTGCCAGCATTAAGAGAGTTTTGGTGCCCAGGGCAGCTGGGTAGTTATTGTGGTCCCAAAAACTCACAATATCTTTTGATTTGGATCTTATAGGTTGTATTGAGTAAATAAAGCTGAAAAAAATATTTTTGTATGTGTTTTCATTTTATGGTGCAAAGAAACAAAAAGTGAATATTTTCAACGGGGGTGAATCTTTACTATACCCACTGTACATTAAGACCATTGCATAATATCTAAATGAAAATCCATTTCATTTTTAGATTGACATGCTACAAAAACAGGGGAAAGACTCAGAGGGAGGAATGCTTTTGCAAGGCACTGTATAATGTACAGCATAAGATACATTAATATTAAACATATTTAAGTATATGTTCTTGTTTTTCAAAATTCTTATCATAGAGTGGGACCAGCCCAAAGTCTTGTACAGTAACGCTTACTGCTTAGCCACTTAAATATTATTGTATAACTTTTACCCTTGCCATGTGGTGGAACATGCATACAGGTGCATCTCCAAAGTTCAGACTCTTTAGGCAGTGCCGTGTGAACTGAAGGAGTTCAAAAAGAGGTGTGAAGAACAATGTGGCAGGTCAAATGGTCCACCTTTGACCCACAGAGTAGAGGTGGTGGGGCTTGTGTGGTGTGAAGACTCTTGAAGACGGCAATCCCACTTGAAGATGATTATATTGTGATATAAATTTTTCGCCAAGTTGACCACCCCATGTCATTTTTTTCCTATCCAAAAATGTACTCTTGTTAATTTTAGTTGTTCTACTGCTACTACGAATTAACATGTTTTTAACATCCCACTAACTGCACAACCCTGTATTCCTTTTCCTCACTTTAGGTACAATATTCTGAGTGGCTTGACTTATGTTTCATTGCAACTTTTTTAATTGAGTCACATGAATGCATGGGTAATGTAGAAGTTGTGAAACATTAAAATTTACATTTTATTTTTCAATTGACATATTGAGTTTATTTTATAAAGTTGGTAGTCTAGTCACATTTTCAACAACATGTAGTTACAATATGTTTTAATTTTTTATTACTACTAGGGGGCGCTGCTCGCTTTGCTCGCCAACCACAGGGTTTTGGTCCTGTGGAAATAAATTTTTCTTTCTTTTTCATGGGAATTGTTACATATGCATTATGTTCACTTTTAAAACTTCAGTAAAAACAATGTTTGAAATGAACCTTTCTTCAAGATCACATTGAATTTTGATTCCTTGTTTGCTCTTGCAGTGTGATAATGCAACGTATAACTGGCCATGAGTGAATATTGTTTCTTTGTCTCTTATAAATAAACTGACTTTTTCAAGTGTTTGTCATTGTCATTGCAAACGTTTTAATATGAATGGCATATCAAGATCACCCTTTTGCCTGAACACCATTTCGAGTTCATTCAATAAAAATAACACTTTCTGATAAAACAATCTACTTATGAAACTGGGAATATCCAGAGCCGACGTAGCCAGTGGCATTGTTCTCAAAAAGTTGTGGAATTCTGGCCATTGTGGATTACACATCATTGTAAGAAATAAATCTGTCCGACCGATAGTTCTGGATATTGCCATTGCATCATGATATAACTGTTGCAATGCTCTTGGACTACCTTGATATGATGATGGTAATATTACTGCTTTACCTATTTTGAATTTGTCTGAACTATTGATATTTGAATTTTGAACGTGATCAATGAGATGTTGCATATGTTCCGTGCTAAGTTTAACTTGATTCGATTTAATAAAGAAGAGACAATTAGCTGTGACTTTTACATATCTTATAAATAATTTGCCAGTCTCCTCACTCACTCACTCACGTCCGTCCGAAGCCGAATGCGCAGTCGCCTTCTGCGCGTGTCCGAAGCCGAATGCGCAATTGCCTTCTGCGCAGCTGCCCGAAAAACCTTACGAGACCGACATCACGGCAGGTGGCGGATTTACGACCACGAAAATTCAAAGAGAAAGGCGACTTCGACCAACATCGCGGTAGGGTCCGTCCGAAGCCGAATGCGCAGTTGCCTTTTGCGCGTGTCCGAAGCCGAATGCGCAGTCGCCTTCTACGCAGGTGCCTGAAAAACCTTACGAGACCGACATCGCGGCAGGCGGCTGATTTACGGCTGCGAAAATTCAAAAAGAAATGCGACTTCGACCAACTTTGCGGCAGGCGGCGGATTTACGGCCTCAAAAATTCAAAGAGAAAGGCGACTTCGACCATCATCGCGGCGGATTTACGGCCACGAAAATGCAAAGAGAAAGGCGACTTCGACCAACATCGCGGCAGGCAGCGGATTTACGGCCGCAAACATTCAAAGAGAAAGGTGACTTCGATTAAAGCTCTAGAGGCCTGAAAGCCAATTTCGACTACAGCTCCAGCCCTAATTACGCATTCATTCAATACACCTATATCAGGTTTGTGGTGCTTATACTTATTACTTACTATTCCACTCGTGCCCGTTTCATCTTTATGTTGTCGAAAAGGGCTCTTTGTCTAGCGTATTAATAATGTAATGTTGCGATAGATGTTGTGATGATAGAGGGGAGTTAAATACATGGGAATGTATCTCTAATTTTGAACCAAAATATTGTGTGGGTGTTATTAGTTTTCCTGGATGCGTTTCATATTGTATGACCACCTTATTTCGCCATCTGTAAAAAGCAAAGGAAAGAGTAAAGGGTCAGCATGTGGCGATGTATTTGACATAAACGATGAATCATGCTTTGCCTTTGGATATACACGAATATCTACTCTGTCTTTGATATCTCCGTCTTTGGAAATTATTATCGCTAACAATTTGTCGCATGTGGATTTATTATAAATGCGACACTGATCTTTCGGATTCATATAGAAATCCAAGAAAATTTCATTGTCTGTGTTTTGCTGATAAATTTTGTGCAAAGTGTGATACTTTTGGACGTATGGATTTGTATCCATTATTAGCTGTATAATTTCTATTACGTTGGATTGTTTAACTCTTTCGATTCTATGTTGCATCGCTTCTTTGTGAGCATAAATATACAGTACACCTCCAAAATTTGCGGAGGTTATGTTCCTAGAGCTCCCGCAAATTTTGGATGTGGTTAAAAAAAATGCCTATTTTTATATTTTAAACCCTAAATATGCCCCCAAGCACTTTAATTTAATTTCAAACTCAGCTTAATACATTACGAAAAAAAAACTGTAAAGGTAAACCTGCATACTGTACAGTACTGTATGGATATGTCTCCCGCAGTGCTAAAATGTAAAATACCGATATTACCGCCATATGTACTGTAATTCATGCAAGCGCATTTTCATTGCCAGAAGCCTTAGAAGGTGTAAGACGTTTTGACTATAGCCGGTTGTAGTGATTTAAGGGTTAAGTGGAACAAAACGGAAAACACAAGAACACTCAGCTGGGGATGCATCACTGTCAATCAGCAGCAAGGAGAAATGAATAGAGCTGTAGCGGTCCAGTGCCGCTAAGATTCACAGCGTTGAGAAGATGGCGATTTATTTATTTTTATGAAGGAGATTCCAGGGATGCACCCAGCCTTGGCTTGACCTGCACACACTCACAAAAAGAATAAAAACAAAAAAAAAAAAAAACAAAGCAAACCGGTAATCAAACAGCAAATGAAGAATGTAATGAAAACAAATTAAATAAATGAAAACGATACCACCCCTGTTCCCCTTATGGTGATTACATATTAAATACAACAAAGCACAAACAAAACGCACACAGTAAATCATGAAAAATGGCAACGGAACAGAAATTACAAAAACTTTTATTTTGCTTTTGGTCACCAGACCCCTTTTTAAAAGCTGCACTGACATCCTTTGACTCCAACAGCCCCAGCACCCTCAGCAGAAGGCCAATCAGAGCCGCTGCAGGGACTGCTGGGAGTTGCAGTTTCAAATTCCATTGGCTACTTTCACCATCCCAAGCAGCGTTTTCGTGTTCAGTTGCTTCCTGTTCTCTCTACGATGCAGTATTGCCACGATAATAGCCATAAAAATTGCGCAGGATATTTGCGGTTTCCGCTAACAATTATTAGATAGGTTCTAAGGAAAAATCTGCGAATGACTGAGGCCACGAACTCTGAACCGTGACTTCGTGGGGGTCTACTGTACTCCTGACCAGATTGTGTTTTTTACTATATTAAACTTGTCGTAGCTGTGGATTCTCATAGCGTATGGTTCATTATTTTGTAAATCAACATTTTGTGCATTGAATGATGCTAACGCAAAGATTATTGTAGACGTGAATATTTTGCCTGTAGTATTTATGGATTTCACTTTCACCAAACAGCAAATCTTTTAACTCTTGTGGAGACGCCTCTTCATTGGGAAGCTGCAGTACTTTTCCCTGATGGCAACACGAATTAGACGATCTACAAGTCTCCGACTTAAACTTTAAAGCCTTACAATATCTATATACTTCCGATATATTACCTATGTCCATATATTCAATCTCCTTTTGCTGTTCCGTTATTTCACCAAGTATTAATTTCCGTTTGTTGGCGCGAATGCGATCTGTACTCTTTGATACTTTAGAATTTTAGTATAGTACAATCCCTCTTAACTGGCCACCTCGGGACTGGACCCATGGCCGGTTTCCGTTTTGGCCAGTTAATCCGATGCATACCTATTTTCATGTAGAAAAATACTTCTAAGGTATGTACTGTACCCCTTTGACGTTCCTGAAGAAACCATATCCACAAGGCTTCATCCATGAGAGAGAGAGAGAGAGATTCGATGGAGCAAAGGCAGGCAGCTGGGAGGTGAACCCCTGCTGATGAGTGTTTGGCCGACGCTCGGTGGGGCTGAAGAAAGCGGTCGCTCCAGCTGAGCGATCACGTAACTGGAGTGACAGGTATTGAAGACGACTGGCTGTCAAAAGGCAGCGGCAGTCATGGAGTGCCCTGGCCGCTGGGGAAAGAACCCAAGTCTCCCGGTTGGAGCCCGACGTAGCCAGGGGTCGAAGGGCTACCGGACCACTGTGGAAGGCAGCTGCACCTGCAGGTAGGGCAACTCCCCTGTTGTGAAGCAGGGGAGCCGCCAGGTAGAAAGAAGAAGGCACTGTTGAAAATTCATAAAGGAATATGTAAACAGAAATCACTCTGAGCATAGGAGCCCTCTCACCTTCCAGGAAAGAAGGAAGTGCATACATATAATATAAAGAAGAACTCGGGATTAAATTTTTTTTTTTAATTTTATTTTAACAGGCCGGTTAATGCGAGGCCAGTTAGGAGGGATTGATACTGTGCTGTCATATTTTTTACCTCGCTCTGTGTGTGTATCGTGCCAAGGTTTTTTTTTATTTTTATTTTTTTTTTTTGAGCCTTTTGAATTCCACTGCTCTCATAATTTGTAACCTGCTCTGCATGTGTATTGCACCAGTGTTTTTGAACGTCTTTATGAAGTTCTACTGTGTCTTTTACTCTTTATCTTTTATTTCTGACCCCATTTGGACCTGTAAGGTTTTCAATTCCAGTTGTACCGGGCTGATTATTTTTTTCCTTGCCTAGGTCACCGTGTCACGTGAACATGTTTCCAATGGATATCAGTATGACGTGACTTGACCATGATTTGACTGTGTTGCGGGAAGTAAAAGTGTCTCTGTCTCTCTTCAGAAGATCACATCTCATCACAATTTTTTTTTTTTTATAATAGATAACTGTAGCTTTTTCTTTTTTTGATTTAAGGCTCCTTGTTCTCCTTGTGCCTGCATGGCCTTTCCTCCCATATCCCAAAGGCAATGCAGGCTAGGTTAACTAATAACTACAGATTATGTTGTATGATTATGTGGGTGTGGGGAGCACACATTCACAACTTGCACCCAGTGCTCCCTAAATAGACATAGAATAAAGTGAGTCCAGTTTCCATGGCAAATTAGTACTGGTGCGGACTATAGTGCAGCTCAATCTCCAAAAGTGTGGATGTATGGGAGAACAGCCGTACAGCCATGGATAACTTAATGGTGGATAGCGGCTGATTGTCTATTTATGTCCAAGAGTGTGATTGGTTCGGCTGTCCCTTGTTGGTTCTTGGTGGCTCTTTAATGAGGCACTTACATTCAACAGTGCTATTATGAGTCTGATGTTTCTTTCTCTCTGCTTTTGATTACTTACAAAGAAAATTGAGAATTGAAGGAAAAATGAACTGGCAGTCTAGCTGGTGCTACAGGTTGGAGGCATTGCAGTCAGGGAAGCCCTATGAAGGAAATGGACCTAGTGCTTTGTCCCGATGGATGCTGAAAAATGATTGTCAGGGATGAGAGCCAAAAGAAGGATTAATGCTATTGCCAGATTGTCGGCCCTGTTCAGAAGATCTCAGGTTGAGCAGGGAAGCTGGTGAGAGAGAGTACTGATGTACAGCAGGTCTTATTCAGTTTGGTTTTAACCTTGATTTTTATCTATTTAACGATTAACTTATTGCTGCAGTTGTAAGACCATTCAGTTCACTATAGTTTTATGACTTTTTTACTAAAGATTTTTGCATCTATGAACACTGTTTTGAATTGTGAATATTCAATAATACACAAACACCTTACGAATAAGACATTTATTGGCATTGAAAATATAAAAAAATGGCATTGCTTTTAAAAAAGAATGCATCATCAATAAAACAATGTACTATGGCCAAAACAGGCCATTATCCCTGTCATCCATAACCACAGCCAGGTAGACTATTAGTCTACCAGCTAGGTAGACTCTAGACAAGGAACACCAACATACTATAATGCTATATTTACCTTATCTAGTATAGAGCAGCATCTCACTGAAGTCGCAGTGTTTCCAGCTGTACTGAACATTCTTTCAGAGACCGTATTTGCTACATAAATTCCCTTGTATTTTCTTGCTAACTTAACAATCAAAGGTATCCTTGCTTACTTTTTAATTTAACAAGTAATGTAATGCAGTACTTTTATTTTCTTGGGGAAAATGATATTGCCTGCTCCAACAAGAGTAAAGCCTGGTTTATAGTTTGTGCATGAAACTTGAGTGAGACCAGAGCAATAGATTATACTTGTGGCGGCCCATTTGATCAGTGCATTGATATTCTTCTATTAAGCCGGTGACAGTATGTTGTCAAAATGACAAACTTAACAATGTGTCACAGCACAGAAAGTGAGAAACTGCACATAGAATAAGAGTTGTGCCTGTTATTACTGGCTTTATAAGGAAAAAGAGAAGGTGGAGTGTTAGACCCATTAACCAAAATCAGTAAAGGGAGAGTGAGTATAATATTCTCGTGAGCTGCAGGACCTACTGAATGAAGCAATTAATTTCAAGTATGCATATCCATCTTGCACTTTGACCTGCTGCATCATATTCAGCCCTTTAGTCATCATTCTGACACCCACATGACCAGCCCCTGTTTGAAATTCACCATTTTGGAAAGCCCTGCACGTGCAAGTGGTGGCATGTCACTGTGTTTGGTGTCACTTTTGCCATTTTTGCCATGCAGCCTTTGCAACTAGTATGAACATGTCAAAAAAAAATATATACCGTATTTACCCGTGAACCACGTGCACATTTTTTCCCGAAAATTGGCATTAGAAAATCAGGTGTGCGTCATACACGAGGAAATTTTTTTCTGTAATGTTTACTTCTTCTGCTTGGGCTCTCTCGCTCGCTCTCTCTTTTGCTCATTCACTCGTGCACGCTCTCTCTCTTCATCGTTCGCTCACGCGCTCTCTCTCTCTCTTGCTCCGTGCGCGCGCTCTCTCTCTTGCTCCGTGCGCGCTCTCTCTCTTGCTCGTTCGCGCGCTCTCTCTCTTGCTCGTTCGCGCGCGCTCTTTCTCTCTCTCTCTCGCTCGTTCGCGCGCGCTCTTTCTCTCTCTCTCTCGCTCGCTCGCGCGCGCTCTTTCTCTCTCTCGCTCGCTCGCGCGCGCTCTTTCTCTCTCTCGCTCGCTCGTGCGCGCTCTTTCTCTCGCTCGTCCGCGCTCTTTCTCTCTCTCGCTCGCTCGTGCGCGCTCTTTCTCTCTCTCGCTCGCTCGTGCGCGCTCTTTCTCTCTCTCTCTCGCTCGCTCGCGCTCTTTCTCTCTCTCTCTCGCTCGCTCGCTCGCTCGCGCTCTCTGTCTTGCTTGCTCGTTCGCTCTTTCGTCATGCAACAAAGACAGAAGGGCATTTCGCGGAAAATGTGCCCTAAACTCTTGCTATACAATCACAACACGCGGTGTACACGGGGAAATTTTTTTTCGTGATTTTCTTTGTAAAAATTAGAGTGCACGTCTTACACGAGGGCGCATGGTACACGAGTAGATACGATATATAATTTGAATAAAAGTTATATGTATACATAGTATCCTACATGTGCCTCGAATAAATTTCGTTTACCCAGCAGCTGACTGGGAGATGTGATAGCAGAGCTCTCTAGTGCTTTGTCTTCGGACCTCTCCATTGTTCAAGGGGCTGTTTTTTATAAGTTAATTTAATAGGTATTCCTGTCCCTCCGAAAGCTCTTGGCCTCCTGAGGAGCATGTCCCTCTCGGGTCCTGATCTAGGTTTTTAGGTATTTATAAAACACAAGAAAATGATATCATTTGGCTGTGTTTCTGGTTAATTTCAT
Organism: Erpetoichthys calabaricus; assembly: GCF_900747795.2. Lineage (NCBI taxonomy): Eukaryota > Metazoa > Chordata > Cladistia > Polypteriformes > Polypteridae > Erpetoichthys > Erpetoichthys calabaricus. Next base: position 128,164,231 of record NC_041397.2, on the reverse strand, counting down.
AGAGGTTCTTGAGTTTAGGATTTAATAACTGGACAGTGAATATGCATTTTTTTCATAAAAGCACAAAAAAAATACTATGCAAAAGGAACTTACTGTTTGTAATGCATTATATTTTACAAGTAACAAGGTAACATATTTAGTTGCCTTTTTTGTTAATAACAAGTAATATAACTAAGTTACTATTAAAAGTAATTTTCTCAAAATTGGTCATCATTAAACAAGCACCAGAATTATTACATGTTGGAAAATAACATGGAAATACTGTAGTGATGGAAATACGACATTTCTATTGCATCCACCTATTATACAGATGAGTGAAAATGATTCTAATGATTGTGCAAAATAATTACAATATGGTAATTATGTAATCATTGTTATTACTACTACCTTGTATTTCATCTGCCAAGTTTAGAGTCGGTGAACTTTTAGGCAGCACTGCGTTTAAGGCAAAAAGCCAATATGCTTTAGCAGCTTACAGGGAGACGAGATAGCAGTCTCATCAATTAATCACATGATGACGATCAGGTGCAAGTCATGGGGCATGTCAAAACGTGCAGAATTTTGTGTACACACAAATGGCGTGATCCACAAATGGAAGTAAATAAAGTTGAGAAAACCGATAATTTCATACAGTAGGTAAGTCTTATTTGTTCTTAGAGAATATGTACAGTATATGCATTGTGTGCATATTGTAAACAATGACAGTGTCAATTGTGTTTTCTAAGCTTAATTAGAATCTGATTTATTTCACTGTTTCCAGCAAATGCCCAGTGCTTTGTATTTTCTTTACAAAATAGTAATCCTACTCTTCAATTTCAAAAACAATTGTGCCAGACAATGAACATAAATGCTTAGACTATATAGTGCTGTTAAAAAGTATTTGCTCCTTCCTGATTTTCTCTGTTTTTACTTATTCATAACACAAATTTAGTATAATAGAAAAGAGAATGTGACTAAATGCCGTGCAGTGTTTTTAAAAGATCATTTGATTTATTAAAGGAGACTTCCCCTTGGGGATTAATAAAGTATATCAATAAAAAGGTTCACCAACACCTATATTGTTTGTGTGGAAAAAGTAATTGCTGCTTTAGTTATTTACTCATCTAATGAACCAACAGTAAATAATAAGTGATAAGACTAGACACACCCAAGTGTGTGACTAAAGGGGAAATTAGACTTTCTTAATATAATCCAGTTTCAGACAAAAGCATTTGTTGCAGGAAATTATGGAAATGTTTGTGGGGTGATGCTAAAAAGGAAGAACCCCTTGAATTTGAAAGGGCAACATAAGAAGCTATCCATGTGGTTCAAGAAAAAGTAATGAAGTGTGGAATTATGACTAGCATACGGAGGACAAACCAAAAAGACATTTGTGAGTTCAACTGTCCAGTAGCTTCTGCTTGGTGAACATTACAGCTGTGAAATGGCTTTTGTGTATGTTTATAGAGACTAGGATGTCAACACAACTTTGCGAGTATCATTGATCCTCTTACGCCTCGAGGGCATTTTCCAGCAAATTTCTGAGGGGTGAGCGCCATAATAAAGCATTATTATCTGATAAATAATGGAATAACAGTCATTTTTTCACGAAAACATGATGTATAACTTCTCAAATTTGATAGTTTGTGTTTGTGTCAAATTTAAACATTCCTTTACTCAAAAAATGTTGCCAAAATAGCAAAACCATAAGCAGACACTGTGATTTTTGTCCAAATATTTTTTTATAAAGTACGGTATATTTCAGGTTCAAGTAATGCCAGGTCAGTTTTCTCACCTCTCATGTGTTCCCAGATATGTAAACACTACCTGTGAAACGTTTCATGTTGATAACACAAAGAAATAAATAGTTGCAGCATTTGGCACCGTTGGTGCTCCTCCCACTTCCAGAACCTTTCCAGACATGAATGGTCAAAATATAAATGTATATTAAATAATATATAAAATATTAATAATTCCTCACATACACACACACATTTATTACATGTGTACACACGTACATACATTCACACAAAAAACAATGCACGTTTTCGTTTTTCCGACCTTTGGCACTGTTCTTTTTTCAAACTCTGGCATGTTATATATATATTGTTGGAAATGTCTCCATCAAAGCTTCAGAACCACTGGGTCATGCATCTAGATTGCTGGTGCTAAGCCAACACACCCACTGGTTCTTTTTTGGCGAATATCACATGAAAGATTCATTGCATGGTGATGTGCTGGGGCTTGTTTTATTCAGCAGAATATGCTGTACATTTTGATTTTTAACTTGTCTGTATTTGCTGTTGATCTGTAAAGTTTTATGAGACAACACACGAAAATTCCACACTCACATCATGGCAATGTGTTAATCAGCACAAGCAACCTGTTCTCTCAAACCCCCAACCCACCGACATGGCACATGGCTGAAGTTCTCCTAGCTCAAGTCTGTGTATCTGGAGTTGTATAGATTAAATATTAAATCATTATTTGGAATGCATACATTTCATGTATGTTGCGTGTCTGCAATGATCGCGGTAAATGTAGGATGACAGGAAATGCGAGGCAAGAAATGTTGAACATATAGCTAAAACAAACTGATTCCATGTTATAGTAAAAATTAATAATATGTGTGAAGACTGTAATTCAAATATCAACTACTCTCCAAAAAGGTATGGTGCATCCAGAAAGTATTCACAGTGCATTACTTTTTCCACATTTTGTTATGTTACAGCCTTATTCCAAAATGGATTAATTTCATTTTTTTCCTCAGAATTCTACACACAACACCCCATAATGACAACGTGAAAAAAGTTTACTTGAGGTTTTTGCAAATTTATTAAAAATAAAGAAAACTGAGAAATCACATGTACATAAGTATTCACAGCCTTTGCTCAATACTTTTTCAGTGCACCTTTGGCAGCAATTACAGCCTTAAGTCTTTTTGAATATGATGCCACAAGCTTGGCACACCTATCCTTGGCCAGTTTCGCCCATTCCTCTTTGCAGCACCTCTCAAGCTTCATCAGGTTGGATGGGAAGCGTTGGTGCACAGCCATTTTAAGATCTCTCCAGAGATGTTCAATCGGATTCAAGTCTGGGCTCTGGCTGGGCCACTCAAGGACATTCACAGAGTTGTCCTGAAGACACTCCTTTGATATCTTGGCTGTGTGCTTAGGGTCGTTGTCCTGCTGAAAGATGAACCGTCGCCCCAGTCTGAGGTCAAGAGCTCTCTGGAGCAGGTTTTCATCCAGGATGTCTCTGTACATTGCTGCAGTCATCTTTCCCTTTATCCTGACTAGTCTGCCAGTCTCTGCCGCTGAAAAACATTCCCACAGCATGATGCTGCCACCACCATGCTTCACTGTAGGGATGGTATTGGCTTGGTGATGAGCGGTGCCTGGTTTCCTCCAAACGTGATGCCTGGCATTCACACCAAAGAGTTCAATCTTTGTCTCATCAGACCAGAGAATTTTCTTTCTCATGGTCTGAGAGTCCTTCAGGTGCCTTTTGGCAAACTCCAGGCGGGCTGCCATGTGCCTTTTACTAAGGAGTGGCTTCCGTCCGGCCACTCTACCATACAGGCCTGATTGGTGGATTGCTGCAGAGATGGTTGTCCTTCTGGAAGGTTCTCCTCTCTCCACAGAGGACCTCTGGAGCTCTGACAGAGTGACCATCGGGTTCTTGGTCACCTCCCTGACTAAGGCCCTTCTCCCCCGATCACTCAGTTTAGATGGCCGGCCAGCTCTAGGAAGAGTCCTGGTGGTTTTGAACTTCTTCCACTTACGGATGATGGAGGCCACTGTGTTCATTGGGACCTTCAAAGCAGCAGAAATTTTTCTGTAACCTTCCCCAGATTTGTGCCTCGAGACAATCCTGTCTCGGAGGTCTACAGACAATTCCTTTGACTTCATGCGTGGTTTGTGCTCTGACATGAACTGTCAACTATGAGACCTTATATAGACAGGTGTGTGCCTTTCCAAATCATGTCCAATCAACTGAATTTACCAAAGGTGGACTCCAGTTAATCTGCAGAAACATCTCAAGGATGATCAGGGGAAACAGGATGCCCCTGAGCTCAATTTTGAGCTTCATGGAAAAGGCTGTGAATACTTATGTACATGTGCTTTCTCAATTTTTTTTATTTTTAATAAATTTGCAAAAATCTCAAGTAAACTTTTTTCACGTTGTCATTATGAGGTGTTGTGTGTAGAATTCTGAGGAAAAAAATGAATTTAATCCATTTTGGAATAAGGCTGTAACATAACAAAATGTGGAAAAAGTGATGCGCTGTGAATACTTTCCGGATGCACTGTATAACAAAACAAGTGGGGCTTTATTCACAAATATAACCAAAGATAAAGAAATAATTCAGTTTACATGTTCCTGTCAATATGTAAAAACCGAAGCCGATTTGTTAATTACTTGGGTGGGTTAGAGATGAGAGTGGTTGCCCTTAAATCTTGAGGTTGTAGGTTTGAGCTATTATATAATAAAAACATACATTTGATTTGAGTCTGTAACACTCATTGTAAATTTTTGCTACTTGTAAAACTTGCTCATGTGGTACAACAAACTTGCCTCTCCCTCTCTGAGTTGATAGCGTTTATCTCCATTCTTTTCACAAGAGCAGTGATGACCACAGTTGGTGCTTTGGTTGATGCTTTGACATTAAAGACACCCGTGCAAAACATGTGAAAAACTACAGATTTGCATGTGCATATGCAATGCTACTCTTTATTTAGGAAAAGATCCCAATCGTCCCACGAGAGAAAGACTTTCAGAGACTGTGGTAATAAAACCGTTTATGGACAAAGGCAGAACCGTAACAACGGACAACTTCTTCACGTTCCCTTTGCTGGCTAATAAACTGCTACACTGCAACACAACTCTGCTTGGCAATATAAATAATGTGTAACTTCCACCTGCAGCTCAAGTCACTTCAGTATGCATGCAATTCTCCACGCTAGTGTTTAGATCTGGCAGTGCCATACTGACTGTGTATGAGCCCAAAAAGAGGTCTGTCTGCATTCCCAATAGCATACACCATAATGTGGAGGTTTGGCAAGACCAAGGGAAATTAAAAAAAAAAAAAAAAAAAAAAAAGTTCAAATGACAACTTGTGTTCAGATGACATAGTGTGTTCATATAATTGGGTTTTCATGCATGGAGGTGTTTGTGTGCGAATGAGAGAGGCAGAGACAGATTTGATATCATTCAAGTGGTTACTGGAATATAAAATTAAACACTTTTGCAAAGGTATAGCAAAACAAGTGTGCTTTTATTCAAGAATAAAAGTGAATAAAAAAAAAATTCAAGTGACAACAAGATACCAAGAAGATATAATTCACCAGTGTTTGTGTGTGTGCTTATATCCCTTCAGTGAGATTTTACAAGTACCAATACCTTAGACCGGCTGTTACAGACTTTAAGGAAATGTATGTTTACAGTATATAATAGTAATAATAACAGAAGCTCACTTTTCAAAATGGTAAATATGGAAAGACCAGGGGCCTCATGCATAACGCCGTGCGTAGAATGCGCGCTATAACATTACGTAAGCACAAAAGCCGAAATGTGCTTACGCACAGAAAAATCCGGATGCATAAATCTCTGCGTTCGCCAACTTCCATGTTCTTCCACTACATAAATCCCAGTCAGCATGAAAAGTAACGCTCGTTCATGCGCCTGCTGTCCCACCCCAACTCCTCCCAGAATTACACCTCTTTGAATATGCAAATCAATATAAATAGCCCTTAAGCTCAGCGTTCTGTGAAAAGGCAATGGCAAAAGTACGACGAAAAATAGAAGAATTTCAGTGAATACCAAATGGAAGCAAAGAAAAACGTACTACTTGTTGGTTTAAACAGTTATATAAGCAACAAAAGGATGTTGATCGAGTGACATAGCGTGTCGGAGAAACTCGAAAGCTCAAGTTCACAAAGTCGCACAGTGCCCGAAATAAAAAAGAAGTTGTCACATATCAAAGTCAGCGTGAAGAGGCGACGCGTAGCCCACCATTTGAGTGTCATATGAAAGCTTATTAGGGTACAGTGGGAAAAAAAAAATGCACACAGTGTGAAAAAAGCACGAAATGTCAACTTTAATCTCGAAATTTCCACTTTTAATCTTGTAGTTTATTTTGTCATTAAAGTAGAACATCATAAACTTTCGTTTAATTTACTAGTTTCTCAAATCCCATCGTAACTAAAGTAGCATGTTAAATGCTTTGTTGTGTATTTGATCTTATATGTGCTCTATGTGCCTGAATCACTGCGTGCTCTTCCTCCGACAGGACACAGAATCCATTACATTTGTAATATTACAGCTTTCTGAATAATTAAAATACTGAGAAGTATACGTGATATTTTCATGATGATATGAGTTAAAGCATGTTATTAAACATGGGAACACGGTGGCGCAGTGATTGTTCATGTCTTATGCAAGATGCTTGCTGCGCCATGCGCGACCTTCAATGGTTTTTGCTCCAACCCAATTGCTTAATAAGAAGCACTTATTGCCCAAGTAACACTTCTGCTTCACTTTAGTTGTCTCGCTCGTTAAAATTTTGAACCCCTATTGCTTATTTTAGTCTTAAGCAGCTGTAGTCTTGGTTTTTAATTGCTCCTTATTAGCAGTAACATGCAAATGACAAAAGAGACCAGCATTTCTCCATTTAGCTTGTTACCATTTACACCTCTGTATTTATCGTGCACTAATTGGTTTAATTAAATATTTGGAAGGAAAGTGAAGAGAAAAAAGTGAAGGACTAAGAATCACTCATCCATTTTAGCATTCAGATCATTCGGATGATATCCTTAGAAAGAGGAAGAAAATCCAGGATATGAGAATGACCTGACATAGCAGAGTAAAAGCACTAACGAGCCATGGAATTAAATTATTGGCAAGAATTGCTTTCTAATTAAGCATCCGGGTTAGAACAAAAACCTGCAGCCACTGCGGACCTCCAGGACCGTGACTGAGTACCCCTGCTAATCGCTGTAGATCTGAGATTCACACTCGGATACAGTGATATAAATACGCCGAGTGGTGCAGTTAGAGTAATATGGAAAAAGATGATCCGCTGTGGCAACCCCTAATGGGAGCAGCTGACAGAAGAAGGTGCAGTGAGAGTAACAACGCTAAAGCAGTAATGGTATTTAGAATAGTTTGACCATTCTGTGGACCTTTATATTGTTACAGGTTAATTACAATCAGATGCATTAAACTAATAAACAATATGCGGTTAATTTCAGTGTATTTATAAAGCCGCGTCAGGGATGTGGATCTAATAAAGAAAGTGAAACCACACAGGAACAGTAGCACTGCTTTGACGCTGGGTGCCACCATTCTGCAAAACCAAGCAGAGAACTTATGTACGACAGGGTATGAGATACTGTGGAAATGTGTCTGGCTTTACGGCAAGTTTAGGTTTTAACATCGCGATTTGAATGTGGAAACATTCTTACGCAACATTTCTGTGCGTACGCACCGTTTATACATGAGGTCCCTGGGATTTATCCCGCAACCTTTTGATTTAGAAGCAGCTGTTCTTACCAATATACTAGCTATGCATTTGGAATTTAGCCTTTGGTTTTTACATATTGGCAACAACATGTAAATTGAATAACTTCTTTTTCTTCAGTTATATTTTTGAATAAATGTACACTTGTTTTGTTATAACTTTGTGAAAGTGTTTGATATTTGGACTTCAGTCTTCACACATTATACACTTCATGTCTACATTTTGTCATTATTATAATGTGAAAAAAATTTATGTGTTCAACATTTCTTGCCTCGCATTTCCTGTCACCCTATTACACAGATCGGTGAAGACATGGCACACACATGAAATGCATGTATTCCAAATAAAGATATATTATTTACCCTATACAACTCAAGGTACTTCACACCCAGATAAACAGACTTGAGGTGGGAGAACTTCAGCTGCATCAGTTGGGGATGAAATAGCAGGTTGATTGACATATTTGCAAAAGAAAGACGCTGATGAGAAGGTGCAAAGGAATTTAAGGTGGGCCCGACATTACAACTTTTTTCATAGGCTTCAGGGATTCTAGTGTTAAATAAATAGTCGCGCCCCAAGAAAGTGCAGGCGGCAGTTGGGAACGGATATGTGCAGATACATTTTGCTCCACAGTTAACTGAGGTGCTGGTTGACCGCACCACATACATGTGTGGAGGCGGGTGAATCAGTCAGGTGCCTCAATGGTGCCGTGGAGGGAGCAGCTCATTGCACCCGTGTCCAATTAGGTAACAGAGTATATAAGGAGCCTGCACTGGACAAAGTTGGGAAAGACCAAAAGAAAGAAAGAGACAAAGAAAGGAATGGAGGTTAAAAGATGGGAGAGAAGAAGGCAGGAGGCAGAGACAGCTGGTGGAAGAGCAAGAGAGGAAGCAGGCAGCTGTGAGGAGATCCTCTCAGGGGAGCATGACGCAGATACTTGGTAGCTAAAGGGGTCATTCCAGCTGAGGGACTTGGTGCTTGCTCCCATGCACATCTTGGGAATGCAGTGGGAGTTTAACAAAGCAGTCAGTGCGAGTCTCTGATTGGGAGTCCTGTTGAGAGTTATGGACAGTTGGGACCCGGACCTGGGTTCGGATTGGAAGCCCTGCTAGGAGCTATGGGACAGTAGTGTCCATTTTAAAGGAAAACACCAGGGACTTGATTTTAAAGAAAAGTTGCCTGCCTTAGGATTTTAAACCCATTTTAATGGATTATTTATTTGACTGGTTTTAATTTTCAAAGTAATTTTATTGTTTGTTTATGGAACCTGTACCATGGAAGTTTAATTTGAAAATTGTTTGTTATAATCATACTTTTCACTTTTACCACCTACCCTTTGCTATGTGTATGTGTCCTCATTTGTCTAGCTCATCTCAGTAACGTTATTGATGGTGGCTTCCAGAAGGAACTGGTAGAGTGGAGCTAACCCGCATCATCACAGTGTCTGCATTAAAGTATTTACATCGATGAAAACAAATTTACAGAAATGTTGTAATTAACACTAGAATTACCAGAGCCTACAAAAAAAACTCGTAGATCCGTCCCACCTTAAAACGCTTCACACTTCTCCATCAGCGTCTTTTGTCCTTTAAATGTGTTGATAAGCAGAAAAACAGCAAGCAGTCTGCTATCACATCCCCCCACGGGCACACAGTTTTCTCAGCTCAAGTCTGCTTACCTACTTGTCAGTTGCTTAGAGCTGTATAGAGTGAGAAGTCATGCAAAATGACACCTTTTATAAATACTATATCGTTATTTGGAACACTTGCATTTCATATGTGTTCCGTGTCTACAATGATCTATGCACAGTAAACACATCGTTTAAAACAAACGTTTTTCATGTTTTAGTAATAATTGACAATATGTAGGCATGAAGTGTATAATGTGTGAAGCCTGAATTCCAAATATCTTCATACACTTTCACAAAAGATAAAAGTATAACAGAACAAATGCGCTTTTTTCTAAGGCTATAACCGAAGAAAAAGAAACCAGGTTAGTGCTGCTTGCTGTCCTGCCTTCTTGGGTAGTATACGGTTCTGGATTCGACTCTTAACGTCTTCCAAAATAAATGTTTTGAGTAGTAAGCTGTTCTTATTGTTAATATTATACAATAAAAGCATACATTTGATTTTGCGACTGTAACAGCCGCTGTAAATGTATAGTACTTGTCAAAGTTAGTGTCTTTTTTTAGTTTTACTTTATTTACTTGTCTTCCTACAGCATAAAGTCACAAGTATACTGCAGAGCTTCCTCTGTTTGATCGTCAAGGGCATGCTCACAAATTACACGTGTAATGCCACGAAAAATACCTGCTGACACTTTAGTACGCAAGCAATGGTACGAGAATGCAGTTAGACCTTTTTTGGGCTCCCAATCAAGAGCTTCTGGGTTCGATGCTAGCAGCTTCTCAAGTTTACCGTTTTGAGTAGAGAGCTGCTGTTATTGTTAATATTATACAATAAAAACATACATTTGATTTACGTCTGTAACAACCGCTGTAAATTTATAGTGCTTGTCAAAGTTAGCGTTCACGCTCGCCCCGATCTGACACTGCTGTTTTCAAATAAAGACGCACAATAACAGAGGTGAACTCAGATCGGAGAAAACAGAAGCCCTCTCTGCAAGAAATGTCGACTCACATAAAAGAACAACGCAGCTGCACCAGGCATAAAGGCAAAATTCCAGCGTCATCCTGCCAATCACCTGTCCTTCAAAGAAACAGCACGGCTTACAGAGCTCGCCAATGCTACACCGTCCAGATCTAAACACTAGCGTGGTATATATGCCCAAAAAAAGTCTAACTGCATTCTCGTACCATTGCTTGCGTACTAAAGTGTCAGCAGGTATTTTTCGTGGCATCACACGTGTAATTTGTAAGCATGCCCTTGACGATCAAACAGAGGAAGCTCAACAGTTCACTTGTGACTTTATGCTGTAGGACGATAAGTAAATAAATCAGCTTGCATGTTATTTATTTGGATCAAATAAAGACGCGCTATAGCTATTTATCTATCCCCTTAGCTGTTTTTATATATATTATATAATAACAGTTATAAAGACACTTGTTCATGTTAATTGCAGTCTCAATTGTTAAAAATAATATTTTAAAAGGAGCATCCCACATGAAAATACAACGATCTGACTGACTGACAGTGCATACCACTTTACATGGTTAAAAAGAAAAAAAAAATAACACTTTCTTTCCAGCGGGGAATCGAACTCGGTTGCACTGATTGGCTGAGCAGTCTGTGTCAACTATCCGCGACTTAGTATGGATCGTGATTTAGAGAGAATAAAAGTGAAAAAAAAAAAAAAAAATGGAAACTTTTACAAGTCCTATAAATGTACACAGTGTGTTACAGGTGCAAACCAAGTGTATGTGTGTACTGTATAATACTAACAATAAGAGCAGCTCATTACTGAAAACCGCAAATATAGGAGTCAGTCAGGATCGAACCAGGAACTCTTGATTACACCAGGGACGTTTGATTACAAGTCAGCAAATCTTACCACTACTCTATGGAAACTGTTGTTTTTTCTTTAACCTTTTGTGAAAGTGTTTACTTGATCTTTGGACGTGTTTACTTGATCTTTGGACTTCAGGCTTCATATATTATATAGTTTATGCCTACATTTTGTCATTTACTACTAAAATATGAAAAATGTTTACACAGATTACTGTAGAAACAGAACACAAACGAAGTGCGTGTGTTCCAAATAACGATCTATTATTTCCACTCTAAAACTCTAGCAGTTCAGTCACTCCCAGATAATCAAACAAGGCATGAGCTGGGAAAACTTAGTGAACGTTCTGCGACGGTGGGGGATGGAATAGGCGGATGCTTGCTGGCTCGTCTTAATCGGCACATTTAGAAGACAAAAGAGAGGTGAGAACGGTTTTAAGGTGGGCCAGATCTTCGAGTTTTTTCGTAGACTCTGGTAATTCTAGTGTTAAATGTAAGTACTTCAAGTAGTACCATCTTTTGTACAAATAAAGTAGTGTAAACAAGTCCAATCATCATTGATGAAGACAACTGTTATTACTGAGTAGATCCTACAAATATTTCAATAATTAGGGAGTTCATATACTCATATTTGAATATATTTGAGCATAGATTTAAATTTGTAAGTGCTACTACTTGTACTTTTTGTGTTTAATGTGCCTTTGTATACTTCATTTATAATCAGTTTTACTCTTTTGCTCATAATGCCTCTGCTAAGCATTCATTGCTTTTGACTCGTGCACTGACGTAGCCTTAAGAAAATTGTTATGCTGTGCATGGAGTGTGACAAAGAGAAAATTAGATCCGGGACACTTCACATGCCTGTATAGCATATGTGAAACACGTACAAAATCACTTTAGCTGGTTTTGTGTGGCAGCAAATCTTTTGTGCAGGGCTGCATGAATTTTGTGGTTTTTCCTTCCTCTTTCTGGCACGAAGTTGAAATACTTCCAGACACACATCTGATTTTCCTCTTTGTAAATTAAGCATACTGGTGAAGGCTCTGACACTTCGACTTTGTTCCCATCTTAGTAACACATGGGAATGGGTGGACATAGGGCAGCAATCCTAGCTATACCAATTAGTAGCCTGTGAGGCTCAATTGTCAAAAGCCAGAGTGAGCTGGACATGTATTCATAAAACCATGATAAATCAGCATTGAAACAATTTTTTTTTTACAATTGATAACTTCTTGATATTTTGATACTTTTGACAACCCTTGGTTGGAGTCCGACACAGAGTCTGAAATGCTAGATCTTTTTTTTTTTTTTTTTAAACAAGGGTCGTTTTGGAGAGGGTGGTCAAATATTTGTGAATTTTCGATATTTTATGTGGTTTTCCAAGGAACATTTTTCCTTTAGAAAAAAAAATCAGATTGCTGTATTTTCAATTTTCCATGTTGAATAGTTCATGTAATAAAATGATAAATTGACCCATTGTTATTGCCTTATTCTTAACATAATTACTTATACTTAAAGGAACCGCCCCATTAAAAATACTGATGTTGAAATCAAAACCTATTCCTTTAACAAATTAATTGATGATTTTAGGCATTCATAAAAAGTCTGTATATAATCATTGAGATTTAATCAATCACAAAACATGCCATCGTGTACAATCAGGATATAGTAAAGACTATTTTATCATGGCAGAAGTAGTGAATTCTGGCCATGGAGTGTCAGAGTGGCTGCAGACATTCGTTACAACCAGTTCTCTGATTTGAGGTCTATTTGTGCTATTAGATTAGCTTCTTATTGGAATGGCTCACCTCAAGCTTTACTAACAATTGTTGAAATTCAGTAATGTGCGACTCTTGATTCACTTTGGCAGCAATAATTATCTTTCTCAGTTTCAATGTGTATATCCTGTGGGAGTTGATTTAGGTTTATTTTTATTTTACTCATTTTCAGATCATTGGCTTGTTATGTATTTTAAGTTCATTTTTCAAATTGTAAGCAAAATGGTGCTTAAATGACAAGATTATTATTAACAGCTAGCTGGCAAACCTGTTTTTCAGTGTGTACAAGCTTTTGCTCTAGCCAGTTCCATAATACAAAGAAAAAAAGAAAATTTTGTTTAACACAAGATTTCATGGTTAATCAGGCATTCTACTCCACCTCTGTATTCAATTTTCAGTGTTAGGAATTCCTACCTGAATTTATTTCTCTGGTTACTAAAAATAAAATTCTTACTTTGAAGATAATTTGGACCCTCAGTTGCTCAGCTGCTTTAATTTAATTTCAATTATTTCTTTAAATACTCTGATAAGGAGTTAGTGTTATTGTAGGTGAAAATGTTAGTATCTTTGCTAGTGGATGCCCTTGTTATTTGAGCCTCATCCGGTTTATTTAAGAAATTAACTTAATTATGACCCATACCCTGCAACTCACATTGATAGATTCAGTTAAGCACTCGTGTTGAACTTGTCATACTAAAGGCAAGAAAGCTGGCCCATGCAATATGGAAGTCAGCATTGGCAAATGCAAAAAATAAATCTCTGACACCTGACTGCAGTACAAGATAGAATAGTACGCTTGATATGGTAAAACAATTGCTAGGGATCAAAGCAGATCTAAATCAATTTAGGAACTGAGCTGGACTCTCTCTTTTTACAAGTGATCAGTCAACGTTTGAGCACTTCATTATGCTGTTTGAGCAATTTTTCATTCATACCTATTAGCTCCAAAGTGATAGTCACTATCCTATGTTCCATGATTTCTTAACCTGGAGGAACTAGGTCGATCCACCTTTGGAAGCTAGTGGCTGATGTGCTGGTGAGGTCTTTGCAAGACTGTTTTCCTGTAATTCTCATGCCACTTTAATACCACTCCAGAAGGAGCCTGTTTGGTGGACCTAGTGTATTAGTAATCCTTCACTCACCAGATATGAAGTCTTGAAGGAATGAAGCTGCCTTTTCTGTGTTCTTACAAAAACATCTTCCTTGCACCCTGCTTGATGGTTTTATCATCCCTTTTACACTATGATGCAGTAAACAGTCTATCAAGTGAGATGAAAAAGTACTTGAATGATGTCTAAACAAGGATGTTTAGTGAGACACTTTTAACAGTTGAATTACCAGAGCCTACGAAAAAACTCATAAATCCGGCCCACCTAAAATTCCTTTGCACCTCTCCATCAGTGTCTTTTGTGTTGTAAATGTGTTTATAAGCCCAAGCAGCCTGCTATACCATCCCCCCACCGCCTCAACAGGCAAGAAGTTCTTCCAGTTCCTGCATCGATTATCTGGAAGTGAGCTACCTTGTTATTGTAAGTGGAAATAATTTCATGTGTGTTCTGTGTCTACAGCAATCTATGTAAACACATTGTTAAAACAGAAATGTTTTTCATGTTTTAGTAATAAATGACAAAATGTACAAGTACAATGCGATAGCTTCCGTCATGGTTTCGAAACCAGCTCTCCCGCAAATTTACCGTTTTGAGTGGTGAGCTACTCTTATTGTTAATATTATACAGTACAATAAAAACATACATTTGATTTGTGTCTGTAACAGCCGGTGTAAATTTATAGTACTTGTAAAAGTTACATTTTTTTCACTTTTATTCTCTCAGTCATGATCAGGATACAACACCCACACACCCCCCAGAGATCTGACGCGGTTGCTTATCTGAAACTGGGAATAACTGTAGATGTGAGTGGTGTTTTGAGACAATGGAACTGGAAATTCTCTGATCTGGAGGGATTAAAGCTGAAACACAAACGCTGGTGAATCTGCCTTCTTCGTATCTCACTGTCACTTTATTTTTTTTTTATTTCAGTTTTATTGAGTGTTCCTGCTCATGCTGAATTAGTATGCACCTTGGGATCCATGATGTCAAAGCTGCACTGACAAAAAAACAGACATAGGTATATATGATATTTAGAATAACTCGTTTTATGACCTGTATAGTACATTTCGGAAAACATTGTGGCACTGATGCAACATTTTTCATATTATTGATATTCATTCGCGTGCCTTCTTGCGGTTGTAATCAGTGACCACGTTTTTTTTTATCGATCTTTCCCAGTCTCCACATTTTAGTACATTGTGGTGTTTCTTTTGTACTCCAGAACATGCAGAGGAAAGAATACTACAAAGAGGTCAGTTCCGCACTATATGCAATCATCAGATCAATTGTTAACAGTTCCCACACACCCAGTTACCGTCCTTCCTGCATTTATGATATGTGTACCTGTTGCAATGTACACACTTCTTTCTGTGCTGTGGTTCCTATTACACCGAAGGGGCGGGGGAAAGTGGCAGTCTTGGAACAGAAGCTTTTTGATTTTGCATCCTCTTTTGCTTTATCCATTGCCTTTTCTTGTAAGAAGCGACAACGAAGTTCCTCTTCAAGGTGATCCATGAACACTCCTCTTTTTTAAGTGGCCCCCCTGCATGCCTTGTACATACAGTACATGTGCATTAATCGCCGCCAAGTGCTGGGCGGTATACCGGTTCATACCGAAAACCGTTTTTTATTTTTGTTATGATATGGATTTTTCTTATACCGCAACACCGGTTTAAATTGCCTAAACGACGTTCGGAATGTGGCGCAGCAGGAAACTGTTCAAGGGGGGAACTTTTTCACTGCTACACCGCTAATCATATACAACAGAGTACAGTAATCCCTCGCTATATCGCGCTTCGCCTTTCGCGGCTTCACTCCATCGCGGATTTTATATGTAAGCATATTTAAATATATATCGCGGATTTTTCGCTGCTTCGCGGGTTTCTGAGGACAATGGGTCTTTTAATTTCTGGTACGTGCTTCCTCAGTTGGTTTGCCCAGTTGATTTCATACAAGGGACGCTATTGGCAGATGGCTGAGAAGCTACCCAACTTACTTTTCTTTCTCTCTTGCGCTGACTATCTGTGATCCTGACGTAGGGGGTGTGAGCAGGGGGGCTGTTCGCACACCTAGACGATACGGACGCTCGTCTAAAAATGCTGAAAGATTATCTTCACGTTGCTACCTTGTGTGTGCAGCTTTTAAGTATGCTGCACGGTGCTTCGCATACTTAGCTCAAAGGGCACGTATTGATTTTTTTATCTGTCTCTCTCCATCTCTCTCTCTCTCTCTCTCTCTCTGCTCCTGACGGAGGGGGTGTGAGCTGCCGCCTTCAACAGCTTTGTGCCGCGGTGCTTCGCATACTTACAAGCCAAACAGCCCTATTGATTTGTTTGCTCCTTTGAAGAGGAAGATATGTTTGCATTCTTTTAATTGTGAGACTGAACTGTCATCTCTGTCTTGTCATGGAGCACAGTTTAAACTTTTGAAAAAGAGACAAATGTTTGTTTGCAGTGTTTGAATAACGTTCCTGTCTCTCTACAACCTCCTGTGTTTCTGCGCAAATCTGTGACCCAAGCATGACAATATAAAAATAACCATATAAACATATGGTTTCTACTTCGCGGATTTTCTTATTTCGCGGGTGGCTCTGGAACGCAACCCCCGCGATGGAGGAGGGATTACTGTACATGCGTTAGTGGAAGTGTTGCGCGGGGGCTCTTTTTCACTGCTACACCACTAAATAGGCATGCAGCGGAGTACATGTGGTAGTGTAGGTATTGCGCGGTGAAAATGGACAGAGAACATTCCGAAACTGAAGCTGACGATAAAGTTGAACATGATGACACAGAAGAACTTTTGCCGAAAAAAAGGAGTCACGTCTTTTGCCTGGAGATACTTTGGTTTTAAAAGGTTGGATGTGGACCATTATGTTCAAATGTGTGAATACTGTTTCTATACTACTGGATAATACTGCAAGCCAAGTTGTGCTTGTTTTATTTTTTTTCAATACAGTGTAATGTACCTGGGTACTGTGTAATAGTGTGACGACATGTTGACTTTATTCTCGTAATTTGTCATTAAAGTGGAACATCGTTAATAAATCGTTAAATGAATATTTAATTTACTGGATTTTCTCAAACCCTGTCATAAGTTATATAGCACATTAAATGCTTTGTATTAAATGTTCCCCGAGCCATGTTAAATTGGTACGTGCTTCTTAAACTGACTTCCTCTTGTACTGAGGAGGTGCCAGCAGCGATCGCCCCACAGAATACATTCACTTCATGATATTCCTGCTGAGTAGAGGTGGGCGGTATGACCAAAATTCCATATCACGGTATTTTTCTAAATTCTGCCGGTTTCACGGTATTAGACGGTATTTTTTTCCCCATGCATAAGTGGATGTTAACCACATTTTCCACTGCAATTACTGCAGTAGACTGGCTAAGAATAACTTATTTGACTGTTATGAGAATTGTACATCGTACAAAAACACATTTTAATGTGCACACAAATATTAATCCAGGTTTGCATGGCCCCATAAAGTGATAGTTTTCAAGGGGGTGGCACTAAAGAGAAGGAATCACATTGCATGTCGGATGCAGTCAAAATATAGAACCTTTTAATTGAACAAATTTTGCAAAAACTTAAACTATGATTTTGACAACATATTTTCAACCATCCAAAGAGGTATTTAGCCTTAGTAAAATATCCAGAGGTGCTTGTCAAAAAATGCATTGCACTGAACACGTCTTAGAAAAGGAATAAATAGTAAATATTTTTTGTAAACCAACTACACTTCCTGTTAATATTAACAATCTCTGTCCACTGACACATTAAAGTGACATTTTAAACAACTTTACCATCATTAAACTGCATAATATTTAAACTAATAAATAATAATAACATACATAATAGTATTACTGATAGTTGCACCATTACTTCAAGACTTCAAGCCCAGGTGCATTACACAGTATTCACCAAATTAAAATAAAATAAAACAAGTGCAACTTGGTGTGACATCCTTACCAACTGTACCATCATTTAGGCAAACTGCATTAATATGGACCTTGCTTCAAGCTAAGCTATATACATAAATAATAAAACTGCAACTTGCATTTATAATGCTATTTGTGGTATGGCCCTATGGAAGCGCATTAGGGCCACTGTGAATAAAAAAAAAAAAATACAGACACGGAAGAATAAAACAAACTATATGTCGAGAATAAATTCAATATGTTGACTTTATTCTCGCCATTTATGTCGAGATTAAAGTCGACGTTTCCACTTTATTCTCATAGTTTATTTTGTAATTCAAGTAGAATGTCGTAAACTAAACTTCATCCTAAAATCAATGTTTAATTTACTAGATTTTCTCAAACCCCGTCATAAATTAATGCAGCACATCAAATACTTTGTGTTAAGTGTTCCCCAACCCAGTTGGTAATCACTACGCTTCTTAAACTGACTTCCTCCGCACTAAGAGCACGTGCCTGCAGCAATCACCGCACAGAATCCATTCACTTCATGATATTCCTGCTCTCTGAAAATTTAGAATGCTAAGATAAATACTTGATATCATTTTCAGGATGAAATGCATTAGCAGGTAAGTTTATAACTAGTTTTAAACTAGAGCGTGAATGTGACTGAGAGAACAAAACAAAAAAAAAAATAAAGCTAACTTTTACAAATACCATAAATTTACAGCTGATCTGATGCAGTTCGTTTTCAAATAATGTTGTCAGGTTTGAGAAACTGTGCTTCTTTTCTGGAGAAGCGGGTTTTTCTCCAGAGAAATTGTAAATTGAATACTAAAGCTGGACATCGCTTTCAGTTTTTCTAGTAAACACATGCACTTGTGCTGCATGCCTGTTGCATTTTGTGAACAAAGACTTTAAATAACACTCGTGAAAATGTGAAGAGAGCCTTTTAGTTGAAAACCATTACTTCATTGTGTTTAATGGTCTGTTGTTGGTTTTATTTTTGTTCTTGTTTCTTGTCTTTTTAACACCTGTTAAGGTGAAATGGAGTTGATTTTTTGCACTGTAAAGTAGTGCTATACTGTTCTTATTTGGAGTTTGACATATTGCGACATTGATATATTAATATTTTTAAAATTTGCTAGAGGACTTGTGTTTTGGTTCTATGCTAAATTTTACTAGCAGTTTATTATTTACTAGACATTAAGCCCGTTACAATAATGGGCGCTAGAACAGTAGTGCATAAACATTAGTAGGAACAGTCTATATTAAATGGCAAGGGACCTTGACCTCATTCTGTTTCTTGTCTTAATTTTTTTTTTGTCAAAAATATTTTTGCAAGAAGCCTAAAGTAAAATAATAATAAAAATAAAATAGAAACGTATATGACAATACAGTAAGTATAATTAACTCTTTTAGGGCGGATGTCGACTTTTGTCGACAGGAGGGGTTGAAGGTGAATGTCGACAAAAGTTGACATCCAGGGATAGGGGGCGACAATCAACTGTTAATGGCGACAGATCTCACTGTCACGTCACAGGCATTCCCTCTGTGCTTGGAGGAATGCTAGACTCGTTGACTCGGCAACTAAACCTTGCGTGTGCGTGAGTTGCGAAATGTAAACAATGGGAAGATGGCATCAACATGTGAAAAGGGAGCGAAGCAAGTGCAGAAAAGAAAACACTCGGCAGACGATGTTTTGCGCATTATCGCGGAGTCGGACTCTTGATTTTTCAGAATAGGATTTTATTGGCAGTGATCAGGAGAGCGAGCAAGAGAGTGAGAAGCCGGCATCGCCTTCGCGCAGCCGATGCATCTACAGCAAGGTTCGCATGGGATAAATACACAGACATTGATCCGTTGAGAGCTGATCTGGCTACCGGAGTTTACAAGATGGCATGGCTTGCTGTTGGATTCAACAGATCACCAGCTGCTGTACTTCAGGCTGCTCTCTCCTGATGCTGCTTTTCAGCTACTGTCAGACGAGACAAACAGGTAGGCAGAGATTTTTTTTGAATCGCGGGCTGCGTTTGCATCGCATTCTCGTTTTTCAAAGTGGAAACCCACAACGAAAGACGAGATGAAGCGCGCTGTGGCATTACAAATAGAGATGGGACAGAACTGGTGATATAACTTCAGGGAGCATTGGTCCAAACGTGTTTTGTCCCCTGGTGGCTTAGGTACGTGCTGCTGCAAAGTTTTATTCACTTCTGTAATAAACAGAAGCAAATCCCATGGGGTGAGCCAGGCTATAATGCCATACATAAAGTTCATAAAGTTTCAGAAGATGAAAAGAGGTGACAATACGGTTTTCATGCAGGCAGAAAACTTGGTGGCAGTGGCATGGCACGATGGCAAATGGGTGACTTGTCTCTCTACAGTACACACTAACAATATATGTGAGAAAGTGCAGCAACAGACAATTGAAAAATAGGCACCAAAGCAACACATATTGTAAGGAGTGCAATGTGGCAATGACTGAAATTGGCTGCTTTGAGCGAGATCAGACTTTGCTGTGTAAAATGTATGTGATATGTATGTGAAATCATAGAGTATGCAGGCTCATACAACATGCAAGACAGTAACATTTGTCAAAAGTAAATATTTTTTGTTGATTTGATATGTTAATCAATTGCTTTGTGTTCTTTTTTAAAAAATGTTAGTTTTTGGAAAAATATTCAGCCCTGGGAGAAAAGAAACAAAAAAAAAATTAGCCCTAAAAGAGTTAATATTGCCTTAGTGTAAAAGTTTGTAACAATCTGTAATACACAATATCTGAAGAAGATATTTAGGAAAAAATTTCTATTTTTTTACCTCATGAAATTTTTCTATAAAATTTCATTACAGACGACATTTCTTATATTTTGTCTGAGTTTGGCAAAAGTTTGCCTTGTTCAGGACCATCTACAACCTTGACAACAACATTTTGAAAACTTCTAACTCCTCATAATGCAACATATAACTGACTGTGGCTGAATACTGGTTCTGGCAATTAAATGCCATCTATTTGCTCATATTTTTTTGTCTTTGAGCTTTTCTTTTGTTGATGTTTACTTGCTGAGCTGACCATTCTTCCAGGAGATGTTGCTTATATAGGATTTGATTGTCTGTATCTTTTGTCCTACTTGACGTGTCCTTTTTTTTGGGTGGCATGTTGTTAGTAGATAGTCACAGTAATATAGGCTTGTACATCCGTAATATTTTCTGTTACAGTAATACTGGCTTGTATGTGGCTGTAATATGCGTCACTGTGTTGTGTGCCTTTTAATTTTCTCTCGCAGTAATACTGGTTTGTATTCCTGTAAATCTGACATCCTCGAAGTGAACACTTGCACAACTACAAACACTAATCCCACCTCTTTGGGGAAGCTGGTCTTCGCATCTCAGTACCTGATTGGATTTTTCGTGCCTTATGTTTTAGGTCTTACCTCATTTACTGAAATCAGATTGGATCTGCCGCACGATATTTTATAGGTCCTGCCCTCTCTGTCTTGTGTGACGCGTCAGGCGGCCTTTGAAGCATCACACCGTGCCCCGCGCATGCGCACTTCACCAGAAGACACACACACATGGACACTGGACGCACACAGGGGTTTTATTAAAGAGGATAGTTTATATTACACAGTCATGCATTTTATACCTAACCTTTTGTCAAATAAGCTCTCATAATTAAGGTTTTCACCATACTATTGAAAACAAACTAATACTGAAACTAAATAAAAACTAAGCTAAAATTAATTGTTTTCAGGCAATAATAGCTAAACTAAAATTGATATTGCACCTGTAAAATTAACTAAAACTAAACTGAAAACGTGTATAAAACAACTAAACAAAAAAAACTGATAAAAAGTATTCATTTAAAAATTTAAAAACCCCAATCCAATTGTTAAAAAACCACCTTCAGAGCCACATTTTTGCAAATTATCTCTTATGTATATTTCTGTTCTGGTTCGTCCTGCTTCCACTTCAAAACCGGTCCCGCCCACACGCAGCCGACACGGCATTTCTCGATTCCTATTCGTCCTCTTCCAAACCCTTCCCCATGCTGCCTTTAGCTCCTGTGTCTTTACAACAACTTCTTACACAGCAAACATTAGAAGCTAAAAATTATCGTGAACACATTCGAGAATACAACTCTCCTCTAGCGTTTGCTTCCATGGGTGCACAGATAACTCAACCTCCTGGCCACGGACCATACTGTTTTAAAATACACGGGCAAATTTATCAACAAATCTCTTCACTATACGCTAACACTTCTACCTCTCCAGGATATGGACAGTTGAATGTTTTTGACACAGTGCAATATACTGAAGTACGCTTACAAAATAAAGCAAACTCAGCATGCAGCAAAAATGTACTTCTCCAGCTAGATTCCATACTCAGAACTATCAACCCCTTCGCTAAATCATACAAACACATGCATGAAATCGCTCAGTCCAATCCAACAGCATCTGTGTGAATGGTTTTCCAGGAAAACCCTAGGCAGGATTTACGACGATACAATGCCCCGACATGTCACACCGATGTTGCAGCGATTTTCGTCTGAGAACATGGTGAACCGCCTGCCAAGAGAGACATTTGCATCTATCCCCTGTAAAGGCAACCCCTGTAAACAGATTTCCATGCTCAATATGAATTGCGATCCTATGGTTTACCCACTTTTAAAGCGAGTAAGGCTTACTCAATGCCAATTTTACGCATACAGATTAGCAATGAGGAATACATTTAGTATTTTGCACTCCAGTGGCAAACTATTCCAACAGTATGTCGTAGATGCATATGTTAAAACAAAGGGCGTGCGTCTCAACTATCTCAGATTACATCAACAAGATCTGCGTGTGGAACAATACAAAGGACTATCAGACACCCTGCAAGCAAACGCTGAAAATAACGTAAGTGTAGGCAAAATGATCATAGTACCTTTCACATTTCCAGGAAGTCCAAGATACATACAACAAAACTATCAGGATGCCATGACCATAGTACGTAAGTTCGGAAAGCCTGATTTTTTTTTTTTTTTTTTATCACTTTCACATGTAATCCTGCTTAGCCAGAAATTCTACATGCACTGTCGGATACCCAAAGACCAGAGCACAGACCTGATACCAGTCTTCAACCATGGTCAGTTGTACGTGGCTTTTTCAAGGGTTAGATCTCTCTACTCATTATCTGTCTTCTCCACCAAAACACCTACAGTGGGGCAAAAAAGTATTTAGTCAGCCACCAATTGTGCAAGTTCTCCCACTTAAAAAGATGAGAGAGGCCTGTAATTTTCATCATAGGTATACCTCAACTATGAGAGACAAAATGAGAAAAAAAACAGAAAATTACATTGTCTTATTTTAAAGAATTTATTTGCAAATTATGGTGGAAAATAAGTATTTGGTCACCTACAAACAAGCAAGATTTCTGGCTCTCACAGACCTGTAACTTCTTCTGTAAGAGGCTCCTCTGTCCTCCACTCGTTACCTGTATTAATGGCACCTGTTTGAACTCGTTATCAATATAAAAGACACCTGTCCACAACCTCAAACAGTCACATTCCAAACTCCACTATGGCCAAGACCAAAGAGCTGTCAAAGGACACCAGAAACAAAATTGTAGACCTGCACCAGGCCGGGAAGACTGAATCTGCAATAGGTAAGCAGCTTGGTGTGAAGAAATCAACTGTGGGAGCAATTATTAGAAAATGGAAGACATACAAGACCACTGATAATCTCCCTCGATCTGGGGCTCCACGCAAGATCTCACCCCGTGGGGTCAAAGTGATCAGAAGAACGGTGAGCAAAAATCCCAGAACCACATGGGGGGACCTAGTGAATGACCTGCAGAGAGCTGGGACCAAAGTAACAAAGGCTACCATCAGTAACACACTATGCCGCCAGGGACTCAAATCCTGCAGTGCCAGACGTGTCCCCTTGCTTAAGCCAGTACATGTGCAGGCCCGTCTGAAGTTTGCTAGAGAGCATTTGGATGATCCAGAAGAGGATTGGGAGAATGTCATATGGTCAGATGAAACCAAAATAGAACTTTTTGGTAAAAACTCTACTCGTCGTGTTTGGAGGAGAAAGAATGGTGAGTTGCATCCAAAGAACACCATACCTACTGTAAAGCATGGGGGTGGAAACATCATGCTTTGGGGCTGTTTTTTTGCAAAGGGACCAGGACGACTGATCCATGTAAAGGAAAGAATGAATGGGGCCATGTATCGTCAGATTTTGAGTGAAAACCTCCTTCCATCAGCAAGGGCATTGAAGATGAAACATGGCTGGGTCTTTCAGCATGACAATGATCCCAAACACACCGCCCGGGTAACGAAGGAGTGGCTTCGTAAGAAGCATTTCAAGGTCCTGGAGTGGCCTAGCCAGTCTCCAGATCTCAACCCCATAGAAAATCTTTGGAGGGAGTTGAAAGGCCGTGTTGCCCAGCGACAGCCCCAAAACATCACTGCTCTAGAGGAGATCTGCATGGAGGAATGGGCCAAAATACCAGCAACAGTGTGTGAAAACCTTGTGAAGACTTACAGAAAACTTTTGACCTCTGTCATTGCCAACAAAGGGTATATAACAAAGTATTGAGATGAACTTTTGTTATTGACCAAATACATTTTTTCCACCATAATTTGCAAATAAATTCTTCAAAAATCAGACAATGTGATTTTCTGGATATTTTTTTTTTCTCATTTTGTCTCTCATAGTTGAGGTATACCTATGATGAAAATTACAGGCCTCTCTCATCTTTTTAAGTGGGAGAACTTGCACAATTGGTGGCTGACTAAATACTTTTTTGCCCCACTGTATGCACAACTATGTCTTTCTAGAAGTATTTATTTCTTCTTGATTTCTGAATTCCTTTCTCACCGTGTTTCCGTTCCTATTCTTACACCGCCGTATGCTACGGCGAGTGTCAGCTAGTGTTATATAATCTAGCACATTGTTTTAATTTGTGAGCACAGCATAATTCATTCACTGAATATACACATTTTCAAAGAAAAGTTTCTTGTACAATATTTATTTCAAAATTAGGATTGTGCATTTTTTAGGGGGAATGTTTAATGTAGAATGGCATAAAATGAGGCTAAATGGAGAATTTACTTGGTTCACATTTATTCCATAAAATAGCCAAAATATCAGGAAGTTATAAAGCAATCTGGCGGTAATAGTACTTACAGGAAATCCTTAAAATTGTATTCAGTAATGTATTGTAGACAGACTGGCATTTGTTAATTCAGCATTGAAATGTGCTGTTTATGTTCTTTGTTTACACTTCATACATATGGAGTACTCAAATAATAACATCACATTTTACTTTTTTCCCCCATGAGCCAAAGGGATTATTTGCCAGTTTTTCTAGTTTCTAGCTGAACTGAGTGTTTGTAAGGCTCTCCTTTTATAAAGGAACACAGTGTCAAATTTGCATAATGTCCTTCTAAGCTTTATGGTGTTATTTTGGAGACTTTAATCAATGTTCTGTGTTAAAATCTAAGAGAATTTTTTTTAACCTTAAGTGTTGTTTTGCACTTGTATGTTCATATAAAAAAAATCTCTATTATAATCAGAATTATCTTACTACATTTTAGCCACTTTTTCATTCCTCATGAATTGTTTTTTTTTAAAATATATACTAATTTAGGCAGTAGTCAGGTTCAAAACCTGTTCAATTTTACACCAAGAACAGTTCACTAAGTTATAGAGGCGCGGCAAGACCAAGCAGGTGATGTTTAACTATATGAGCAATACTATTGCACATAATTTTTTTTTTTTTTTTTTTTTTTGCATCATGTTTGAGGCTTCTGAAAGTCACAATGACATCATTTAGTGTAATTTATCATTAAATTGTTCTTCAAGTCTCAGTTGTGTTTAAATCACTAACATGTTTCACCTGTACATGTAAAATCTTTCAAGTACACACAGTGTTACCTGTTCTTTCCTCTGAAGCACATTCCGGAAGTTACAAGCATTAACGAAGTGCCACTTGGAATTTTCTGTAATTCAGTAATTGAAAAAAATGATAGATGTTTTGTGAATTCCTTCAACTTTAAAACTTTAGTAAAGGGTTGTGTACCCTGTCAAAGTTTAGTCTTGAGATTATATTATGCTTTTGGTTGACTTTTTTTTTTTTTTGTTAAACTTTCTTCCCAATAGGTAATGCAATGGTCCCTGCAAAACATCCTGTGTTTGAGGTGGTGCTTTCTTATTCAGATTTATGCTGGATTTCCATTATTGCTGAGAAAGCAATAATTTCTTCTCTTAAAACAACAACATAAGCGGACAAAATTGCAAAAATCTGCCCTGTTTCGAGTATGACAGCCACGACCCGTGGCTCTCCAGTTGGAGGGAATGATACTCAGGGCCAAGCTCCAGATGGACAGTCTCAGCCTCCTCTCCCACAAAACCAGGTAAGCCATAAATTAAAAATTAAACTAAGTAAATTAATAGATGTTGAAACAGGTTCAGGTTATACTGCATTTGTATTGTCAATGCCTCAATTTACTGTTAAAAATAAACAAAAACATATATATAGTAGTGCTCTGCTTTCTCTTTGAGTGAGGTGCAAATGCATCTTGGAGAAGCTGATAGTTGATTTTACAGCTGAACAGTTATTTTCCTTTTTTAACTTCATGGGCTATAACCTTGAATGTAACTTGAGAGAATGCACCTCAAAACTTAAATTCAAATGAATTATTTATGTTTTTTGCATTACAACCCAGTTCTTTATATGTAAACTGCAGTTCTGCTGTGATCTTTCAGTGATTGAAAAGGAACATTTAGCATAATGTTTGTGTTTGTTGTACTGCTATGCTACTAAGCTACATTAATTAGAAATGTGTTTGATTTGTTGTGTGGATAGTGCATTGCAGGTTAATTTGTTTTTGTCTTGTTTTTATCAACTGAAATTGTTAACACATGTACATAATTACCATTTTGTAATACAGTGTTCTCCCTAGCGTCTTTTAACCGGGTGCTCCGCCCGGCTAATTTAGGTGAGAGTCCGGCTGTCCTCTCGCAATGTCATTGTGAGATGACGGCTGCAGATCTAATGATCTGCAGAGATGGCAAGGAATGAGAGGGCGGGTGGGTAAATATTTTAGAAGCAGGATCACAAGTGGCGAGGGAAGAGGCGGGGCGGGGTGTTGCCAATCACTGGATGCGGAACAAGCTAATAGTGGGGATGATGCGGAGTGGAGTTCACAATCAAAGAGTATGGAGAGGTGGGTGGGAAGAGGAGGACTGCTGTCATATGTTATAGAAGGTGTTACAAACCTATAACACCTTCTATTAGCATTCAGGATTACAGTGTATGCAGAGTCAGTGTAAATAATAAAATAAAAAGGACTAGTGAAACCAGCCTGTCAAATATCAGGAAAAGGGCACCAGGAAGTGACGTCTCTGTTCTCAGTGTCAGTGCAGTCTATATAGTGGCAATGAACTGTATAAACCTTTATAAAAAAAACTACTGCAACAATCAATTATTATATGTACAAGGTGCAACTGACTCCATTGATGAAATTCAGTAAATCGCCGAGCCCACTGCGCTTTAACTGGCTGCACGCAAGCACACAGGGGCCAATGCTGATGCTAGCAGGCTAGTCTAGTGCCGCGGCTGAATCCCAGAGACAGTGAGGCTGCAGTGCTGCCAGGGCCGGCAGTGGTCATGAGCTGGCTGCTCAATGAATATATGGCATTGACTGATCAGCTCCGGCGTGCTGGCAAATTGCTCTGTGAAGTGACTATATCTGGTTGCGGTGTTCAATGAATGTATGTCGCTGAATATACTCGGCCCCTGCGTTCTGGCAAATTGTAATGAGACACGACTATAGCCGGTTTTATCATTCAATGAATATACGTCGCCGAATATACTTGGCTCTGGCATGCTGACAAATTACACCGAGAAACAACTTTAGCCGGTTGCGGAGTTCAATGAATGTACATCGCCGCATATACTCGGCTTCGGCGTGCTTTCAATTTGCACTGGAAACTGACTTTAGCTGGTTGCGGCGTTCAACGAATGTACTTTGACGAATATACACTGCTCCAGCGTGCTGGCAAATTGTCATTGGGAACCGACTATAGCCGGTTCCGGAGGTTTAAGGATTAAGCATTAGTTGTGATCTGTGTGCAAAAATCCTTGTAGCACTCACTGTGGTTCCTGTTAAAGTGACTCCCTCTGCCGTTTTTATATTTGCTCATACCGAGGGTTTTGTTAAAGTGAGCCCATCTGCCATTCCTTTTTTTGTTCATATCTTGTCCTGCCATAGTGCAGGTGTGCATTGAATATCCAACAGGCTCCCACTTTCCCACTCAAAAGTCTTATTCATAGGTACTTTTAATTTTTTCCCAAATGTTTTACCAATATGAGTAAAAAAAAAGTGTTCAGAAAACATCACTGCTCAGTTATTTCAGAAAAGAGATGCTACAAACTAATGAAGGTGCAGCTTCAACTCCTGATGTGGCAATTTCAGACAAAGGCATTGCAGAGGCTGGTCCATCAGGGGAAATCTCTTCAGCACACACTCTGCCAATTGATAAATCTAAGCACCGCTTATCCGGCATAAACAAATAATGGTTTAAAGATTTTGATTGGATAATGGTCAAAGAAACTGGTATGTGGTGCTCATTGTGCATGAAATATTCAAACAAACACCCCCCAAGAAGGGAATTACCTTGGGTAAACGTGCCATGCACAAGAATTCGAAAAGAAAGCTTGCTGGATCATGAAAAAAGTAAAATGCACATTGTCTTCTGCAGACCCTTTAGGAAAGCGTGTACTAGTGCTGGGCAGTATACTGGTTCTTACCAAAAACCGTTTTTTTTTTTTTTTTGTTATGATATGGATTTTTCTTATACCACAACACCGGTTCAAATAGCCTAAACAACGTTCGGAACGTGGCGCAGTGGGAAACTGTTTAAGGGTGGACCTTTTTTTTTTTTTTTACTTTATTCTCGCTGTTTATGTCGAGATTAAAGTCGACATATTGACTTTATTCTCGTAATTTGTCACTTAAGTAGAACATTGCAAACTAAACATCTTAAAATGAATATTTAATTTACTAGATTTTCTCAAACCCCGTCATAATAATAATAATAATACTTTGTTATGTAGCACATTAAATGCTTTGTGTTAAGTGTTCCCCGAGCCATGTTAATCGCTATATGCTTCTTAAACTGACTTCCTCTTGCACTAAGAAGCAGCGCAGGCAGCAGTCACCACACAGAATACATTAATTTCATGATTTTCCTGCTCCCTGAACATTTAGAATGCTAAGACAAATACTTGATATCATTTTCATGATGAAATGCATTAAAGCATGTATTAATCATGTGGGGGCACGGTGGCGTTGAGGGTGCACTGCTGTGTTTCCTGCCTTGAATTTGTATGTTTTTCTGATGGGTTTACTCGGCGTGGTTCAGTTTTTTTCAAAGTCATGTAGGAAGTGGGGTTTTGTAAGGCTATATTGACCCTGCTAGTATATGTATTGCTCGTATTCACCCTGCGATGTGCTGGTGCCATGTTCAGGATTTGCTCCTGCCTCACACACAATGCTTGCTGGTTTGGGCGCAACCCTGAATGGATGGCATAATTAAACGTGTATAATGAAGATTTTTTTAAAGTTCTGAGCACTACATGGTCTAAGTTTATAACTAGGTATAATTTCAGAAAGACGTTTATTGTGTGGTGATTGTTTATGTGGAGAAAAAAAAAGGAAAGATAGGAACTGCGGGTTTGGTACATCAGACAGAGACAGCACGAATGCAATAAAGCAAGCCCGCTCAGAAGAACATCCATTGAATTCTGTGTTCGTGTCACTGACCACCAGATCACAAACCCAATATTTACACAATATTTAAGTTAAACCTGTGCGATACCTAGAGGTGGGCAGTATGACCAAAATTCTATATCACAGTATTTTTCTAAATTCTGCCGGTTTCACGGTATTAGACGGTATTTTTTTCCCCATGCATGAGTGGATGTTAACCACATTTTCCACTGCAATTACTGCAGTAGACTGGCTAAGAATAACCTATTAGACTGTTATGAGAATTGTACATCGTACAAAAAGACATTTTAATGTTCACACAAGTATTAATCCAGGTTTGCATGGCCCCATAAAGTGATAGTTTTCAAGGGGGTGGCACTAAAGAGAAGGAAGCACATTGCATGACAGATGCAGTCAAAATATAGAACCTTTAATTGAACAAATTTTGCAAAAGCTTAAACTATGATTTTGACAACATATTTTCAACCATCCAAAGAGGCATTTAGACTTAGTAAAATATCCAGAGGTGTTTGTCAAACGTTGGATTGCACTGAACACGTCTTAGAAAAGGAATAAATAATAAATATTTTTTGTAAACCAACTACACTTTCTGTTAATGTTAACAATCTCTGTCCACTGACATATTAAAGTGACTTTTTAAACAATTTTACCATCATTAAACTGCATAATATTTAAACTAATAAATAATAACAATAAAATACATAATAGTATTACTGAAAGTTGCACCATTACTTCAAAGCTTCAAGCCCAGGTGCATTACACAGTATTCACCAAATTAAAATAAAATAAAACAAGGCAACTTGGTGATGACATCTTACCAACTGTACCATCATTTAGGCAAACTGCATTAATATGGACCTTGCTTCAAGCTAAGCTATATACATAAATAATAAAAACTGCAACTTGCATTTATAATGCTGTTTGTGGTATAGCCCTATGGAAGCGCATTAGGGCCACTGTGAAGAAAAAAAAATATGGACACGGAAGAAAAAAACAAACTATATGTCGAGAATAAATTCGACATGTTGACTATGTCAAGATTAAAGTTGACATTTCCACTTTATTCTCATAGTTTATTTTATAATTAAAGTAGAATGTTGTAAACTAAACTTCATCCTAAAATCAATGTTTAATTTACTAGATTTTCTCAAACCCCGTCACAAGTTAATGCAGCACATCAAATACTTTGTGTTAAGTGTTCCCCGACCCAGTCGTTAATCACTGCGCTTCTTAAACTGACTTCCTCCACACTAAGAGCAGGCGCCTGCAGCAATCACCGCACAGAATCCATTCACTTCATGATATTCCTGCTCTCTACCAAAACCCCAGTTCCTATCTTTCCTTTTTCTTTCTCCACATTACCAATCACCACACGATAAACGTCTTTGTGAAATTAAAACTAGTTATTAACTTAGCCGACGGAGTGTTCAGAACTTTAAAAATATCTTCGTTATACATGTTTAATTATGCCATCCATTCAGAGTTGCGCCCATCTCTGAATGAGTCGCCAGCACAGGATGAATACAAGCAAAACATACACTAGCAAGTACAAAAACAAGTACAACTTGGCTTGCAGTATTATCCAGTAGTATAGAAACAGTATTTACACATCTGACCTTTTAAAACTAAAGTATCTCCAGGCGACGGACGTGACTCCTTTTTTTCAGCAAAAGTTCTTCTGTTCATCATGTTCAACTTTTAGTTCAGTTTCGGTATGCTCTCTGTCCATTTTCACCGCACGGCATACCAATGCTACCGCCCACTATTTGGTGGTGAAAAAGAGCCCTAGTGCAACAAATCTGTGTTTAGCGGTGTAGCAGTGAAAAAGGTCCCCACTTGAACAGTTTCCCGCTGCGCCATGTTCTGAACGTCGTTTAGGCAATTTAAACCGGCGGTATAAGAAAAATCCATATAAAAAAAATAAACGGTTTTCGGTATGAACCGGTATACCACCCAGCACTAGCGATACCCATTCATACATCGTTTTTTGGAGCCTAGTCACACCTGCCATAAAGTTCTCTACACTGAACATACACCCGGGGACCTCTTACTGCGAGGGAGCATCACTACCGTGCATGTTTAATACCTGCTTTAATGCATTTCATCATGAAAATTTACCTTAGCGTTCTACATTTTCAGAGAGCAGGAATATCATGAAGTGAATGTATTCTGTGTGGCGATCGCTGCTGGCGCCTCCTCTTATGCAGGTTGGCTTTGAAGAATATATATTTTTTTACTTCATTAGGTTTCCCATACTTTTTTTTTCATTGTTTTCACTTTTCTCCCCGACAGCGACAATATTTGTGGCTCTTGGTTTATGTCATAACAATTGTTGTTTAAAATTTGTTAGGGTTGCAGGATCCTGAATTGGATACTTCTTAAATTTAATAAAAATATTCTGGCACAAGTGTCAACCCTTAAAAAATGAAGTCATATTGAGCATTGGAAAATAATTAATAATAATTAACTAATAAAAATAGTGCACATTTAATTTTCCCCACCACCAAATTTCCCCGTCCCGCTCCACCCGGCTACTTTTTCATGCCACCTGGCTGGAAAAAATTTCCGGGGAGAACACTAATATACTGAAAACACACAGAGTTTCCTGTACTTTTTGAAAGTCATAAACTAGACTGTGAATGGAAATAAAAGTTGTAAGTTAACCAGTCTGCATTGACTATAATTTTAATGTTTATAAGAAAGAAACCTACAAGGCATACTCATTACTTTTCCAGATTAATTTACAAATATTTATATCCCTTAAGATAGATTCTAAATAATAGCTAACTTAGAAGATAAATCTGAAATGACTGAACCTCATGCTCTTAATCCTGGCACCAATAATTTTGTGTTTATTTTATAATAAACTAGATAATATAAGATTACAAACTGAACAGTGAACTTCCAAATCTAGTAGCACAGAATCATGCATATCATATTGCCCCTTATTTTTCCATCATTGAAGCAGTACTGCAGTTCTGTATGACTGTTATATGGGTCTTCTGTCTATACTTGTGTTTCCTTAATGAATCGATTGGAATGTCGTGGGGAAATTATTATTTTAACTCAATTGGGACGTCACAAGGTGCCACCCCCTTATTGCCTCAACATGATGTGGAATTCAGGGGGACAACCCCCACCTTTTTGATTGGACATGGTCGGGACTTCACAAAAGATAAGCTCCTCCTGCCTAATCATTACTTCTGTGATTGCACACTTCATGCTATCATGGGGAAAGTGTGACTAAAATTGTATTTAAAGCACATTCCGCACTCTTCATTCTTGTTTCGCTCTCCTAAGCAATC
Organism: Erpetoichthys calabaricus; assembly: GCF_900747795.2. NCBI lineage: Eukaryota > Metazoa > Chordata > Cladistia > Polypteriformes > Polypteridae > Erpetoichthys > Erpetoichthys calabaricus. The sequence continues at coordinate 128,131,372 of NC_041397.2, read as the reverse complement.
AAGTGACCAAAACGATAGATGACTCTCATCAAGAAATATGTCTTTAATGATTTAATTATTTTGACACTTAAAAGAAATTAAATGGCTGTAATCATTATATGCACAAATTAACATTTCTAAAGTGTGATATAAATATAATTTCATATAATGTGTACTGCTCATAATATCTTAATAATAAGAGGATTATTAAGATTGATGCGCTATAGACATCAAAGGGGATGCCAGTCACATTGAAGGTGATTTTATTGAAACAATTTTCTGATCACATACAAAAAAAGATAGGGCGGAGTGGTAGCTCTGAGGCTAAGGATCTGCGCTGGTATCCAAAAGGTTGCCGGTTCGAATCCCCGCCATGCCAAAAGAGATCCTACTCTGCTGGGCCCTTGAGCAAGGCCCTTAACCTGTAATTGCTCCAAGGGCGCTGTATAATGGCTGACCCTGCGCTCTGACCCCAAGGGGTATGCGAAAACTAACAAATTCCTAATACAAGAAATTGTATAAGGCGAAATAAAGAACAAAAACAAACCAAAAGATAACATGAAACAACGATATAAAATACAACTCAAAAATATTTTGGCACCTATTCAAGCATATTTTGGAATTTTTGGAATGATATGTTTAATAGTTTCTAGAATGGTGAGAAAATTGATTCTGATTTGTTTAAATTTAATTTTTTGTTTATAAACATTAATAGATAATATAGTTCATATTTGTTACTCATGTATTTCTTAATGATGTGGATTAAAGTCTTATAAATAAAAAAAAAAGTATAAATTAATGACAGATTATGGAAATTTTTCACAGTGAATAAAATTATCACTCCTATGTAACCTTATTTTAAAAAGTTATATAAATAGAGTCTGAGTCGTCAATCAGCTACATGGGAATGGAGGATGAGGAGATGGTGAAGACTGTAGAGGGGTAAATTATATAATACTACAAACTACAAAAATACAGAGAATCCCATTTCCACTTTCCACTACCATTGGTCTTCAGGTTTTCTGAGGTTGTTTTTCTTTGAAGCTCACAGTACTCAGGTAAAAAGATCAAAAACGTGACTTAAACACAGTGAGTGAAAACAAGTGAGAAGTATTCTGTTGATTTGAAGTGGCTACAGCTACGAAGGACACAGAATTGTGGGAAATGAAGGTTCCCTGCCCATTGAACTGTTCTATTTGTACGGTGAAAATTTGAAATAAAAAATGCAAAGTGGGAAATGAAAATTCAATGAGCAGCAGGTGGTGCAAGTGCTTATTTGCGTTCTACTTGTAATTTTTGCAGCTTCGTTGCTGTTCAGGCTAAGAATAAAATTGCAAGTGCTGTTATTTCATTTTATTTTTAATTTTTGCAGTGTTCTTGCATGTAGACTGAAATTGCAAAAGAGAGAGAGAGCATTTTGATTGTATAATTTTAATTTTCATTTCCTTTTTTGCAGAAAATACCTTCCATAATCAGACAAGAGCAGGCAATCAAAAGAAAGTTTTGTCCAGTGAATCAGAAAAGATTCAGTTGACCCTGAGGCTGCAAAGTCAGTCCAGGCAAAGTCCATAAAAATAAATCAAAATTCAATGCAAAATGTAATCAATTGCATCCATGTACAGTAAGAGAAAGTGAAAAAAGTGCAAATTTTAATGAAAACTATTGTTAACAGGTAGGAGTGGCAGCAACATGCTTGCGCCAGCATTCCCTTACAATAAGTTGTTTTCTGATGGTCTGCAAAAAAGCAGGCATCACAATTGTATTAATGCTGTTATTGCCTATTATTGGTCCACAAAATACTGACCATGAATTGTCACCAGTCTCTGGAGTGATTATTAATTGATCGAGTTGTTCGAAGCTTCTTTGAGATCCCCAGGTCCACAAAGAGATTATGTAAAAAAAAAAAAAAAAAAAAAAAAATGGTCCCCTTGTCAAAAAGGAAGCAAACCACTATAACTTAAAATATCTTCCTAACTGTAAAATTATAAAATACAAGCAGGGAAAACAAAGCATTTTCAAGATATGAATGAAGTACCTTGTGCCGTGACTGTTTCAGTCTCCCTATAGTTTACTAGGATGACCGCATGTCCCGGTGACAGGGACAGTCCTGATTTCATATGCATCCCAATAAACAACTGTAGAATATCAAAATGTCTTGGTTTTAATAGGCTGGTCATCAAATAAAGTTTTCAAGTACCCCAAACATTGCTTCACTGAAACAAACATTGTCACAGTATATTTACAACAGCATGCATGAACTTCCAAGAGGGAAATTTGCTTGTTTAATACCTTGTTATATTTAACCAACAATGCAACAAGGAACAAGAGGCAGACAAAAATGGAACACATTCGTTTGTTTATACTTCAAGCACTTTGTTGACTCTTATGAATTTATTATTTAAAGTTTGTTTTTCCTTCCTTCCCTGTGCCTTGATCCCACTCTGAAAATGATGAGATAAAGCAAACATTATGAGGGAAGGCTTTATACGTGGGCATACATGCTTCAATAGTGTCTTAGTTTGGGACTTCAAAAATTGGCTTACTCTATAATTTGTCATCAGATTTCTACTTTCACCTGGTATCAATAATGGTCACTGGCTGTAATAAAGCTTGCCTGTCACTTCTTTTATTGTCTAATGTTCATCATAAATAGCTGTGCAAGTCCTGTTTAATGAACATTTCTATAGCCAGACATGCCCAAGCACAGAACATATCCCAAAATGTATTTATTTAGGTTATGTTAATTGGCACCTACAAATTGTCACTGTATATGAATATGGGATGTGTATGTATTTATGTAGTTGTGTTAGTAAGAGTGGTCCCAGTGATAGACTAGTATTCTGTCCAGTCTGGTGTTCAGCCTTTTGCCCTGTTCTGGTGCGATAGCCTTTGGATTCCACAACCCTGAAATGGATGGAGAAGTTCTTAAACCTGCCAATCAGGGCTGCAGTTCCTGCGCAGCCCTCAAACATACCTGAATTTTACACCATGTGTATATTTTGTAACTTGTTTAAAACTACCAACACAGTTTTCGTCCTTAGCCATTCTGTCTCTCTAACTCAAGGTATTGCCTGTATGTGCTATTCCAAGTTGGTTCTAAGAGAAACTCTTGGGTGCCTTTCCATGGATTGATGCCTAAGTAGCTCATAAAGGGCTAACATGCCCAAGATGACTTCCAGAGTCTCCTTATCTAAGTTGACGATATTCTTTCAACTAAGTTCTTGTATAGGATGAAGACCAACTTGTGAAAATTTTCAGTTAATTTCCTGTTTTTGAATAACATTATAATACTTTAATTAGATAGCTGCTTTAAACTCTTGAATAGAGTACAAAGATCATTATTTAAAGTGTCAGACAGTTAATGACAACATTGATATTTTTAACCGAATATCAAGTTTATCAACTTTTTACAATTTTTTTGGTAGAAGATGGTTGTGAGTAAAGAAATGATTGGTTTATTTGATGTATGTTATATAAAAATATTTATAGATGCTGGGTGCTACATATTACTAACTGCTGTTCAGTCCTTATGATGAACTTGCCTCCCATCCTGAATATACAGTATGTTATGAATGCTCCTTTCATGAGTAATAGTAATTTTAATAGCTGGTACCCAGAGCATATGCATCAGGGACTTCTATAGGTTCTGATAAGCCATTTTATTTTTTTGGAATGCTGATGTCTTTTTTTTTAATTTATTTATTTTTTTTTAATGTATTTTTTCATGCATTTTTTTTTTCTTCAGACATCTTCTCCAAACTCATCAAATGAGAATTCTCCGGTGAGTCCTCCAGATGAACAGGGGCAAGGTGATTGTCCTCCTCAACTGGAAGAGGAGGAACCAGCCTTCCCTCACACCGACTTGGCCAAGCTGGATGATATGATCAACCGGTACATAGGTTTTATATAATTGCAGTTTGCTTGAACTTATTCAAAATCTATGTTGTTTAAACATTCAAGATGTATTATTATTCTTTGTGTGCTGTTTTGTTTTTAATAAATGTTGAAAAAATGATTTCCTTTACTGGGACCCTGAATTGGATTTAGTGTGTTAAAAAATGTTATGTCTTTTGAAATTTTTATTAGTTAATGTTGGACCTTATAATCACTTATGTGAGGAATAGAAAACTTTTTACATTACTAGGGGGCTTTGCCCCCTGCTCACTTCGCTTGCCCATCCGGGTGCGTAACGCACCCTAAGGAGATGCGGTCGCTCCGCCGAAACCCCCTCTTAAACGCTGATACAGTGGGAAACAAATACATTTATTTTTTACCTCCTTTTTGCTTGATCAGCTGTTGGCTTGCTGCCGTGTTGCGTGATCTGCATGTCGTGCAGCGCTGTGAACATTTAAAAGCCTGTACAGCAGCTGTCCTTTTGTCTCACTGCCTTGTCTCTTCAGATGTTAGTGCCTCCAAGAAAAATCACGTTTTGTCTCCTTCCAAGATTTTTTTTTTTTTATAATAGAGAGATTACAAATATGTTCACATTTGAAGTAATAAATAATAAATACAACTTTGACAGCAAGAAACTATAACAATTACATTTTTATGAAAATGACAGCAAAAATATGTAATTTTGCATGTTGTACATAGTTTGGAATGAAACAGTATGTCTTAGCTGGCCCCAGACAGAGAGGATTCTCTAGGTACTCCTGTTTGGTTCTTCATCCTAGAATGTGTATAAATTGCCCATTAGGAGAGTGTGTGAGCGCTTTGCAATGGTTTATGTGAAATTCAGACTGGCCAGATGGCACTTGAGTGTTATGTTTTTGTGGAAGTGTTTTTTTATTATTTTTAAATATATTTATAGTTTCTTAATGGTAGCCAGTTAAACATACAAGTGTTTGATTCTTACTTTGGACTAAATACAAGGCGATGCTACTGTTCAAAATTTCAGTTAGTAGTGTTGGTTAATTATTTGATGCCTGCCAGAAATGTAATGGAAGGAATTTTAATGGATTTACTTTATTATTTCAGACCTCGATGGGTGGTTCCAGTTTTACCAAAAGGTGAATTAGAAGTTCTTCTTGAAGCTGCTATAGATCTTAGTAAAAAGGGTAAGCAACTGTTAGTAAATAATTCTGTATTTTGTTGTTTAAATGACTAGAAATCGTCCATCAAACACTTAACTTCACTCTGCAAAGAAGTGAAAAACTCATTTGACGTTAGAAATATCCCATGTGCACGATTAATCATTACTTGTTAAAGTCCGAAAAATACGTACTGTACAAATATATTATACTGGTATGTTGCAAAGCATCAGCTTTTTAATTCTACCATGGTAAGCAGTTTTGGTCATACTACCCACTCCCATCTGAATATTGTTATCTACATATTGCTGGTATTTGACTTTTTATTTAAATAATGTGATAATTCTGTGCTGACTTTATATATATATATATATATATATATATATATATATATATATTTATTTATTTATTTATTTATATATATATTTATTTATTTATTTATTTATACATATATTTATTTATTTATTTATTTATACATATATTTATTTATTTATTTATTTATACATATATTTATATATATATATATTTTTACATATATTTATATATATATATTTATACATATATATATATATTTATTTATATTTGTATACAGTAATCCCTCGCGTCTTCGCGGTTCACTTTTTGCGGATTCACGACTTCGCGGATTTTATATGTAAGCATATCTAAATACATAACGCGGATTTTTCGCTGCTTCTCGGGTTTCTGCGGACAATAGGTCTTTTTACTTGCTTCCTCAGTTGGTTTGCCCAGTTGATTTCATACAAGAGATGCTATTGGCGGATGGCCGAGAAGCTACCCAATCAGAGCACGCAGTTAAGTTCCTGTGTGCTGCTGATTGGCTCAGCGACGGAGTGTTGCATTAACCAGGAAGTCTCATCTCACTCATTCATCATTAACGTGCTAATGCTTCAGGGGCCGTGTCCAAGCACCAACAGAAGATGCAAATGATTGCAGAAAAGGTAAAAGTTTTGGATATGTTGAAGGAAGGGAACAGCTACACCGCTGCAGGACATCGATTCTTTTTATTTAAAAAGGAGGAAAAGCATATAAGATCTACGGCCACAGTGTCCTTTAACCAGGGTGCAAAACGAGTTGCAAGTGGACGTGATAAGGCAGTAGTCTGGATGGAATCTGCTTTAGGAATCTTTGCAACAAGGTCGACGATGTCATGACCGCCTACAAGCTGCTACGTGTACTTCGCTATACAGTAAGTGTAAACTTATCTACCGATTTCATATTGCTTAGCAGTTGTCCCTGTTTTTAATAGAGTAAATGGTGGGTTGTAAACAATACAGGGAGGGTTTAAAAACGTCCAAATACACGTTAAATAATTAAATAAATATAGTGTCCCTACTTCGCAGAAATTCAGTTATCGCGGTCGGCCTTGGAACGTATCTCCCGCGATAAGTGAGGGATTACTGTACATACAAATCTCATAAACCCATATTTTATTCACAATAGAACATAGAAAACATAAATGTTTAAAACTGAGAAAATGTACCAAGTTAAATAAATAGTATGGTCATTTTGAATTTGATGGCAGCAACACCTCTCAAAAAAGTCGAGATACGGCCATGTTTACCACTGTGTAGCATCCCCTCTTCTTTTAACAACAGTCTATAAATGTCTGAGAACTGAGGAAACCAGTTGCTATACTTTTGGAAGAGTATTGTTGTCCCATTTTTGTCTGATTATAGGATTTTAGTTGATGAGATATTCACAACTATAGTCTTCACAATTTTATATTGAGGAGCAGTATTCTGAAATTGTTCCATAATTTTTAGATACTGTTTTTTTGCAGATTGGTGAACCTTTGCCATTCTTTACTTCTGAGAGACTGTCTCTAAGATACTCTTTTTATACCCAGTCATATTACTGACATGTTGCCAATTCACCTAATTAGTTGCAAAATGTTCTTGCAGCTGTTTCTTTTTAGTACCACTTACTTTTCCAGCCTTCTGTTGCCCCACCCCAACTTTTGTGAGATGTGTTACTGCCATCAAATTCAAAATGAGCTAATATTTTTCATTTTTGCAGGTCTTGTCGTCAGACCTTGTCAATGTATACGCAACTGAAAATTGCTGGACATGTCACATTTAATGACTGCATGCTGACCATCCAGCAAAGTCATGCTTACCCCATTTTGTGACAGTCAGTAATGTGTTCCCTTTCAGAGCTGGTGCTATACGAATGGTTAGGAACAGCGAGTTTAGCTGCAGTTGTGGCTATTTTTCTTTTTGCCATTCTGTTGTGGTATGTAAAACACGAGACAGATGAGCTTCTCTTATCCTTGTGATATCCAAAACACCCATGTTCCTTATTCCTCATCGCTGCATTATATGAGTTGTTTCTGGAGGGGTCTTCATTGGTTGTCAGGTCTCATGCACACAGAGCAACTAATGACCTAATCAAACCTGTTTAATTTTTTTGAAGAGTAAGTCATGGACTAGCTGGAGTGAGTCTTTGACCATGTCACATTACACAACTGGATTCATGGGATTGTGCCTCTGACGGCCTGGCTAAGATTATGTAAATGAAGGATGAGGCTGAGTAGGGGTGGGCGGTATGACCAAAATTCTATATCACGGTATTTTTCTAAATTATCCCGGTTTCACGGTATTCAACGGTATTTTTTCCCCATGCATGAGTGGATGTTAACCACATTTTCCACTGGAATTACTGGCTAAGAATAACCTATTCCACTGTCAAGAGTTTTGTACATTGTAGAAAAAAACATTTTAATGTGCACACAAGTATTAATCCAGGTTTGCATTGCCCCATAAAGTGATAGTTTTCAAGGGGGTGGCACTAATGGAGAAGGTATCACATTGCATGACAGATGCAGTCAAAATATAGAACCTTTTTATTGAACAAATTTTGCAAAAACTTAAACTATAATTTTGACAACATATTTTCAACCATACAAAGAGGCATTTAGTGCTTGTCAAAAGTTGTATTGCACTGAATGTGTCTTAGAAAAGGAATAAATAGTAAATATTTTTTGTAAACCAACTACACTTTCTGTTAATGTTAACAGTCTCTGTCCACTGACATGTTAAAGTGACTTTTTAAACAACTTTATCATCATTAAACTGCGTAATATTTAAACTAATAAATAATAACAATAAAATAAATAATAGTACTGTATTATTACTGATAGTTGCACTATTATGTTCAGTGTAGAGAACTTTATCGCAGGTGTGACGAGGCTCCAAAAAACTGGATCTATGAATGGGTATCGCACAGGTTTAACTTAAATATTGTATAAATGTTGGGTTTGTGATCTGGTGGTCGGAGACATGAACACAGAATTCAATGCATGTTCTTCTGTGCGGGCTTTCTTTATTGCACGCGTGCTGTCTTTATCTGACGTACTAAAACCCCAGTTCCTATCCGTCCTTTTTCTTTCTCCACATAACCAATCACCACACGATAAACGTCTTTGTGAAATTAAAACTAGTTATAAACTTAGCCCACGGAGTGTTCAGAACTTTAAAAATATCTTCGTTATACATGTTTAATTATGCCATCCATTCAGAGTTGCGCCCATCTCTGAACGAGTCGCCAGCACATCAAAGGATGAATATAAGCAAAACATACACTAGCAGGGTCAATATAGCACAACAAAACCCCACATTCTACATGACTTTGAAAGGAAACTGAAGCGCCGAGTAAACCCACCAGAAAAACATGCAAATGCAAGGCAGGCACGCCGCCGTGCCCCCATATGATTAATGCATGCTTTAATTCATTTCAGCATGAAAATTATATTAAGTATTTATTTTAGCATTCTAAATGTTCAGAGAGAAGGAAGATCATGAAGTGAATGTATTCTGTGCGGGGTTCGCTGCCGGCGCCTCCTCTCAGTGCAAGAAGAAGTCAGTTTAAGAATCGCTTAACACGAAGCATTTAATGTGCTATATAACTTAAGACGGGGTTTGAAAACATGTCGTCACACTATTACACGGTACCCAGGTACATTACACTGTATTGAAAACAAATAAAACAAGTACAACTTGGCTTGCAGTATTATCCAGTAGTATAGAAACAGTATTTACACATCTGACCTTTTAAAACTAAAGTATCTCCAGGCTCTCTGTCCATTTTCACCACGCAGCATTCCTATGCTACCGCCCACTATTTGGTGGTGTAGCAGTGAAAAAGAGCCCTAGTGCAACAAATCTGTGTTTAGCGGTGTAGCAGTGAAAAAGGTCCCCGCTTGAACAGTTTCCCGCTGCGCCACGTTCCGAACGTCGTTTAGGCAATTTAATCCGGTGTTGCGGTATAAGAAAAATCCATATCATAAAAAAAATAAAAAACGGTTTTCGGTATGAACCCGTATACCGCCCAGCACTAAGGCTGAGAATTGCTGAGTTGCCTGATGCATCATGGTCATAAGGAAGAATTAAATACAATGAAGAACAAAGAATAATTTTATAATCATTAAAAATAAAATGCACATATTTAACATTTCGATTCAGCATTAATGTTAATTAGCAGAAAGATAATGTTCCTGACAGAGGTACCAGTGGTTGGTAACCTTCATCTTTCCTTTAGCTAATTCCTAAATGTATTTTTAAAGTCACAAAGAGAAATGTGCTTAAAGTTGTGAAAACTGGATCTTGACATTGACAACAAGGGGGCTTCGTCCCCAGCTCGCTTCGCTCGCCTACTCCCGGCATTTTGAACCCGTGCCCTCTGGGCAGCCGTAGTTTCAGACGCGCGTTGTAGGAGCTTGCGTTGTTTTGAATCCGTGCTTGCCCTGCTTCTGCGGTTTGAGACGCGCGTTGTAGGCATATATCCGTCACTCGAGCTCGTTCGGTTTGAACCCGTGCCTGCTTTGCCTCCGCAGTTTCAGACGGTGGGTCGCGTTCGGCGCTTTGTATGATCCCAAGCAGCACATTATTCCTAACTTCACTCCGCAGTAGTGCCACGCACACTATGGCGGTGATGCCTGCGCCTTCACTACGCAGTAGTGCCACTCACAATATGGCGGCAACGCCTGCGCCTTCCGTATTATGTCGGATTTTACCATGCTGTGTAGGCGCCTTTGCCTTTCGTATTTTCCCGCGCCTTACGATGCGCGATGTAGGCGCCTGCACCTTCCGGGTCTGCCTCTGCTGTGTGGTGTGGACGTTTAACTGTCGTTTTTTCCGCCTTTATATTCTGTATCTTGCTGTGCATGTGTTTTGTGCCTAGGTTTTTTTTGAAGCTGTTGCATTCCAGTTTTCATCATCTGTAACCTGCTCTCCATGTGTTTGGCCCCGTTCTTTAACCTCTTTATGACGTTTTACTTTGTTTCCTACTCTGTCTTTTATTTCTGACATCACTTTATCCTGCTTGCGGCATGTCAGACGGTTCGTAGTCTCTCCCGTTTCGCTCTGGGGAGGGGGGCTTTGTGTGGCGCCTGCGCACTATGTCCCCTGCGTCCATATCCGGTTTACCTTTCTCGGTTAGTAATATGGATGACCCTATAAAACAGAAAGATATACAACCTTCACAATTGACTTTGAGTTTCTTTCTCTTTCTTTGACCTGAAGTTATATGTAATTTAAGTTATTTTTCTTTTTTTTGTCTGCATTCATATGTATTATTTTTGTAAATATGGACATTTTAGCCTTTCTAATTTTTTTTTACGTACCATCCTTCTGTTTTAGGTTAAACTTTTATTTTGAAAGCATTTGATGTGCATAACAAAAACTAAAAAACATGCACAACCACACAAAAAACTGTCTTAAATCAGTTGTTAAAGTCCCCAAATGTAATGTTGTTTTGGGGGTGGGAGTTAAATCACTTTTAGTTGTGTCTAATAAAGAGCTGATTGATTAACAATTTAAGACTGAAAGAAAATGGGAAAACCTCAAAATCGTTATATACCTGGAGGTGCTATGCCAAGAAAAAAGATGGAAACACCTGTTTTAGTGATATTGTGTGACACTTCCATCAAATATGTGTCACTTATGTGCTATAGTTAAGCATTTGCTGCAAATTAATAGGTTGATTATTATACAAAATTATGCTGTTTGGCTACAGTTGACAGATATGCAAGATCACCCTATGCTTCATTTTGTTGCATTTATATTAGTGGGGGACCTGATCAGATTGTGCAACATTTTAGGGGACCTTGACTTAAAGTTTGGTAATTCTTGATCTGATCTATTCTATTAACTATTACAGACAAAAGTTATGATGCTTATCTTTGATTTAAAATTCTACCTAACGATTCAAAGGACAAAAATTTCAATAGCTATAAATTTTAGTGCTAGCAACTTTAAATGTTAAAGAAGTGCAACATCCTTGGCTTATCACTTAAAAACAAAACTTATGTGATGCTGATGTTAAAATATCAAACACTAGGCAGCAAAATCTCCAGCAGACTACAATCCATAAATGTACAACTTGACTTATGTCCATGAATGAAACAAAATTCAAAGTCATATGGCTTTATTGTCATACCACCCATACAAAGTATTGCAGCATATGATGTCACAAAACATTGTTCCGAAGAACTGTGGTGCAACATCTACAGGTGATTAGAATATCATGACAAAGTTGATTTATTTCAGTAATTCCATTCAGAAAAGTGAAACTTGTATATTAGATTCATTCATTACACACAGACTGACGTATTTCAAATGTTTATTTGTTTTAATGTTGATGATTATAACTGACAGCTAATGAAAGTCCCAAATTCAGTATCTCAGAAAATTAGAATATTGTGAAAAGGTTCAATATTGAAGACACCTGGTGCCACACTCTAATCAGCTAATTAACTCAAAACACCTGCAAAAGCCTTTAAATGGTCTCTCAGTCTAGTTCTGTAGGCTACACAATCATGGGGAAGAGTGCTGACTTGACAGTTGTCCAAAAGACGACCATTGACACCTTGCAGAAGGAGGGCAAGACACAAAAGGTCATTGCTAAAGAGGCTGGCTGTTCACAGAACTCTGTGTCCAAGCACATTAATAGAGAGGCGAAGGGAAGGACAAGATGTGGTAGAAAAAAGTGTACAAGCAATAGGGATAACCGCACCCTGGAGAGGATTGTGAAACAAAACCCATTCAAAAATGTGGTGGAGATTCACAAAGAGTGGACTGCAGCTGGAGTCAGTGCTTCAAGAACCACCACACACAGACGTATGCAAGACATGGGTTTCAGCTGTCGCATTCCTTGTGTCAGACCACTCTTGAACAATAGACAGCGTCAGAAGCGTCTTGCCTGGGCTAAAGACAAAAAGGACTGGACTGCTGCTGAGTGGTCCAAAGTTATGTTCTCTGATGAAAGTAAATTTTGCATTTCCTTTGGAAATCAAGGTCCCAGAGTCTGGTGGAAGAGAAGAGAGGCACAGAATCCACGTTGCGTGAGGTCAAGTGTAAAGTTTCCACAGTCAGTGATAGTTTGGGGTGCCATGTCATCTGCTGGTGTTGGTCCATTGTGTTTTCTGATGTCCAAGGTCAATGCAGCCATTTACCAGGAAGTTTTAGAGCACTTCATGCTTCCTGCTGCTGACGAACTTTATGGAGATGCAGATTTTATTTTCCAACAGGACCTGGCACCTGCACACAGTGCCAAAGCTACCAGTACCTGGTTTAAGGACCATGGTATCCCTGTTCTTGATTGGCCAGCAAACTCGCCTGACCTTAACCCCATAGAAAATCTATGGGGTATTGTGAAGAGGAAGATGCAATATGCCAGACCCAACAATTCAGAAGAGCTGAAGGCCACTATCAGAGCAACATGGGCTCTCATAACACCTGAGCAGTGCCACAGACTAATCGACTCCATGCCACGCCGCATTGCTGCAGTAATCCATGCCAAAGGAGCCCCAACTAAATATTGAGTGCTGTACATGCTCATACTTTTCATGTTCATACCTTTCAGTTGGCCAACATTTCTAAAAATCCTTTTTTTGCATTGGTCTTAATTGATATTCTAATTTTCCGAGATACTGAGTTTGGGACTTTCATTAGTTGTCAGTTATAATCATCAACATTAAAAGAAATAAACATTTGAAATACATCAGTCTGTGTGTAATGAATGAATCTAATATACAAGTTTCACTTTTTGAATGGAATTACTGAAATAAATCAACTTTGTCATGATATTCTAATTTTATGACCAGCACCTGTATATAAACACAGGACTAGTGCAAAGAACTATACTTGTAAGAGCCAGTCTTAGAAAGTTAATGTTAAATTCACATCTTATTTCAGTAGAACATCAGTTTCTCATACTAATTTAGAATATTGTTTAGTCTTTTACCAAATGTAAGTTAACATGAAATAGAATTTTCTTTGCTATATCTTTAAAACTGAGTGTTCATTAACCTCCCTAGCGTTACATTTTTTCTAAAAAAAAAAAAAAATAAATAAAATAAAAGCAAACATTTATAAAGAGTTGCTTGAAAAATTACATTTATTAAATCTCATCATTCTACTGTAAAACATGTAAAATACCAAATATACCAAGTCAGAAGTATAGAAAGTATAATTATGATACAAATAATAATAATAATACCATATATACTGCTAATACAAGTTGTTTGTGTGGTATATCTTGAAACAAATGACATGCACAATCCAACATCACACTCTGGACAATAGTACTATGATTCTTTGAAGATTTTCTGTCCAGACTGATTAGCTTTTGAGCAGCACACAGCACATTTCCGCTTGATATGAGCATCACTTTCAGATTAATCAGAACCACTTTCTTTGCAATGTCCATTTCCATTTCATTTCGTCATCACTCCTTGTTTCATTATCAAGGTCGTGGAAAACCTAGGCTGCTGAAAAATGTTAATTACATGACTCCATTATGAGGCTAGGAGAAGACTTATCTGTACGGTTTCCCGGGTAACACTCGGGCTCGATGCTGATGCAAGATACGCTTATATCGTTTTCCAAGCATTGGTCAGCTCTAACGCTGTTGGCGCTTTTACAGCCCTAATAATCCCATTGGGATTAATAAAGTATCCATCCATCCATCCATCCATCCATCCATCCATCCATCCATCCATGGGTCCAATGCTTACACGAGATACATCTATACAGTTGCCTGAGTGGCACTTAGAACTAGGACTTTTAGCACTATTTTAACAATCTGAGTGATGCTCGGATCTAATGCTAAGGAGGTTAAGCCAGTTAGGAAATAGTCTCACTGCTAGCATGGACTGTTAGATATGTTTGCAGAAAGAGGATTGGCATACAATTTTCTGACTGTACTTATCGTTCCACATGTAATAGGACTGTATGACCAAACTTAGAAAGAAATGAAACAAGATAAATAAGCCTTAACAGAACTTTTCTTAACACTAGAATTACCAGAGCCTACGAAAAAACTCGTAAATCCGTCCCACCTTAAATCGCGTCTTAAATCCGTTTGCACCTCTCCGCCAGAGTCCTTTGTCATCTAAATGTGCTGATAAAGCTACTAGCAGCCAGCTATTCCATCCCCCCACCGACTTAGAATGAACTTCTCTCCTAGCTCAAGCCTTGCCTTGATTTGATTACCTGGGATTGAAGTGGAGTTTTACAGTGGAAATAATTCTAGCGTTATTTGGAATACACGCATTTCATGTGTGTTCCATTTCTATAGTTGGCTGTGCAAACACATTTTTAAAACAGAAACGTTTTTCATATTCTAATAGTAAATGACAAAATGTAGGCATAAACTATATAACGTATGAAGCCTGAAGTCCATATATCAAAGAAACACTTTCACAAAAGGTACAAATAAAAGAACACGTGCGCCTTCATTCAAAAAAAAAAAGCCGCGTTAGTATGCCACATTGACACTCTCACTACAACCGCTGCAGTAGCGTAATGGTATCAGCGCCTGACTGGGAATCAGAGGGTGCCGAGTTCGATCCCGCACGGCTCCACTTCGAGAAATTAACTGCTCTTATTCTTACAATTTTAGAATAACAATATAAATTTGATTTCAGTCTGTAACAGGCGGTGTAACTTATGATACTGGTAAAGGTTAGCTTTTTTTTTTTTTTTTTTGTAATTCACTTTTCATTCTCGCAGTCACATTCAGAATCAATCCATACAACCCCATCTGACACAGCTGGTTTCACATAAATAAAAGTGCACTTTTATTCAAGACTATAACCGAAGAATAAAGAAAGCAAGTTACAGTTGGTGGTTGATACGACAGCTTGCGTGGTGCAATGTTAAGAACTGCTGATTTCCGATCCGTGCTATATAAAATCATCACATTCAAATATTAACAGTTCCCACACACCCAAGGTCCGCCATTCCTACATTTACAACATGTGTACTTGTTGCAGTGTACACACCTCTCTGTGCTATGGTTCCTATTACAGTGAATGAGCACCTGACACTGTACTTTCTTCCCTGGGGGAAGCTGAGGTCTTAGAACGGAAGTTTGTTGACGCTGTATCATCTTTTCTTTTTCCATCGCCTTTTCCTGTAAGAAGCGACGACGAAGTTCCTCTGCAAGGTGAGCCATGAACACTCTTCTTTCCTCAGCGGACCCCGTGCATGCCTTATACAGTACGTGTGCGTTCATCGCTGCTAGGTCAAGGATGTTGTACAACACAGCAAACCGGCCACCTGCGTGTTCCTGTGCGCACTGAACAAGCACGCGCCTTCTGGTTCATGATGTCAACGCCACGCTGGGGAAAAAAGAAAGACAAATATATGTGACATTTTGAAGAAATCATTTTATCACCAGAAGAGCACCAGAATACTTCGTCACACTAATATTTTTTTCATTAGCATACCTTCATGTGGTTGTAGTCTGTGACCGTGTTTGTTTTTTTTTTTTTATCTTGCCCAATCTCCACATCATGGTGCATTGTGCTGAGAATGCAGACAGACTTCATCTTTTTGGGCACATACACTGTCAGCATGGCACTGGGAGATCTAAACACCAGCGTGGAGAATTGTTCGTGTACTGAACTGACTTTAGCTGCAGGTGGAAGTTCCCGTCGCACTTTATTCATGGTGCCAAGCAGAGTTGTATTGCGGTGCAGCAGTCTATTAGCCAGCGAAAGTGACGTGAAGAAGTTGTCTGTTGTTACGGTTCTGCCTTTGTCCAGAAATGGCTCCATAAGCTTTATGACCACAGACTCGGAAAGTCTTTCTCCCGTGGGACGACTGGGATCTTTTCCTAAATAAGGAGTGGCATTGCACATGTACTTTGTCTCCAAATCTGCCGCAATCCAAAAAGGCAGAACCGTAACAACAGACAACTTCTTCACGTCACTTTCGCTGGCTAATAGACTGCTGCACCGCAATACAACTCTGCTTGGCACCATGAATAAAGTGCGACGGGAACTTCCACCTGCAGCTAAAGTCAGTTCAGTACACGAACAATTCTCCACGCTGGTGTTTAGATCTCCCAGTGCCATGCTGACAGTGTATGTGCCCAAAAAGATGAAGTCTGTCTGCATTCTCAGCACAATGCACCATGATGTGGAGATTGGGCAAGATAAAAAAAAAAAACAAACACGGTCACAGACTACAACCACATGAAGGTATGCTAATGAAAAAAATATTAGTGTGACGAAGTATTCTGGTGCTCTTCTGGTGATAAAATGATTTCTTCAAAATGTCACATATATTTGTCTTTCTTTTTTCCCCAGCGTGGCGTTGACATCATGAACCAGAAGGCGCGTGCTTGTTCAGTGCGCACAGGAACACGCAGGTGGCCGGTTGCTGTGTTGTACAACATCCTTGACCTAGCAGCGATGAACGCACACGTACTGTATAAGGCATGCACGGGGTCCGCTGAGGAAAGAAGAGTGTTCATGGCTCACCTTGCAGAGGAACTTCGTCGTCGCTTCTTACAGGAAAAGGCGATGGAAAAAGAAAAGATGATACAGCGTCAACAAACTTCCGTTCTAAGACCTCAGCTTCCCCCAGGGAAGAAAGTACAGTGTCAGGTGCTCATTCACTGTAATAGGAACCATAGCACAGAGAGGTGTGTACACTGCAACAAGTACACATGTTGTAAATGTAGGAATGGCGGACCTTGGGTGTGTGGGAACTGTTAATATTTGAATGTGATGATTTTATATAGCACGGATCGGAAATCAGCAGTTCTTAACATTGCACCACGCAAGCTGTCGTATCAACCACCAACTGTAACTTGCTTTCTTTATTCTTCGGTTATAGTCTTGAATAAAAGTGCACTTTTATTTATGTGAAACCAGCTGTGTCAGATGGGGTTGTATGGATTGATTCTGAATGTGACTGCGAGAATGAAAAGTGAATTAAAAAAAAAAAAAAAAAAGCTAACCTTTACCAGTATCATAAGTTACACCGCCTGTTACAGACTGAAATCAAATTTATATTGTTATTCTAAAATTGTAAGAATAAGAGCAGTTAATTTCTCGAAGTGGAGCCGTGCGGAATTGAACTCGCCACCCTCTGATTCCCAGTCAGCCGCTGATACCATTACACTACTGCAGCGGTTGTAATAAGAGTGTCAATGTGGCATGCAAACGCGGCTTTTTTTTTTTTTTTTTTTTTTTTTTGAATGAAGGCGCACGTGTTCTTTTATTTGTACCTTTTGTGAAAGTGTTTCTTTGATATATGGACTTCAGGCTTCATACGTTATATAGTTTATGCCTACATTTTGTCATTTACTATTAGAATATGAAAAACGTTTCTGTTTTAAAAATGTGTTTGCACAGCCAACTATAGAAATGGAACACACATGAAATGAGTGTATTCCAAATAACGCTAGAATTATTTCCACTGTAAAACTCCACTTCAATCTCAGGTAATCAAATCAAGGCAAGGCTTGAGCTAGGAGAGAAGTTCATTCTAAGTCGGTGGGGGGATGGAATAGCTGGCTGCTAGTAGCTTTATCAGCACATTTAGATGACAAAGGACTCTGGCGGAGAGGTGCAAACGGATTTAAGACGCGATTTAAGGTGGGACGGATTTATGAGTTTTTTCGTAGGCTCTGGTAATTCTAGTGTTAAAGAAGAACTTTTCTTTAATGTCATTTCTTTTTTTGTGTGAATTGTTTTGGTTTAAATCATACTAAAACTTTTAAAACAAAGATATTTAGTATTTTGGTTTTGTCATGCTATTGCCAGAACTGTCCTATGAAGTAAGCTAAAAGCTGCAGAACTTTGGAAATTTTTGGACAAACAGCTACAAATTTCATCAGAAAATTGTATGCCAATCTCCAGAATACAAGTTCCCCTTTCTTGCTTTATTTTTTGTGTAAGTGGTTTGCTTTGAATTTCACTGAAAACTTTAAAAAACGAAGACACTTGGACTATAGAGTTTTTTTTTTTTGTTGTTGTTTAATCTTATTTTATTATTTTTTTTGTACGGCAAGGCATACTAGTGCCGTAAATGTTTGGCTGGTAAGCTACCTTTGAACTATTTTGAACAATTCAGAAACTCTTGTTAAACGCAGCTACTATACAGTAGAACCTCTGGTCACGAATGTTTCCGAACACGTACAAATCGGGTTACGATCAAAAAGTTTACCAAAATTTTGCATCTGTTCATGACCACATGCTCTGGTGGCAAACAAAAACACTGGCGGCCAATTGCCCTACGCGCATTCGTACGTGCCAATAATTTCCCATTCTCTGTTTCCCATTTTCTTTTGTTTGCGTATACATGGCCTAACAAAGCAGCTGATGTTGCAAATCCCGTAAATGCTAAAAGGGACTCTGCTCTGTTGGGCCCTTGAGCAAGGCCCTTAACCTGCAATTGCTGAGCGCTTTGAGTAGTGAGAAAAGCGCTATATGAATACAAAGAATTATTATTATTGCAATGTTCACCAAGCTGTTGCTAGTGTGGTTGTACGAGAAGGAACTTGCAGGGGATAACGTAAGTGAGGCGATCATATGCGAGAAAGCCTGGAAGATTCATGGCGATTTGCTGAAAAAAAATCCTTCTGCGAGTGGCGAAAGTGAGGAATTTAAAGCTTCGCAAGAGAAGTGGCATTTCATTTATTTCCCTGTGCTTAAAACTCATTAAAAAAAAAAAAAAGTGTTTACAGCAAGTGGTTCATAAGGGTCTAGCGCAAACTCTTACAGTGTTAGTTTTTTCTGTTGTTCAAGGTTTTCTCAGTGTTGTTCAATGTTTTTACATTTAGTTTACTATTACACTGTGCATTCTATGGTATAATTAACTATTTTTGTGCTTTAAAAAATATATATTTACATACAGTTCGTACGGTCTGGAACGGATTAATTGTATTTACATACAATCTTATGGGGAAATTACGTTCGGGTCACGACCAAATCGGGTCGCGTCCAGAGTTTTGGAACGAATTACAGTCGTGACCAGAGGTACCACTATACTAAAATAGGTAAGTGAACACATTAATAATTTGAAATAGATAGTAATAAATAGTAACAACAACTAATAAAGAACTATAGTAACAAGTGTAACAAATGTACTGCATGCAAATAAGCTACTGAGAGCAGATCTTGGGGTGGGGGCAGCACAGAGTTCAGAGTCTAGACAGCCAAAGGGTAGAAGCTGTTGCAGAACTGGAATTTAGTACTGTTGTTTTTTTTTTTTTTTGCAAAATAGATCACGTCACACTGTAGACCTCTTAAATATAGCTGAAGATATAGGCATGAGAGACATTCAGCGGGGTTCTTTTCAACAGACTCATAGAACTCAATTTGTCCCCAGGGGGAAATTTGACCTTTTACAGAAGCTCTTTGAATAAATAGATACATAAATAGGTAGGTAGGTAGGTAGATGAATAAATATACACACAAGCTTTGGTCTGAACACACACCAGAATCACTATAAAACAAGAAAATTAAAAAGAAAGTTCTGAATCAGTCAAGTCGAGGAATTAGCATTAGTATTGCTGTTGGTATAAAGGAGCCCCAGTAATGTTTCTTGACACACTTCTGCAGAATAATTCATTGGCTTAAAGCTTTGTTACTACTACCATGGGGTCCAGAGTGCGTCTTATAAGTAAACTTTCCCTTTTAATTATCTTGATTCAGCTCGCCTCTCTTGAAGTTATGTTAGAAGCACAGCACATGACAGCATAGAATATCACACTGGACATTACAGAGTTACAGAAGGTGTGTCATTTCCCACGTTAAAGGAACTCGATCTCCTAAGGAAAAAGAGCCTGCTCTGCCCTTTCTTATATAGTTCCTCTGTGTTCTGAGACCAGTCCAGCCTGTCATTAATGTTGACCCCCAAGTGCTTGCTTTAAATTATCTTTGCATGAAACGTGGTATGTTCTAAAGATTTATCTGAAAGATACAGATCAATTGCAGTTTGTACAGCTTAGTTGTACAGTAGTCACATTGGGCATTGGAACTGATGGGCACTGCTGAACTACCTTGGATAAACATGCTGATTAATTGAGATTAATAGAGTGCAATTTTTTGATCAACTGTGGTAAAAACGTTTAATAATCTGACAACCCTTTTCGTTAATGTTTATTCAAATTATTAACTTTTGTAAATATTTTTTATGTTTAACCAACAATAGATACAAAAATTGTAAATGTAAAAACTCTTGGCAACTGAAATATGTAACTAAGATTTCAAATGTTAGAAGTTTTAAAAAATTAATAATTTCAGGTTTATCATGGGGTCAGTGTTTTTATTTGTAACCCTTGTAAGCTGCCCTAAAAAGCCATTCATTGTCCAAATCTGTGTTTCCTGCCTAGGAGTGGAGAGCATTTTCTGATCAGGGGATATTGGCATCTGGGGCCTCTTATATAAACAGTGCATACACACAAAAGTGTTGCACACGCTCGTTAACTTGCTCACATCAAGATGTAAAAGCTAAATTTGGCATAAAGCTATGCACCAAAATTAATTGCATATAGTTTACAAATTTAAGGGACTTGATTGTAATCAATCTAACATTACAATGGTACACAGAATGGCCAAACTATTCCAACCACCACGGCTGCTTTGTTATTGTTAGAATATATCACAAATGGAAGACTTAGAAGAGAGCATGTATTTACAGATCATACTCATTTCTTGTCCCATGATGATGTCTGGCTTCTAAGAAGATATAGATTTCTAAGAGCTATTTTCATGGAGCTGTGTGCTGCTAGAATACTAGTATGTATACTTGATATAATTCTAATGACGAAATGCATTAATGTATGTATATAAGTTTAAACTGAAAGCTTAAAAAGCAGATTCTTTAAAACTTTTATTAAACATTGAAAAAATCTTTGTTATACATGTGTAATTATTCCATTCATCCATCCATCCAGGGTCACACCAGTCCCAGTAAGCATTGAGCGTGAGGCAGGAACAATCCCAGGATGGGGTAGCCAATTCATCGCAAGTGGAAGGAGAAGTGTCCAGCTGCAGTCAGGACAGTTTTAGGCCTCAGACAGATCCGAGCACTTCAGACAATAACGTCCATAAATTGACGCCCCGTGCTGGAGCCATTCCCCTTGTTTTGTTAGTGAACTAACACCTATATTACATGCCCCTCATGACGATTTCAATTCCCTTTAGTTCCTGCACTCAAATGTGTATTCAGCATTTATTAAACTTCTAAACTATCGAGGTCTTTCAGTTCTGCATCCACAGCAGTTGTTTTGGTGTCATATGTTAGAAACAAATTGAACAAAAAATCTTAACAGTTTGTAATTTATAATGTACGTTTTATATCTGCCTTTGCTATGTCTCATTCATGAGACTGTACTTTTTAATACGTTATACAGTGATCCCTCCTCCATCGCGGGGGCTGCGTTCCAGAACCCCCCGCAAAAGGTGAAAATCCGCGAAGTAAAAACCATTTGTTTATATAGTTATTTTTATATTGTCACGCTCGGGTCACAGATTTGCACAGAAACACAGGAGGTTGTAGAGAGACAGGAACTTTATTCAAACACTGCAAACAGACATTTGTCTCTTTTTCAAAAGTTTAAACGTGCTCCATGACAAGACAGAGATCACAGTTCCGTCTCACAATTAAAAGAATGCAAACATCTCTTCAAAGGAGTGCGTGTCAGGAGGAGAGAATATCAGAGAGAGAGAGAGAGAAAAGCAAACAATCAAAAATCAATAGGCGCTCTTTGGGCTTTTAAGTATGAATGTCAGAGAGAGAGAGAGAGAAAAGCAAACAATCAAAAGCCGATTGGTGCTGTTTGAA
This sequence comes from Erpetoichthys calabaricus, assembly GCF_900747795.2. Lineage (NCBI taxonomy): Eukaryota > Metazoa > Chordata > Cladistia > Polypteriformes > Polypteridae > Erpetoichthys > Erpetoichthys calabaricus. Next base: position 128,109,258 of record NC_041397.2, on the reverse strand, counting down.
CTTTTAAGAATGCAAAACACCTTGCGGGAAGCATATCGCTTGAGAACGCAGCCGCAAGTAAGCCCAGCAAGGAAGGGAGCAATGTGAAGGTAGTCTTTCAGCATTTTTTAGACGAGCGTCTGTATCCTCTAGGGGTGCGAACAGCCCCCCTGCTCAAACCCCCTCCATCAGGAGCAGAGAATGTCAGAGCAAGAGAGAGAGAGAGAGAAAAGCAAACAATCAAAAATCAATAGGTGCTGTTTGGTCTTTTAAGTATGCAAAGCACCGTGCGGGAAGCATATCGCGCAAGAAAGCAGCCATAAGTAAGCCCAGCAAGGAAGGGTGCAATGTGATGTCTTTCAGCGTTTTTTGAGGAGTGTCCGTATCCTCTAGGGGTGCTAACAGCCCCCCTTCTCACAATATATTTGAGGAGTTTTATTTAATACGTAATGCATGCTCTGATTGGGTAGCTTCTCAGCCATCTGCCAATAGCGTCCCTTGTATGAAATCAACTGGGCAAACCAACTGAGGAAGCATGTACCAGAAATTAAAAGACCCATTGTCCACTGAAACTCACGAACCAGCGAAAAATCTGTGCTATATATTTAAATATGCTTACATATAAAATCCGCGATAGAGTGAAGCCGCGAAAGTCGAAGCGCGATATAGTGAGGGATTACTGTATGCTGCTCTCAATGGAGTAGTGGCTCTGTGGCTAAGGATCTACACTGGTAATCAGAATGTTGACCCCATATAAAAATGGGAAATGCTAAGGAAGAAGACTAAATGATATGCAGCATTCTGCTATGATTAACACTACATATTCTTACAGACTTAATCGAATAAATCATATAATTTGGTAAACAGTCAAAATATGTAATACTACGCTTCTGACGTTTAGGAGCTCTTTAGAGTACTGTCTTTGTGGTCCCTTCTGTGTTATATCATTAGTACTGTATTATTACTGGTGTACAAAATTTGAATATTTATATTAATGATGCATTAATTGTGGTGGAGTTAATGCTCCAGAGAAATGACACACTTTCCCTCAGAAGTACAAAGAAGTAGTCGTTTCAATTGCCCAGTTAAGACTGGCTTTGCGTACCCCTTGTGGATGGCTCGTGACCTCACAGCAAGTACGAAGAGATGTTTATTACCATCGCATGACGGTTTATCCTGGTGAAGCTTTTTTTAATTGTAATATTTTTTGCACACACACTCAGTTTGCCATCATTACTATAATAGCGGTACACTTCTATGCTAAATGCACTAACATGGGGTGGTGGCGTGGAAAGTGGGTGGAGTCAAAGGAGATGCAGCTGATACGGGCGTCATCTTACAGGTCTCAGAATGTCTCAGGTTGCTGAAATTCCACATCCTGCATGCGTGTGGAAGGAAACCCACCAGGAAAACAGGGACACTCGAGACATGATCCCCTTACTGTGGTAGCAGCAGCAGCACTACTGCGGCGCCAGCGTGCCCCCACATTTTTAATAAATGCTTTTATGTATTTCATCATGAAAATGATATCAAGTATACATCTTAGTATTCTAAAATGTTCAGAGTGCTCTAATATCATGAATGTGTAGTGTATTCTGTGTGGCAATAACTGCCTGCGCACTCCTTTTGATGTAAGAGAAAGCCCGTTAAGAAGCACGTTGCGATTAACAACTGGGTCAGGAAACACAGAATGCAATGCATTTAATGTGTTACTTTAGTTAAGATGTGGTTTGAGAAACTATAGTTAATTAAACATTGATTTTAAGATGTAGTTTGTGACATTCTACTTCAATGACAGAATAAACTATGAAATTAAAATGGAAATTTCAAGGTTAAAGTTGAAATTTCATCTATAATCATGACATAAATTATGTGATTAAAGTTGAAATTTTGAGATCAAGTTGACATTTCTGCCATCACATAGTATGTTTTTCCTTGCCTCCACTTCGCTGAACAGGACCCTCCATTTTGCGTTCAATTAAGTTTTTCTTTTTTACATGTAGGTTTGCCATTGTCTTTTAACAAAACACTGAATGGAAGGGGCTATTTATATTGATTTGCATATTCAAATAGGTATAATCCTATAAGCAGTTGGAGTGTGGCAATAGGCTTGTGCATGTGTGTTAAAATTAACGTTGATTGGGATTTATAAAGAGAAACTGTGGAAAACTTTGCTTATGCACAGTTTTCCATCCATCCATCCATTTTCCAACCCGCTGAATCCGAACACAGGGTCACGGGGGTCTGCTGGAGCCAATCCCAGCCAACACAGGGCACAAGGCAGGAACCAATCCCGGGCAGGGTGCCAACCCAACGCAGTACGCACAGTTTTATGCATCTAAATTTTTTTTTGCATATGCACCTGTTTTGTTTTTCCCCCTACACTGTGTTTTAGTATGAATTCTATGCATGGCATTATACATGAGGCCCCTGATCTTCACATTTTACATTTATTTATACATAGTAAAATGTAATTCCTATTTGTATGTCTCCTGAAAATAATGACTGCAAGTGTCCAAGTAACAGTAAAACACTGTGGTAACTCACCTCTACTACCTAGCTCTTTTTTTTCTGGCCAGTGTACAGTCTCTGTATAATAATCTGTGATAACATTCTGTGAAGACTAGCAACACTGGGGTGCACCAGTGGTTTGCTGTGGTTTTTTGTTACCTAGAAAAGTTGCTTTTTTTTAAATTTCATGTAATGGCAAAATATGAGCTATGTGTTTTATGGTGAACAGTGAGTACATGTTGCACAGATATTAAAATTCTCTAAAAATTGTTCACCTGGTATAGAATATTAAGTGATAACTTTTTATCTTAAAGGGAGTCCTTTGATTGCTTTTTATATTCTCAATCCAGCATAACTAAGGTACTAAACAATCTATGCAACATCCTGAAGGATTATGTTCTGGGAACTTAATTAACGTAAATTTGTTTTTCTTAAATGTTACCAGCATGTCACCTGCTTCACAAGGGTTGCTAGTACTCTAGATCACTACTAAATCCCAATAAAAGACAAGTATCGCCCACTATTACAAACAGACAGGCCTATCACCTGTCATTACCAAAATGAGAAGAGCAGGCAAGAAAAATAGTATGATGCTAGACTAACAAGGCACATACAGTGCATCTGGAAAGTATTCACAGCGCACCACTTTTTCCACATTTTGTTATGTTACAGCCTTATTCCAAAATGGATTCAATTCATTTTTTTCCTCAGAATTCTACACACGACACCCCATAATGACAACGTGAAAAAAGTTTACTTGAGGTTTTTGCATATTTATTAAAAATAAAAAAGCTGAGACACTGACTGTACTACTGACTGTAGTATACTGCAGGACTGTTCTGATAGTGTAAACTGGGAAATGTTTATAGAGACTCCTAATCAGATCTGGATAATTATGCAAGTATCATAATAGGATTCATCAGAAAATGTGTGGATGGCTGTGCTTAATCAAACAGTCTACATTTTTACAATTAAATAGTGGATAATCGTTGACATCAGTAGTTTACTGAAGATAACACATTCAGTTAATGGAGATAAAAACTGAGAAAGGTATTCAAGCATAAGTTCCATGCCAGTGTAATGCTTTCATTGTCAGTTTTGAACACTATTATATTGCCTGCAGCACCACTTGATTCATCCTTCTTTTTGTCTGTGAATTACATGAAGAGGAGTTTTCATTGAGTTAATGATTTTTTAGGTGCCTGTTAAAATGAATCAGATAATCATATCATTCTTAATAACCCTATGCTGAAATCCCCCAAGTCAATAAAATACCATCTACAGGGATATCCTCTGTCACAAATGTAATTCAAGCCCTATGTTATAGACCCATAAATTGCTTTATTTTTTATCTGGAAAACTTCCAAACTGCAGACAAAGCTTTGTTTGTATTTGAGGTTTATTTGAACATGCAGTATATCTGAATTGCAACTGACAGGGAATTAAAGGCATACAAGCAAATTTTATATTAAAGTATTATGCATCAAGGAGTTCTTCATAGTAGAAACTGCCATAGTGGCATACTACGATTAAGTATTTTTGTTTAAAATTTAAAAAAAAAATTGCTTTTAACATAATAAGTGCTTAGTGGTTGCTTTGTGAGTAGTGGTGCCTCTGTGTAAAGTTTGGGTGCAGCCAAAACATAATTATACATCTTGCTGCACAGGTGATCCCCAAATAGCAAAAAGTATTGATTGCAGTAACCTAAAGCCTAAAGGAGAAATTTTAAACTTGGAATTTATTTGAAATATTAATGCAGTGTGTAATATAAATTTGTAGTTGGAATATATTACAGCTGTAGTAAAAATCAATTTTGCACCTGGAATAGCTTTGTACTAACAAAGATCTAGTACGTAAAGAAAGCTCACTGGTACAAGGGTTTCATATGTTTAACAATGTGTTTCACAGCCAGTGCCCTTGTTTCTTTGGTGAAAAATAGTTTTTCCACTGCTACACTTCAATCTTTAGCATGAGAAAATAATTCCAAACGCATGCTGATTTATTTCTTGCCATCATATTTTATTCCTAGCCCTTATGCAAATTTTTAACCATGATCTTAGAGAACTGTACTTATTTGGTACTCAGAAAAGCTACAGTTGATACTTGGTATAAGAGGATTTGGAATGATACAAGTACCAGTGAATAATATTGACATATCCCTACATGTAGTAAATCCCAACTAACCATATCTTGTATTTGTGAAAAAGCTAAAACATTATTAGGAGAAGTACACAAAGAATTATGATGGCAACACGGTGATGTTGGTGCTCACAAACCAATCAGAAGGCAGGGGTTCAGTGTTGAATGAAAGTTTATAATTACTGTATACAGTGGGACAAAAAAGTATTTAGTCAGCCACCAATTGTGCAAGTTCTCCCACTTAAAAAGATGAGAGAGACCTGTAATTTTCATCATAGGTATACCTCAACTGTGAGAGACAAAATGAGAAAAAAAATCCAGAAAATCACATCGTCTTATTTTAAAGAATTTATTTGCAAATTATGGTGGAAAATAAGTATTTGGTCGCCTTCAAACAAGCAAGATTTCTGGCTCTCACAGACCTGTAACTTCTTCTGTAAGAGGCTGCTCTGTCCTCCACTCGTTACCTGTATTAATGGCACCTGTTTGAACTCGTTATCAATATAAAAGACACCTGTCCACAACCTCAAACAGTCACATTCCAAACTCCACTATGGCCAAGACCAAAGAGCTGTCAAAGGACACCAGAAACAAAATTGTAGACCTGCACCAGGCCGGGAAGACTGACTCTGCAATAGGTAAGCAGCTTGGTGTGAAGAAATCAACTGTGGGAGCAATTATTAGAAAATGGAAGACATACAAGACCACTGATAATCTCCCTCGATCTGGAGCTCCACGCAAGATCTCACCCCGTGGGGTCAAAATGATCACAAGAACGGTGAATAAAAATCCCAGAACCACACGGGGGGACCTAGTGAATGACCTGCAGAGAGCTGGGACCAAAGTAACAAAGGCTACCATCAGTAACACACTACGCCGCCAGGGACTCAAATCCTGCAGTGCCAGACGTGTCCCCCTGCTTAAGCCAGTACACGTGCAGGCCCGTCTGAAGTTTGCTAGAGAGCATTTGGATGATCCAGAAGAGGATTGGGAGAATGTCATATGGTCAGATGAAACAAAAATAGAACTTTTTGATAAAAACTCTACTGAATGGTGAGTTGCATCCAAAGAACACCATACCTACTGTAAAGCATGGGGGTGGAAACATCATGCTTTGGGGCTGTTTTTCTGTAAAGGGACCAGGACGACTGATCCGTGTAAAGGAAAGAATGAATGGGGCCATGTATCGTCAGATTTTGAGTGAAGAGATGAAACGTGGCTGGGTGTTTCAGCATGACAATGATCCCAAACACGCCACCCGGGTAACGAAGGAGTGGCTTCGTAAGAAGCATTTCAAGGTCCTGGAGTGGCCTAGCCAGTCTCCAGATCTCAACCCTATAGAAAATGTTTGGAGGGAGTTGAAAGTCCGTGTTGCCCAGTGACAGCCCCAAAACATCACTGCTCTAGAGGAGATCTGCATGGAGGAATGGGCCAAAATACCAGCAACAGTGTGTGAAAACCTTGTGAAGACTTACAGAAAATGTTTGACCTCTGTCATTGCCAACAAAGGGTATATAACAAAGTATTGAGATGAACTTTTGTTATTGACCAAATACTTTTTTTCCACCATAATTAGCAAATAAATTCAGACAATGTGATTTTCTGGATTTTTTTTTTCTCATTTTGTCTCTCATAGTTGAGGTATACCTATGATGAAAATTACAGGCCTCTCTCATCTTTTTAAGCGGGAGAACTTGCACAATTAGTGGCTGACTAAATACTTTTTTGCCCCACTGTATGCTTGTGGATAAGATGAGAAGTTAAGCTCCAAGAATGACCCAAAAATTGTGTTCTGCTTGTCTGTTAGCCACAGCTCAAAGGGTTTTTTTTTTTTTTTGTTTTTTTTAACAATATTCTCCTCAGTTGTATGAAAAGGCCTTAAAATCCTTATAGAGACAGTAATGGCGACAAGATTTACTGTACACATTATAGTCATATCTGAAGTATCATTCTGTCATTGTAACACATTTCCCAATTATTTAGGTAACAGAAGTTTTTCATTGTGTGCCTTGCTTTTCCTAATAACCACATTAATTCAACAATTAGCAAAGTTTATAAAATACCTAATTAGAGGCTCAACAGTATTCATAAAGTATGTCTAATCATAGTACAGTCTTTGAAGAAAAGGACAAGCTCTGTATAATAATACATATTGTGAAAGATCTCAGACTTAGACAATAAATGCAAAGAAATCTCAGTGACATTTCGGAGTAATACAGCATTGAAGAAACTGCCAGTATCTTTCAATGCATTATTTCAGAACCTGTGGCCAAGTAATTTGTTAATTAGGAATACCAACTCTGCATCTTTTAACAGGGCTTGAGGTGAACTGTTGCACACTGGTACAGCATATTGGCTTTATTCAGTTTTTCACTATGGCATACTGACTTTTCCCGTTTTGACCTTGAAGGGGACATCTAACCCTCAAGCTGTCTGATTTGTACTTGTATCATAGTGATCAAAACTCTGAAGGGGGAGCCAAGCGCTCCATTAAGAAATCATGTAAAATTATTGTCACATCTATAGGAGGACCAAGAATCTGACGAAACCGAGAAGCTGAATACTGGCACTTATTTGTTCAAAAGATTGTTAAATGTATGTTGATCCATATTTTTCTGTTTCATATGGTATGCGCAAAATAAATATCACTATGCGTCACTTGGCTTTTTCTTTGACACAGAGGTAAATATATTTGATCCAGTAGCATGGTGTACATTTATTTCAGATGTTTGTTTGGTCACATTATTTGTTTGAAAATAGGGAAACACTAATTATTGCCAGTGAGCTTGCTCAGTTAAATGCATTTTAATGAAAATCTTCATCTGTGATCTGAACTTTGATGTTGCTTGTAAAAATAGCTACTTACTGTATATCACACTAAACTGCTGTAACCCCTCATCTAAAGCCTGGTTTATGCTTGATGCATCCATGCTGGTTGTGAAGGCAGCACAGTAAGAGTGATATCAGATGTGGTAACGTGCTGTGCTTTCTTCGTGCATTGCTCATGGAATTTTTTCTAAATATGTGACAAAGTGGGCATAGCACTGTGTACCCTAAATGGTGAATTTCAAGCAGAGTCTGGTTACTGGGGTGCCATAATGAACAAAGGACTGAAAATGACTCAACAGGTCATCTAAGTTCAAGATAGACATGTCATCCACTCAGAATATTATGCTCAACCTCCCTTTGCCGCTTCTGCTTAAGGCAGTGGTTTCCAAACTTTATTTTATCACGGCTCCCTTAAAAATATTTGTTAATATGGCGCCTCTCTTCCATTTTATAAAATACTACAAACACAAATTTTTAGTACTAAAAAATTTATTAAGATAAACTCTTATACACAAGAAAAAACGAATAACAATATTTTATCATTGTCGCTTAATGAGATGGATGTGCTTGCCTATTAGCGCAAAGTTTGTCAAATCTCTGTGTCATTGATGAGATAGCTACACGAAGCTCCTTTTCTACAACCAAACGAGCACGATATTTCGATTTTATTGCAGCTAATGCAGAAAATCCTGTTCCGCATAAATAAGATGTTGCGAACGGCAGCAATACTTTTAAAGCTTTATTTGACAAAATATTATATTCACTCTTAATATCTAGCCAAAATTGAATCAGAGATACATTCTGAAATTTTTGTTTCAAAGTATCATCACAAGATAGTTCAATCAAGTTTTCTTTCTCAATACTTGTTAATTCAAATTCGTCATCTTCTTCGTCGATAAATGGATTCTGTATCCACGCATATTTTGTAAAATCAAGATCATCAAAATAATTCGAAAAATGAATTAACAAACCATCCAAGTGTTCAACAAATAGATTTTTGTTTGCTTCTATATTAACTTGGGCGCATAAATTTAAAAGTGGAAACATGTCGAACCTATTTTTTTCCAAATTTGTCTTCCATATCTCCATTTTTTTAATGAATGCTTTCACTTTATCTTTTTGAATCAATAAATGCATTTGTGGCCCTTGCATCGATTTATTCAAAACACTCAATTTTCCAAAAATTTCCACCAAATAGGTAAGTTTAATAATAAAATTATCATCCCTAAACATATTTGCATCCTCATTATGATTTTCTTCGAGAAAAATTACAATTTCTTCTTTGAGTTCAAGTACCCTCTGAATCACTTTTGCACGAGATAGCCAGCGCACTTCACAATAATACAAAAGTGAGGTGTAAGCAGCTTCCATATCTTCACACAGCTTTGCAAATAACCTAACTTTTAATGGACTGTTTTTTATGTAGTTTACAACTTTCGTTACTTTTGTAAAAACGTAGTTAAGTTCCTCACTCATATTTTTTGATACGAGAGCTGCTCTGTGGAGCATGCAGTGCGTCCAGAGAACATCGGGTGTTTTCCTTTTAATTAGTGCTTGAAGGCCAGTTTTGTGTCCTGACATTGACTGTGCACCGTCTGTACAAAGCCCAATGCAATTATTCCACAATATGCCGTTCTCATCAAAAAAATTGTCGATTATATTAAAAATTTCACTGGATGTGGCTTTGCCAGGAATGGGTTTGCAAAATAATAATTCTTATATTATTCTCTTCAACATATCGAACATATGCAATTAAATGTGCGTCTTTAGCTACATCGGTTGCTTCATCTACTTGTAAGGCGAATTTTGAAGTGCGCATCTGAGAAACTAATTGATCGCAAAGATCGTCAGATATATCATCGATTCTTCTGCCAACAGTGTTATCAGCAAGCGGTATTTGTCGCAACTGTTTTGCATATGATTCGCCAAACATTGTTTTGACCATATCAATAGCTGCTGGCAAAACTAATGTTTCTCCTATTGTGTGTGGTTTTTTACACTTCGCGATTCTGTAAGATACTAAGTACGATGCTAGTAACGCATTTGATGGAATATGAACTATTTTTTTGAACGTTTGCTTTTGTTTAGTGAACTCATCCAATTTTCTTTGAAAAAATTCTTGGGACTTGCCAACGTATTGAGAATGCATAGTTTCAATGTGGCGTTTTAATTTTCCAGGTCTCATACTATCAGCAGCCAAAACTTTCGAACAAAACAAACACATTGGTTTTTCCACATTATCAGTAATAACACTTGTAAATCTGAACGATAAATAAGACGAATCGTATTTTCTTGTCTTGGGAGTTCTTCCTTCCTGATTCCTACTACTTGTGCCAACATCAGATTCTTCATTATTAGAGGATTTTCTCTTATAACCAGTCAAGAACTTATCCATTTCTCTAAAAATATTAGGATAATTAATTTATTGTTCTTAAAAAAATTAAACTTAATTAAATTACTTACTATTGTGATCAGTGAGTAATTAGGTACGTCAAAATAAAATAAGAAACACAATCTAACACTGCTGAGCTAAACTGAATTCGATATTGTCTTGATTTTTGGAGAGTTACTGGTCGGCCAAGTTACGTGTCATACCGCTGGTGGTTTATCCTTGCAATGAGTGGATATCGTAGGTAAGAAAGTGAGAAGTCCGACAACGCGTCTGAATATTTACGCAGTAATACGCAGCCGCCAAATCTTTTCGCGTATGCGCATAGACAATACAAGCCCTACGGCCTACAGTGCTGATATATTTCTGAACCGTACTGTTTGCTACGGGGTAAGGGTAGCATCAGCAGCATAGTAGTTAATATGTACCTATATGTTACGTATCGTATTAGCTGCACGTGCACATTTTTTTGTCAATCCTGGCTAATATTCGCGCCTCCCCTTAGACTAGTCCACGCCTCCCTAGGGAGGCGCGCCTCCCAGTTTGGAAAACGCTGGCTTAAGGGGTCTACACGCACACACTAGTGAACAATATAGTGAAATTAAGACACTGGCGTTAGATGTAAAGCAGCTGAGGCAGTGAGGGTAAGAATACCCAAAAGTGAAGTGTAAGTTTTCAAATCCGAATATTGTTTTTCTCTGTTTCCACTTAGTATCATTTGTAAGGCAACTTGAATTATACTCTCCAGTTCTGTGAAAAAGTATTTGCCCCCTTCCTGATTTCTTAGATAACCCAAGTAAACACAAAATACAGTTTTTAAGGGGGCAAATGCATTTTCACAGCACTGTATGTATTATTGTTGTTCTCAGTAGCTAACTGGAGCAGCAACGAACCAGCACAGTAAGTCAGGTTGAAATATTTACACGCATTTTTTCAGTTTGTTGTAGTTAACTTTATTTTAACATACAGCGCCCTCCACAATTATTGGCACCTCTTTAAGATGTGTTCTTAGGCTTCTAATAAAAAAATTCTTTTCCCAAAAAATAAAGTCTCACAACACAAAAAAGAGAAAAATCCAACCTTTAATTTAAGTACATTTATTTATTGGGGAAAAAAATCCCACATTAAGAAATACATTTTTTACATGAAATCATGTGTGCCACAATTATTGGCACTCGAAACAATTCCCATAAAATAAATGTAATTGAAGCATTTTTGTAATTTCTAGTTTAGTTTTTAAAGTTGATCAGAGTAAATTGGAACTTTTAATTAGAAAATGTGGGACTGAAAGTATTCTCTCACCTAATAGGTCTATAAAAGCAGGTAACCCAGCGCAAAGATAGTATTTTTACAGGAGACCCACTTATTAACCAAGATCAGTTTCGGTTGGACAGAGATTGGACTGGAAGATTTTCCAGATATTCAAAGAAAACTAGAAGTGTGGGAATTCTTATACATGAAACAGTTTTATTTGAAGTATCAGATGTAGTATCTGATTCTGAAGGGCAATATGTGATCATCATGGGTAATTTATTTAACTATAAAGTGATTTTGATAAATATCTACGCACTCATTGTGGATGTCCATTCCTGATGTGAACACTCATAAAATTATAATGCAGACTTTAACTGTGTTTTAAATTCAGACCTGAATAGGTCTCCTGCCAGAGGTGCGATAAAATCTAACACTGCAAAAACAATTACACAGTTTGTAATAGATCACAACTTATCAGACCCCTGGAGAATTCTAAATCCAAACTCAAGAGCATATTCCTTCTTCTCGCTAGTATATCACTGTTACTCAAGATTTGATTATTTCTTTATAGATAGCAATTTTTTGCCCATGATCAAATCTTGCAAGTACTGCGCTATTGTTATCTCTGACCATGTCCCTTTGATCATGAAGCTTAAATCATTATGCCCCAGAAAACTCATTTCACAGCTGGCGTCTTAACCCGCTTTTATTAGCTGACGAGAATTATACAGAGTTTATATCCCAGCAAATTAATTTTTTTTTTTGAGACAAATATATCCTCAGAGGTATCTGTAGGGATACTCTGGGAAACTGAAGGCATTTTTAAGAGGACAGATTATTTCATATCACTCCCACAAAAATAAATCAGAAACTAGAAGGCATTAGATTTAATCAGAGAAATTACCAGAATGGATCAAGAACATGCTAGATTCCCAAATGAGGCACTTTATAAGAAAAGACAGGCTTTCCATTCAGAACTCAACCTCTTGACATCAAAGAAACAACTCATTTTTAAATCATAACATAATTACTATCAACACGGAGAGAAGGCTAATAAGATCTTGGCTCAACAAATCCACAAGCAGGAAGTTCACAATGCAAGACCAGTAATTACCAACACAGACGGAGACAAAATTGTTGACCTTAAAAATATAATGCACACATTTAGAAACTACTATAAGTCCTTATAGTCTACTCAGTTTTAAGAAGACAAGACACAATCTAATGTGTTTTTTGATGCATCACAGATACCACAGCTAGATACTCTCAGTGCAGAGGAATTGGATAAACCTTTGACACTATCAGAATTACTAGATGCTTTAAACTCACTTCAGAGTGGGAAAGCAACAGGCCCTGGTGGCTACCCTGTCGACCTTTATAAACATTTTTCAGTTTAGTTAGATCCCTTTTTATTAGCAACATTTACAGAAGCCAGAGACAATGAAAATCTACCTCAAACTTTTTGCCAAGCATTTATTACCATCTTTCCTAAGAAAAATAAGGACTTACTGCAATGTGCATCATACAGACACATCTCACTTCTGAATAATGATGTTAAGATATTCTCCAAAGTTGTAGCTAGAAGGATTGAGAAAGTGCTTTAATGTAATATATTAACCCATAAAGTCTTACACCCTGGAGATCTTATTATCTTTGGATACAGAAAATGAAATTGATATGGTTGAATGGGACTACCTTTTCACTACATTGCACAAATTTGGGTTTGACCCAAACATATGTGCATGGATCAAACTACTTATTACCAGTCCATATGGTTCAGTTTGTTTTAACAACATAGTTTCAGACTACTTCAAAGTAGAACGTGGAACTAGACAAGGATGCCACCTTTCACCACAGCTATTTGCAGTTGGCACAGAGCCATTGGCAGTTCACTTTCGAAATGCTTCTGAGATAAAGAGGATTACCAGAGAAGGACATAAACAGAAAATATCACTATATGCAGATGATATGGTAATATATAAATCAGATTCACAAAATACTGTGCCTGCAGTCCAAACAACACTAGCAGAATTTCAAAAGATTTCTGGACACAAAATTAATTTGAATGAAAGTTTGCTTTTTCCAGTGAACTCTCTAACACACAATTTTAGATTGGACACCTTCCCTTTTATCTTTGCAGATGGGTTTAAATACCTCGGGAAAAGGATTCTCTCCCACTTTTTTCTACTCAAGGTTTTACTCTTGGCTGTTGGCTTTCCTCTCTTTCTCATTGATCGGGTTGCATTGAATTTAGTTTTTTCAAGTTGGACTTGCTTGTATGGAATATTACTTGTTTTTAATAAATTTAATAAAATGGAAAAAAAGTGGGACTAATTTAAAGACTGGCTGGTCAGAAGCCTCCTTAATTTTGAAATATTATTATTTACGTCGTCATATTGAATTGACAATTTGAAATATCTTCTTAGTATGATTCATTATTATGCATTTTAGCAATGATGCCTAAGCAACAATTTGATAATGTATTTTTTTTTTGTGCTCTTTGACCAAATCATTCAGCCCTAATTACCAGACCTGCCACACATTATTCTCATTGTGCTACATTCATGAGGTGAAGAAAACAAAGACTTCCCAATGTTTTATGTCTAAAACGTGTAAACAATTATTTAGCTTTTTTCTAGTTTTAATTTTGCTGTTCTATAAATGTTTTCTGGTTCTGTTAAATTTAGTTTTGATTCTTAATATTCATTAATGACGTTACATATTCTGTACTGTTGAATTAAATGTACTTTCTTGCTCAGCTTTGCAAAACCAATTTCTTTCAGAAAGGTCAGTTGTAAGATGCATTTTTATAACACAAATCCATAAATGCCATTAATGTAATGGAGAAAAATTTTAAGCATTCCCTTACCCCAAAAATTACTTGGTTTTTTGCTCACAACACCAAAATTCTTGAAAATTGATAGGTAACAAAACAAATTTTAATGAGACATTTTCCTTTTGTTAAATAGAACTTAAACTGTTGATGGATGCTTTATAACATTTAAGGTTTACATTCAAAGGAATGGCGATATTGAGGATTTTTCTAATTATTTTTTGTTTTTGTGGCCCTGGTGGTTAGGATAAGGCAAAAAGAAATATTGGCTACACACATGACCAACTGAATTAACTGTAGTTCTTAAAAGCAATCCATATTACTAACCGAGAATGGTAAACCGGATGGCATGGACGCAGGTACACGGCGATGGGACCATGAGACATACTGCGCAGGCGCGTACAGCTCAACTAACAGAAATAGCAAATAAAACAACTGCCATATTGTGAGTGGCACTACTGCGGAGTGAGGTTAGGAATAATGAGCTGCTTGGGATTGTACAAACCGCTGAACGCTTTACACCAAATTCAAACACAATACAGCTCAACGATACACACACACACGAGCCCACCTGGATAAGATCAATGAACGTAGGCGCCTACAACAAGCGTCAGAAACTGCGGAAGCAAAGCAGGCACGGGTTAAAGACACTACGGGGTCCGCAAAGGTCCACAAAGATAGTACGGAATATATAAGAGCACACCGATCAAAAAAAAATCAATCGTGTAAAAGCACATAGTACACACAAATCATGTGCTCTCAGCGCATAGAAAGCGTATAAGGACAATACGGAGAATAGAGACCCAAAGGCATTGGAGAGAAAAAAAGGCAGATAAGAGATTATGAAAACAGTGGAATTCGAAAGGCTCAAACAAACGATGGCGCGATACACATGCAGACAAAGGTACAGAATATGGAAGCAGTAAAATTCGAAAGTATTGTAGCGTCCCACCCAGGTTGAGGGCTTTTTGGTTTTAAGTGACTGTTAGGTCCGATTGAGGGAAGGCGGAGTACAGCACGGAGGACTGATAGCGGGGTATTGATTTCATGCGGTAATAGGGGGGGCGTTGGAGAGGGTGCTAGAAAGTTGTGTTTGGGGTTAGGAAGTCAGCGATTGTTCAGGTAAAACTTTTGTGACACTTTGTCATGTCAGTCACTACAGTATCAAAGAAAAGATAGAAACGATTGCATTACCGCAAACAAAAGGTGATTAATCATCAGAACCAGGCGTAATTGAAAAAATACCAGGCCAAACTGAGGTCTGAAAAAAAGAGTAGACAACAAAGTCTTTTTGCATTCGCATCATTCAATGGACAAAATGTGGATTTACACAATAATGGACCATATGCTATGAGAATCTGTGGTCCCACAACAGTTAAAGGAACGACAAGTTAAATTTCAAAGAGTACACAATTCGGTCGGGTGTATATTGATGATCTCGGAGAAGTGATGCAAATTTTAACAGGCAAAAAGAAAGGTGATGTATATATTCCGCGAATAACATTACACACCAAAGGAGATCGTGATATGCCGTTCGTAGTAAAATGTTTACAGTTTACCGTGAGAATAGCTTTTGCTATGACAATCAATAAATCACATGGACAAACAGAAAAACTCGGATTATTTATTACAGAAACAATATTCACTCACGGGCAGTTATACGTTGCGTTGTCACAATGTGTCTCCAGAAAATATTGTTTTTAATGAAGCTTTAAAGTAAAAGTGAAGATAATGAAATTGAAACAATTCCAACACACAAATCATGTGCTCTCAGCGCATAGAAAGCGTATAAGGACAATACGGAGAATAGAGACCCAAAGGCATTGGAGAGAAAAAAAGGCAAATAAGAGATTATTCGAATTCGAATTCGAAAGGCTCAAACGAACGATGGCGCGATACACATGCAGACAAAGGTACACAATATGAAAGCAGTAAAATTTGAAAGTATTGTAGCGTCCCACCCAACTTGAGGGCTTTTTGGTTTTAAGTGCGTCCACTATCAATGAACATTCATTAGGATTAATGAATATCATTTGCTGTTATTGTCATTCACTTAACTTCCCTGAAGAAACAACTGACAATACAACTAATGAGTTTACACGTTGTTGTCAAAGGGGTCAGGTTAGACTGCCTCCTTTAGATGAATATCCTGAATATCTACGGATGTTTCTAACTAACAATGTACCCGAAAGTAAAAACATCCATCCATCCATCCATTATCCAACCCGCTGACTCCGAACAAAGGGTCACGGGGGTCTGCTGGAGCCAATCCCAGCCAACACAGGGCACAAGGCAGGAACCAATCCCGGGCAGGGTGCCAACCCACCGCAGAGTAAAAACATTATGGACTGCATTAGATCCTACAATAGTTCATTTGCTTTTGCATCTACCGGGGTAAATATCAGGCCACCAGCTGGCAATGGCCCATACTGCTTTCGCGTATGTGGACAAATATTACATCGGATTGGAACAGTGCACCCTGAGCCAAATCACGAACGCAAATATGCACAGATCTACGTGTTAGATCCAGATGACGCACTCCATCAACGATTTTACTACAAATGTTGTGTATAAAGAAGTATTCCAATAGATCCTTCTAATGTGCCATGCTATGGGTTCTTTACTTCCTTTGTTCGATATATCTCATACATTCATCAGTGTATTTCGGGTTACCCAACCCCCGGGGTAGGCGAGCAGGGGGCGGAGCCCCCTTGTTTAATATATTTGAGTGAAGGAGAGGTTTGTGCTGTAATTGACAGATATCTTGCAAGAGTCTTCAGGCCATTTTAAATGCTTTATTTTAGTTAGTTTACTTTTTATGTAGACTGTTGGGTACCTGCCAATGTGATGGAATGTTTGCTTAAGGAGTAAACGCATCTTTAATTTTGAAAAGAAAAAGAAAGTATAAAAAAGCTGGGAAGCAACAAAGGATTCAAGTCCGAAGACCAGAAAAAAGGCATCCCTAGAGAAAGCTCCATGCCCTTTACAGCAGAAGTGTGGAGAAGCAGTTTAAAATCAAGAAGGAAAACGGGAGCTAAGATTTAGCTGTGCTAATGTATGGTTACTTTATTTAAAGAACTTTAAATGCAGTTTATAAACTTTCATCTTTCAAAATTTAATGTTGCATCATCTACATGGTTGCATTTGGAGCACATTAACCTCATGTATGCACATCTACTGACAGACATATCTCAGCTTCAGATATTTTACTTGGTAATTTAAATAAAATCAGGGTAGTTTTTTAATAATAATATAGAGCATCCGCAAATTGTGAAAAACCACAAATTTTGGATGTGATTAAAAAAAAATGCCTATTTTTATTGTTTAAACTCTAAATATGCCCCCAAAACACTTTAATTTCATTTCAAATTCAGCTTAATACATTACCTTAAAAAAAGAATGTAAATGTAAACCTGTATACTGTACAGTACTGTACTGTACTGCTATGTCTCCCTCAGTGCTAGAATGTAAAATACCGATGTTACCGCTATATGTACTATAATTCATGCAAGCATGTTTTCAATGCGAGAAGCCTTAGAAGGTGCAGGGCGTTTCGGCGGCATCTTGGGGCTTTAAGAAGAACAAAACAGAAAACCACTGAGAACACCGTCGACGTCACCGTCGAAGACGTGATTAATTTATTTTTATGGTGGAGATTCCAGGGATGCACCCAGCCTTGGCCCGACCCACACGTACTCACAAACCGAGACAAAAACAAAGCAAACCAGTAATCAAACGGAAAATAAAGAATGTAATGAAATCAACGATACCACCCTGTTCCCCTTACGTGTGATTACACATTAAATACAACAAAGCACAAAGTAAACACCTACAGTAAAGTCCATGAAAAATGGCAACGGATGAAATGTAATGATGAAAATAGATAGTCCAGAGATCCACACGTTGAATGGGAATGTAAAGATAGTCCTACCGCTAGTTCCTGAAATGGTGAAGACGGGTAGATGGGTTCAGGAGTGATCCTTTCTTCGCAGGATGGCCATGAATCCACTTATAGTCCTCTTGTACATAGGCAGACGGCAGACAATCCAGACACCAACCACGAAACGATTCAGGGCAAAATGAATAAGTACAGGTAACTATAGGCAGAAAGAAAGACAGGAACTTGAAACACAAATTACAAAAACTTTTTTTTTTTTTTTACTTTTGGTCACCAGCCCCCTTTTTAAAAGCTGTGCTGACATCCTTTGACCCCAGCAGCGCCTGCACCCTCAGCAGAAGACCAATCAGAGTCACTGCAGGGACTGGCAGTTTCAAATTCTATTGGCTACTTTCACCATCCCAAGCCGCATTTTCCTCTACAGTTGCTTCTTGTTCTCTCTACAGTACAATATTGCCACAAAAAAAGCCATAAAAATTGTGGAGGATATTTGCGGTTTCTGCCAACAATTATTAGTTGGGTTCTAAGGAAAAATCCGACAACGACTGAGGCTACGAACTCTGAACCGCGACTTCGCGGGGGTATGCTGTATTTGCTGTTATCCTAATTTAAGAAATTAAAATATACTGTATTTTTTGCCTTTAATAATTTATTTAGCTTACATAAGAGCTGAATATATTTGGATCCATCAAATATTTTCATTGTATTAGTCTGTTGCATATTTATGAATGTTTTATGCTGATTGTGAAGGAAATGTATACCTTGGCAATGCTATTTTAAACAAAATACTTTCTGTTGCCACATTTGTTTTGTGTACAAAAGTTGATTTTCTCTTTTTCTCTTTCACATCTTTCAGGAGTGGATGTTAAGTGTGAAGCATGCCAGAGGTTTTTTAGAGATGGTTTGACGATTTCATTTACAAAAATCCTTACGGACGAGGCTGTGAGTGGCTGGAAATTTGAAATTCATGTGAGTAAATTACTGCTCAATAAACTGAATTAATTTACTAACTCAGCTGAAGTATAAAATATATTGTTGCAGCATGCTTTAATGCTATTTCAGATATGCTATTTTGGGTCTTTTGAGATGTACTCCTTGTATTTCTATTGAACATTAGTTGTGTGCTTTTAAAATATTTTGGGTTGGTGTTTACACTCTAATAAAATAATGTGAGAATTTAAGTAAACACTTAACATAGATCTCTCCGCAAGTCCTCTCACCTAATTCTAAAAATATGTCAGGAAGAGTGGTGAAAATGAACTAAAGCACTGAAAACCACATCTAAGCATTGTTTAAATTAATGCTGTCTGACTGATTAAAAAAGCATTTATGTATAATAATCCCATCCACATTGGGATACAATAATGTTCAGAAATGACACACACAAGTGTACTTATTCATCTCTCCCTTCCATTTTTTAACCTTCTCAATCCAGTTCTGGGTGCCAAACTCTTAACAAGATCAAGTGTAAGGCTAGAACAAACTTTGCACAGGAAATTAATGCATCTCACTGCTTACTCATGCGCACAACCAATTTTGAGAGTTAACCTAACATACATGTTCTGGGATTTGGCAGGAAAAATGGAGTATGTAGAAGTTTATCTAATTGAATTTTCTTACTAAGATACATCACTAACTTGGCATACTTAGGCTTAAGGCATAAAGGACTTTTATGCAAAATATTGAAAATATGCAATGAATGCACAAGGAACTGTGGTAGAGTGAACAAGACCAGTGAGGTGCCCCAAACTTGCACGTGTGGCGCCTCTATTTATTAACCCCTTAACCGCCCTCTGCCGGATATATCCGGCACCGTTGTTTTATTGCTAACGCCATACTGCCGGAATTATCCGGCACATTTGCCTGTGGTTATATGAATGCCTGGCAAGTAGTATAACTGACGGTTTGGCGTGGGTATTATTACTACGTTGTATTTCGACAAGTCTGTGGTTGTTTTGGCCAGTCATGTGACGTGATTCGCATGTAACAGCTGTGAATATGGCGAAACGTAAACTGACTTCAAGTGAGGCTTTGCAGGCGATTTTGGACAGTTCTGATCATGATTGTAGCAGTTCTGAAGAAGATTTTAGCGACAGTGATGAGCAGCAACGTGCGCTGCATGATACTGTGAATGAAGACGCATCGGATGACGGCGCTGAGTGGGTGTATCCCCAGCATCTCAGCTGGGCTGCTGCCCGTGGTGAACTACCTTTTCTGCATTCATTTGAGGGAACGTGTGGCTTTATTGTTGATGTAAACAATTACACTGCTGAGCAGTTTTATGAGCTGTTTGTGTCACCTGATTTGATCAGACATTTTGTTCATCAGACAAATCTTTATGCAGCACAGTTTATTGAGAAAAATCCCAATTTACCTCCACATTCCCGTGTTCGTGCTTGGTTTGACACTGATGAAAACGAAATGAAAAAATTCATTGGGATTTTGATGTTGATGGGAATAATCAGAAAACCAGATATTGAGATGTACTGGTCTACAGATCCTATGTATGCAACACCTATTTTTGCAGCTGTCATGACACGTAACCGATTCTCTTTGCTGCTGAAATTCTTTCATTTGAATGACAACAGAAATGAGCCAGATAAGAAAGATCCAAACCGCGACCACTTGTTCAAGCTACGTCCTTTGATTGATCATTTATTTGAAGCATTTCAGTTGCCCTACATGCCAGGACCGTCAGTTGCAGTTGATGAAAGTTTATTGTCGTGGAAGGGCCGCTTACAGTTTCGACAGTATCTACCATTGAAAAGGGCACGGTTTGGTATCAAGATGTTTTGCTTAGCTGAGAATTCAGGTTACATTTATAGATTTCGTGTATACACTGGCAACTTGCACAACATTTAGTGGTCAATACTGCTTGAATAAATGTAAAAAAAATGTAAAAAAGTAAAAAAACGAAAATTGTTCAGATTTCGCCTGGCGTGGGGAATATTTAGGGAGTTGGCGGTTAAAGGGTTAAAGTTGTCTACTGTGTGTAGACATGGCGCCCACGAATGTGCACAATTACCATCACAAAAGTAAAAATGATTTTACTAATAAAATCTTATGAATGCTTGAATTAAAGTGCAAATGTTGAGGATCGACTGTATTACATACATACTCAAACATTTGTGTACTGTATAAAAATTATACATACAGGTATACAAAGGGAGAGTATGTAGACTCCATACAGAAAGTGGCCAGACTTGTCTTCTAGAGCTGTGAGGTGGCAGCATGAACAACTGCATAAATCTGCTAATTAATGCAGCTGGGGTGGGGGGAGGAGTGTAATGGCCATGCTTAAATTTTTACTAATGAATAGCAAGAGTTTTCTCATGTTAGTGGCAGGTAATAATGCTTATGTAAACAACAGAAATAACAGCAAGTCATAGTAATATTTTTAAGATTTATAAGGTTTATATTGTTCAAAAAAGACAACCCTTAACTTGATTTATAGAGCAAACACTGAACTTGTACGTACTGTATGTACTGTTGTATTGTATATACAAGAATAAAGTATGTAATTTTACCAGAAATGTTGTCCTTGATTTCTGTAGATGTACAAGCCTTTTCATTTTTTGAAGAAATAGGCATTTGAGAGAGTTTATTATTGTCTTAGCACATAACTTTTAGTTGTGCAACATATAGAAACTTCCTCAGCTTTGATGCTCACAATCCGATTTATTCTATTTATTTGTAAATGATGATCCACTCTATCAAGAAAATGGTTGCTTTTCTGGTAAATCATCACAGGATTTTACTAGGTTTGTTAGTCTGTGCCTACAATGTTGAAATTTGTTGGGTTGATGTGTATTGCACAAGTAGGGTATTTGAACCTCCTTAGCGTTAACATTTTTTCTCAATAAAACATGTAAAAAGCATTGCGTTTTTGGCTTGAAAAATTACATTTTTATCAAGTCTCATCTTTCTACTATAAAACACATAAAACACTAAAAGTACAAAGTCAGAAGTGTATAAAGTATATTAATGATACAAATAATAATGAAAAATAATAATATGAATGAAGAATAATAATGATGCTAATACCATATATACTGTCAAAATATGTCTTTTGTGTGGTATATCTTAAATGTGAAAACTGCTTATATGTATGGTCTTTTACCCAACACTGTTCAGCATAACAGTTTGTCTCAACAACAGTTCTTTCGATCACATGATCAAGAAATAACTTCAAGTGAGTAAGTAGATCTTGACTTTTATTCCTAGTTGCCTCACAAATTTGAAAGAAGGTACTGCTGGTTTACTTGAAGCAGGGTAATCAGAAACACAAACACATATGCGATCAAGCTTTACTTTCAGATTTTTCAGAATTGCTTTTGGTTTCAGTGTCCGTTTCAGTTCCATTGCCAGACGACTTTGCTGTTGATGAGAAGCTACTTAACATCACTGCTTGTACTGTATAACTGGCAAGAGTGTGTTACACCTGGCATCTGAAAAACGTTTCTTACGAGACACCATTATGAGGCTAGGAGAAGATGCATCTACACCGTTTCTTGGGTAATGCTTGGGCCTGATGCCTACATTAGACACACCTATGTCGTTGTCTGAAGTAACGCTTGAGACTAAGGCCGGGTTGATACTTTACATGATTCAACGCATGCGCCTGTGAACGCCACTGCTAAGCAAGCAGTGTACTGTTTATACTTTACGTAAATCTGGAAGATTCCACCAGGTGACTGTGCATGATATCATCATAGTGAGAAAACTGCACAGATTCGCGGTGCTGTGAATTGCCCGAAACATCCATTAAATTCCGAGGACACCTTGCCACAATATCTCTGAAAAGGATAGATTTGTAATGATTACACCCATCAATCCAGGGATGCACCCATTCCAGCAAGCAACGGGTGCAAAACAGAAACAATCCCTGGGCGAGGCATTAGCGCATCACAAGGTGAATACAAGCATACACATATACTACCGTCATTTTGGCATCCCCAAACCTGCATGTCTTGGAAACCCACCAGAAAAACATGTAAACTCTAGGCAGGGAACATCAGGGATGTGATTCCCTGCGAGGCAGCAGCGCTACTGCTCCACCACCATGCTGCCCCTACATGTCTAATTATTGACAGTATTCATTATTTAAATAAAGTTAACGAATTTTCTGTAAAATGTAATATATATACTTTAATGCATTTCATCAAGAAAGTGATACTAAGTATAAATCTAAGGATTCTAAATGTGCAGAGAGCTGGAATATCATACATTGAATGTGTGTGGCAATTGCTGCTTGCCGATGCTCTCAGTTCAGGAGTAAGTCCCAGAAGCACGTAGCAATTAACAACTGGGTCGGTTTTAAGATGATGTTTAAAACATTCTACTTTAATGACAAAATAAACTATGAGATTAAAGTTGAAATTACCACTTTAATCACAAAATAGGCCTTTTCTCAAATACGCTGCTGTATTTTCTAATGCTGTTATGAAGTTGTGAATGTACCATGTCATTATGATGGGGAATACGTAACGCTGAAATATAAAAACACCACGAATGCATTTGTATGTCGGCATTTT
Source organism: Erpetoichthys calabaricus (assembly GCF_900747795.2). Classification (NCBI taxonomy): domain Eukaryota; kingdom Metazoa; phylum Chordata; class Cladistia; order Polypteriformes; family Polypteridae; genus Erpetoichthys; species Erpetoichthys calabaricus. The sequence goes on along the minus strand of NC_041397.2, from coordinate 128,085,892 downwards.
GCTTCACCACATCGAACCATTCATCAAACATTGAAGCATGCACGTCAATCCTGTAGGATCTGCAAAGCGGCTTTCTGTCCCATGTTGATAGTAAACAGGGACTTTGATGTCACGTTCTGACATGATCACACTTTGCCACCCTATTTTTTGCTGGTACTGCAACTCACACATGCGTCGTGTTAATTTCTGAGGACGTGCTCAAATGATGCATCAAATGAACTATTGGAACGCTTGGCAGCCATGATGCGTGCGTGTATGTATTCTGAGCATGAAGTATAAACAGGCACTTAAGCTGTTATTACTTTTACAGCCTGAGTAATCCTTGGGTCTAATGCTCATGCAAGACGCATCTACTCATTTGCCCGATTGACACTCAGGTCTAATGCTTTTAGCACTGTTTTCACATTGCTCTGGTCTAATGCTGGGGAGGTTAAAGGTGCTGAAAAGATCTATGGTTAAAGAAAGTTATCCTTGGATCACAAGAGATTCTACACTTCATTTTTAATGTTCCCTCTGCATGAAGTTTCTAGTTTTTGCTTGTCACAATTCTGCTTCTGTGTCCCCCTTTGAGCAGTGCTTTGCCTAGAGTTTTTTTTTTCTGGAGAAATGTCTGGAGTGTTTTAGCTTCTGGCTTCATTTGTTTAAATATTCAAGTAAATTCATCTTTATGTTCTGCTTTCCTTTTCTTTAATATTTTTCAGTCATAACTGTGTGGCATTTAGATATCGTAGGCAGTGGTTGTATGGTATATTGTATTTACATGAGGTGGCTCTGTTACTGTGGTTTTAAGAAGTAATGCCAGCTTCATACTGGTGGTGTTCATGAATTTAATGTTGGGAGTCAAGACTGAGGTTGATTTTGGGTGGCATTGAGATTCAAAATTTATATGTGGTCTGAAACTGTAATAGAATCAGTCCTGTGGCCTCAAATTTACAAGTACAAGGTTTTAGCATATGTGCATGAGGCTATAGAATATGAATTAGTTCTTTATAGGAGTTCTCTTAAGGTCTAGCAAGCCATTTTCTTAAGAAAACCCTTCTATTTCTTTAGTTTAAGGCCTTATCTATATATATAATTCTCCAAGCCGCCGCCAGAGTGGGCAAGACACTCATGAAAGCACGCAGGAAGGAGCCACGCCCACACCCATGTAAGCATGCAGGGAGGAGCCACGCCCACCAACTCTAAGACCATTGGATACGAATGAAAGTCGCAGAGCCATGCCCACCAACTCGGACACAATGCCTCGGAAAACACACCGTCATTTCTGTTTGTCTGTGCTACAGTCTACTTGCAGCTCTGAGCCACGTTGACTTTTCGGTTACGACGCACGACCGCGTGCAACATCGCAAACTGTTTTACACGCTACATACAGCAATTCGCATCCGCAACAAACATGCGTCTTCTTAGATGGTCCTGCAGGAACACGGAAAACGTTTCCCTGCCCACCAACACTCTTTATTCCCTGGCCCGCGTCCACCGCATCCGCGACAAACATGCGTCTTCTTAGATGGTCCTGCTTTGAACATCTCTGGAGAGATCTTAAAATGGCTGTGCACTGACGCTTCCCATCCAACCTGATGGAGCTTGAGAGGTGCTGCAAAGAGGAATGGGTGAAACTGGCCAAGGATAGGTGTGCCAAGCTTCTGGCATCATATTCAAAAAGACTTGAGGCTGTAATTGCTGCCAAAGGTGCATCGACAAAGTTTTGAGCAAAGGCTGTGAATACTTATGTACATGTGATTTCTCAGTTTTTTTATTTTTAATAAATTTGCAAAAAACTTAAAGTAAACTTTTTTCACGTTGTCATTATGGGGTGTTGTGTGTAGAATTCTGAGGAAAAAAATGAATTTAATCCATTTTGGAATGGATTAAATATAATCCATAACATAATCTGTAACATAACAAAATGTGGAAAAAGTGATGCGCTGTGAATACTTTCTGGATGCACTGTATTTATTTAATTAAATAAAAACTTTCCCAGCACGCTCCCACCCTCCATCGTTTTTCATCCCTTCAAAGATCGGAGGGAACAGAAAGTGATTGCCATTCTTGGATTTGCGATTCTTTAGAGAATCAGGGGTTTACTGGTAAATAAGAAATAAAACACTAAGTAGCAGTACTGGCTCTGGGATTGCAGTGAATATACAGTCACAAAATTTCCTTGAAAGCAAGTTTTCCATTAATTAACTAAACTCTCAGTTTGGCTTTTTCATACAGAATCACATTAATTTAGTTTCTGTAAAAAAGATGTATTACTGGCAAAGCATCATGTAAATATGCAACCACCAATATTCCACCACTGAAGAATCTGTTGCACCATCATGACTTTATTAGTTTCTTTTTATTTTTGTAAGTATGCAGTAATGTTTGAAATTAGTTTGGCACAACAGAAATCTTTGCCATGTGCATATTTTCCTTTTGCAGCAAAACAAGTGGTTCAATTTGTGTGAATTTCAGTTCTTCCTTTGCTATGTAATATACTTAGTCATTTGTCTTCTTTTGTGTCTGGAAACCTTTTACTACAGCAGATTCTTTGGCACATTTAGTTGTAGCCAATACACTTTTACAGCCTCCTGCATGTCATTTGCTGTTGAGTGTGCTGTTATAATTTCATGTTTGACATTATGTCAAAATCTGTTTTTCTGACTAAACAAGGCTGGCTTGCAGCAGTACTTGCACATTATTGTGTCTTCCTCCAGATTGTATAAAAGCCAGTTGAAGTCTGATAGCTAATTAGTCTGAAACTTCAACTTTTACACCTTCAACTTTTACACCCTGCTCCTATCTTTTGATTCAAAATAAGTGTTACTACTTTCAGTCGCGGTTGATGTGATGTGGGATTCACCCCTACGCTCTTGCTTAGTTTTTGGTTTCCTTTGCACACGAGGCTGTCCTGCTCAGGCATGGACTTAAATTTCTTCACAACCGTTTATTGTAAACAAACGTTAACGTTACATGTGTTTGCAAACGTGTAATGTGGTGGCATAATTAGAAGAGTGACTGCATCAAAAAAAAAACAAACCCAAAAATAGCAAGTGAAAATATGAACATTTACTAGTTAGTGGCTAATGACACATTTCTTTTGTTGCCTATCATGAAATTCTGTCACATATGCTTGTGTTATATTCGCATTGTAGAGGGCTGGACTATGACTTGAATTATTCCTCACTTCTAATAGAAAGTCTTGTTGTTATGCCCAGCATAGCAATCATTGAGTTCATATATGTGTATCACATAATGCTGAAGTAACATTCAGCTTGGTGGGATGACGGCAGTTCTTCCTCCTCCTCCTCTTGAGGCTTTAATGGTATGTTTCCTATTTTATTGTGTATCTCTGTTATGAGTTCAGACTTACACATTTTACAACTCAGAACTTTTTTTTTTTTTTTAAACACTGCATTCAGAGTACAGTGCTCCCAAACTCTGGAAGTCTTAGGTTGCACTGTCTTTTCTGGCACTTGCTTAACTGCCTGCATTTTTTCAGATTGGTTCAAAATTGAATGAAGTAGTGATGCAATACTCCGCCTAATGATGTAATTTACTAGTTGAGGAAAGTGATCATTGCCAGTGTTTTTATAATCAATTGTTGATTATGACAATTCATTGTTGTAGCACTAATATGGATAAATAATTTTATTTTATTTTTTTTCAAAAAACGTGACTTCTGACAAAGAAATGGGTTGGATTTGAATTGAGCAGCTGTGATATTGGCCACTGGGAATTGTATTATTTTATTCAATTGCAGTGGAATACAATGGCATCACATTCATTTTTGCCTAAAACATGACTGTTTACATTTTCTTTTAAAAAAATATTAATACTGCTGTTTTAATCTGAAAGATAGTTGCTTATAAAATCTTTATGTGGTGTTTGCTAGACAATGAATATATTTTAGTGTTCAGACCCCAAGGTTACCCCAATTTTTTAATACGTCTTATTTTGTAACACTGAGCAAGTCACTTGTGAATAGTTACAGTATCCTGATCTTGTAAGGCATCATGGATAAATACAAAATAATTAATAGTAGTAGTGATAATAATTATATGTAGATCTTTTTCTTTATTGTTTACTTGCTTTGATATGTATAACTCTTCTACTTTTTCAACAGAGGTGTATAATAAATAACACTCATCGTCTAGTAGAACTATGTGTGGCAAAGCTTTCCCAGGACTGGTTTCCTCTTCTTGAACTGCTTGCAATGGCCTTAAATCCTCACTGTAAGTTCCATATCTATAATGGTACACGTCCTTCTGAGACAGTGCCTGCAGGAGCACAGTTAGCCGAAGACGAACTTTTTGCCCGTCCACCTGATCCAAGGTCACCAAAGGTAAGTTTATCTGTTGTTGTCTGCATCTCTTTAACAACATCAGCTTTTCACAAGTTTGTCAGAATGTTTTTAGAACAATGTCAGTGATGGACACAGACTTTTTCAGTGGTTAAATTAGAAGTTGTAGCTAAAGTAATCTAGTGAAAATTTACAGGCATGCCTGTGTATAGTTTGGGGAAACATTTAAAGCATAGCATCAGAACTAATTGAAAAGAGAAAGTAGATACCTCAAAAGAACTACAAGAATTCAGAAATCAAGTACATTGATTATGACTGAGCATGTTTAAGATGCAGTTGGAGGAGCTCTGTTGAAATGGACTTGAAGCTGCAGTCATTGCATGGCAGATGCATTTTTTAACGACATACAGTATGGATGTGAAAGGAAAAACCCACACTAAATTTTCGTTTAATAGTATAATGTCATTAGTGCATGGTTGAAACCATCTTGTTTGTTTTTTTTTTCTTGTTCTTTTAACATACAGTACATATAAGTTAGCCAATAGTACAATGTTGAATGTTATTAAATACAAGACCTCCGTCGAATATGGTCAGATCTATGTTAATTCTTATCAGTGTTTGATGTAGGTTCTCATATAAGGTATAGTTTCAACTTTAAAAAAAAAAAAATGTCTGTGCTTATCATGACATGGCACTACTTGCAAAATAAGCTGAAAATTCTTTGGCTCTCATTTAGGAAAAAAATTTCATATTAATTATCCATTGGTGAAGAAACATCATTGATGCACCTCATCCATTGTCTCATTTTTAAGTATAACTCTGTTCTTTTGCATATGCCATGCCCATGATGAGTGAAGAGTATGACTTGTGCATTTTTTCCTAAAAGACAAAAAGCACATTTTTCTAAACATACTCCCTCACATGGTGAATCTTTTATAAAATTTTGTATCCAAGTGAAATCGAAAGATACATGTAGTATTGCCTACTAGTAATGCACTTAAGAAAGCATGACAAAATTGCTTGTAAGCAGGCCCAAGACACTGTGTACTTCAGAAGTCCAGAAGATATGACTAACAGTCTCTTTATAACTTGAGGCACTGTAAGTCTTTGTGTTTCTCAAATTTAAAAAAAAATGAATGTACTAAATGCAGTAATGGTCAGTGGATGCTTCCTCATTCCTTCATTTTAGCAGTTAAAATAACACTCAAGAAAATACAGAGAAATATTTTAAAGTTAAGAACAATAGTGACAGGTAAGTTTTTCATGGGCAGGTGTAAATTAACAGTTTGATAAATCCAGATCTTGAAAAGTTCAGCTGGACTTCAGAGCATTTTTTTTTTTGCAATGTGAAATGTTAGTTCAGTGCTATGGAAAGGAGCTGGCTGTAAAGAAATAATACGGACTACAGTAATTTGAGCCATTTACATTTTTTTTGTACACTACACCCTTATTTTCAGTGTGCGTTACAAAGAAGTTAATTAGGACTCAAAACAGCATGAAATGCTCCTGTCACAAGAGAAGTTATGCCTACTTTGGACAGTGTGAAAATTATATGTTGACTAAGGTAGTCATAATGACTATCTGATTTTGAAAAGGCTCAAAATACCTGATGGTTTGTAAAATAGTTATCTGTAATGGAGAAATACATCTCTTGAGGTTCAGAGTAATGCCAAGGGTGCCACAGATACCGAAAAATATTGTTTATGTCTTTGAATGTACAGGGGGTGGATTAATCAAAGGAAGAATACATAAGTACAAAGAAAATAATAAACCTTTGTCTTGCATATACAGTATAGAGATTTGCCAGTAAATGTCAAATAGATTGTCGTAATCACTTGCTCAACTCCCAAGGACCACACAACAAAGTCTAAACTACATTGGAATGTCCAAAGATCGGTAAAGTTAGCAAGAAATAGCAAAAGTAAATTGTGAGAATGCTGGCATTTTTCCAAGAATGTTAGGAATGGTATGTTAAATCTGTCTATATAAATCTTTCTACTAGTTTAGTGTGTCTGTCTTTCTGACTCACTCATCAACAAAACCTCTATTTCCCATTTAGTTAAATACCTGAAGTTAAACAGTATTTCTAAGTCAGTACAGTAGGTATATGCTTTTATATACCGTATGTGTATATATATGTGTGTAAAATTCTGTTACAATGAAATCTTCATTACAACGAAGTATTTTTATGGTCCCAACAGTTTCCCCATATGACACGAGTCTATAGGAATCTCATTACTAAGAGATACTTTCATTACAATGAAGTGCCTAAAAGACCTTGAAATGCCTGAATGAATCATCCACAGAGCAGTTAGTTCTGTGGTCGCAGCTCAGTTGTGCACAACGATCCCCAAACAGAAACACTGTATTTTTTTCTCTTTCTTTGAACTTTGTTCGTACTGTTTTTTTGCTGTTTTTGTTTTCTGTGGTTTTCAGTGATACCTTTTTGCATATTGCTCGTCAACATTTGAAAAACATCCATTAGAATTTAACTCATTGTCAGCCTCCTATAGAAACGGCAGACACGAAAAAGCGATAACAGTTCATATTAGAAAAAAAAAAAAACCTTTAAATTTTTGCGGCTCTTGATTCCGGCAAAAAGAAAAAATACATTGCTAGTGAATTGGAATTTCACCATTGACACTGTCAACTTTCTTGAAAGACCGAGCAAACTAAGAAGAAAAATCTTGGATTGCAAACGTATGCGAACTGCTGCATTTGAAGACATTGAAAAAGCAGGTTTTATGTGGTTCAGTGATGCTCGCTCAAGAAACATTCCTATTAATGCGGCACTCATTCAAGAAAATGTGAGGTTTCTAAACTCTCCCGAGACCTCCCCCAACTGAACAACACACCGAAGAGCATCCCTTAGTGCGATCACTGCGTCTGTGGAGTTCTGTTTATCCGTTGCCAAGGCAACAGCAGACTCGCAGCTCTGCTGCGGCCCATCACGAAGCAAACAGAAAAGATCACAATGGGTGATGCAAGGAACATTGTAAATGCAAGGAACAGTATTACTTGGCCACTGACCTAGCCACAACCCTGCCTGACTGCTGTGTCTGTGTATAAATAATAATAATAATTTGTTACATTTATATAGCGCTTTTCTCAGTACTCAAAGCGCTATCCACACAGGGAGGAACCGGGAAGCGAACCCACAATCTTCCACAGTCTCCTTACTGCAAAGCAGCAGTACTACCACTGCTCCACCTGTATAGGAGAGTGGCAGATCATGCTACAATAAATAACCGTGCAGTTCCTGTTTCAAGCTGAATATAGCCGGTTTTGCTAAAGTACTAAGACTCAGCCTCGTGTTTTGGGGTGCAAGACAGGGACTTTTAGCACAACCACGATCTTTTAGGATTTGCTTCTGTGGCGCTTCACTGCAGTGCTTTGAGCCTGCTGTTGCCCTGCCCCGGCAACGGACAAACAATCTTCCACAGATGTGGCAATCATGCTTCAGGATGCACTTCGGTGCGTCGCCCCGTTGGGTGGGGGTGGGGATCCCGAAAGAGTTCAGAAACCTCACAATATGAAGAAGAAGAAGAAAAGGATGATTCTGCTTCTGACTGATAACTGTGCTGCCCACAACATGCTTCCACATTTAGATAATGTTCATGTTAAATTCCTCCCACCCAATTGCACAGCAGTGCTTCAGCCATTGGATTTGGGCATCATTTGCACCCTGAAAGTGTATTATCGCAAGGAAATGCTGAGAAAAATTCTCATCAGCATAACTTATATATATTAATTACCCTTAGAAGTGTAGGCCTTTCATTTAAAGAGCAGGCAAAAACATTCTGCAGTAGTCCACAGCTGAAATATCAAAGCCTTATTTTGTTCTTTAAGTAATGGCTTTCTTACTGCCACTTGCCCTGTCAAACATGCAGCACAAAGTCTCCTCTTCACAGTAGAAACTGAGACTTGCTTTATCCGACTGTTGTTAAGCTGTGCTTGAAGCTGTTGTACTGTGAGGCGTCTATCATGGAAGCTGGTGACCCTCAAAAACTTAACTTCTGTGTAGTGTATTGTTGCTGTAATAACACAGGTATGTCTAGGTTATTTGGGGTGTTTTCTAATATGGAGCATAAAAAAATCCTACTTCTTTTATATGTATTAAGCTGAGCTAAGGACTGTAATGCTTAATTATCTCATTTTAATTTCACAACATCAAAAATAATTAGAAGTATTAATATTCACACCCCGTAGCATATTAAAGGGATGTAATAATACATGGATCTCAGAACACAAATCTATGCTCACTATATGATACATTTTCAATACATCCTTACCTATTTTAATAATTAACAAGTAAACTATAGTATTCTTCCCGACCCCAATCCAACCATCACAAAATGAATAAAATATATAGACGAGAATTTTTTGGGTTGATTTGATTTGGACATGATTTAGGTTGTTTTAACTAAGACTTGACTTCTCCACTTAGCATTTCTGATTCCTTTGTCAGGCAAGGCTGTATGCATTTTGCATTAAAAAGTGAAATCATTAGAAAACTAAAAAAATGTAAGCTTAAACTGGTGCTCTCTGTGTCCTTTTGCCAATTTATTGAGGATGGAGAGAAGGTGACATAAACCAAGGTGTGGACAAGTGTCATCACATAATTATACAAGGTCAATTTAGTACTGCTCAGCAGGTAACAATATATTGCAGTAAACCGATATAAACATGACGGTTACATGCATGCTCCAAACTAATATCTAATAGCCATGTTGTTGGGATCGAGGATTGTCTCACATTTAGAGTGCTCATGTGGCAAATTGCTGTTGATGACAGGATGCAAACTTCTCTCCTGTCCTCTACAAAGAAAGAGTGAATGGCTTTGCTCTGGCGTTTGACTGCATGCCTTCATCTTGCAGCTGGCTCAAGTCACTTGATCATTGTTACATGTGAAATGCAGCCCCAGAAGATTATTAAAAATAACCTGTTTGTAATTCTTTAATTTTGCAGTAACAAAGCTGAATATGCTAACATATTGCATTTGTTATTACATTAAATTATTGGGTTGAGTAAGTTAAAAGATTGGCTCATTTATGATTCAGTGAGGACTTTCTTACTTTTATGCTAATTACTTTTAAGTAGAAGAAACATGATTTATTGGGCCAAAAGTTGAATGTCATTAAGCAGTGTAGTGCTTGTTATGTGTTGTTTCTTTTATTATATTATAATCTCTGCCTTTTTGTCCTTTGTTTTTGAAAACAGGGCTGGCTTGTGGATCTCATAAATAAATTTGGCACATTAAGCGGATTTCAAATACTGCACGATCGTTTCACAAGTGGCCAAGCACTTAATGTTCAGATTATTGCAGCACTCATCAAGTATGTAAGAGGTGTCATTTTTTTTCTTCCCACTGAAAGTCCTCATAGAAACATAGGAATTTAGAATTTAGCGGAATTTCCATAATGTGACCTTTTTATTACGCTGTGATGTATACATTATTTTAGCCAAACCCCTGCACAGTTTAATGTTATTGTATTTGTTTTACACTCCTACTTATAAAGCATAGTTCCTGTTGGTTCTGCCTCAATGTTGGATACTAAAAGTAACATGTTATATAATTTGTGGTTAGTGCTTTTTTTTTTGGAATGGCAGCATTGTACTAATGGTTCTCAGTTGCTTTAACTCCACTGTTTGTTTCCATATGGACTTTTTTCATCTCCCTATCACTTTTGAAAAACAAAGCACAGACCTGGTGGTGAAAAATTTAAATGTATGGAGAAAGTGATTGAAGTAAATTGAACAGCTAGACAAGATATGAACCAACACTTGAACACTCTCAGATTAACATATTGTACTGTTTTGAATATTTGACATTAGTTTTGATCAGCAAAATTTGGCAAAGCATTTTTTGCAGTGAATATGCTGTATTTGCTGGTTACCTTATTTGTCAAATCTTTTCTTATAAGTTCGCGTTGTGGCTGGCTTAGAGGACTATTTTTTCCCCGGTGCCCCATGATGCTTTGTAAGGCTACTATGGCATTACAGAGCTACAGCAGCCATGTGGCAGAGCTTTCATGCAGTAGTACTGTAAGATCCTTGCAGGGATGCTTCGGGCATGCACAATGACACAGCCAGATCAGTACTCCAGCCTCCCACCCCTTTATTTGTTTAAAATAAATAAATAAATAAATAAATAAATTGAGGGATATGTTGGCTGGCAGTACTGCCACCTGATATCTGTGCAGAGCCACAAATTGTTATTATGCATGCAAATTAGCCATGGGCTGGCTCTACCTTCCAAAACAAGCCTTAAAGGGGTCCTCTACACATGTATGTGTGTGTGTGTATATAGTGAGGTGTGGGTCCCAAAAACCTCACATCCAATCCCCTCCATCATCCCCCAAGCTTTGTTAAAACAGGATGAATGAAGCGACCTTCAAAGCCAGGCTCAGCCAGAAAGGATGTCTGTGTTGACATGCGCAGACCTGGGCTGATGGCAAACATCAAAGCAAAGAGCTGTAAACTAATAAACCACTTAGTGAGTTGGGATTTGGTATCTTTCTGCTGGTAGAGCAACAGGAGCATTGTGTGATCTGTTACTAGTGTAAACTGTCTGTCCCACAAGCAATAGTGTAGGGCTTCCACTGCCCACTTAATTACCAAACATTCCTTCTCGAAATTTTGAGTAATTACTCTCCCTGGGAAGTAATTTCCTGCTCAGAAACGTGATGGGATGTTCTTCCGAAACACTGAGAAAGCAACGATCCTAAACCAAAAGCACTCGCATCCGTCTGTAGAATGAATTCCTTAGAAAAGTCCGGATTCTGCAGAACAGGGAATGAAGACAAAGTGACCTTTAAGTCAGAGAAGTACCTCTCACAATCATCAGTCCAGACAATGATGCAGTTTTTCTGCCCTTTGTCAGGTCAGTGAGAGGGGAGTCCCTGTACAGGAAGTTCCGATTGAATCGTCTGTAATATCCAGCAAGTCCTCTGAAAGCATGAACCTGCTTCTGCGTTTCTGGACTTGGATATGCAAGCACCTCATTCACCTTGACCCCAGGTGTTCCCCAAATAATGCGTTTCTGACATACCCATTTTACACTTCTTAGGGTTAGCTATCAACCAAGCCAGCCTCAAATTGTCAAGCACTGCTTGCAGGCGGTCGAGATATGACCTCAAATCATTACTGAAAATTACCAGATCTTTGAGAGATGCCCCAGCATACTTGGAATGTGGTCACAGGATCTGGTCCACCATCCGCTGAAAAGTTAATGGCTCACCATAGAGAACAAATTGAGGATTAATTCGAACAACCTGTCCAGGGTGGTGAATGTGGTCTTCTTGCAACTGGATGCCTCCAGTTGTAACTGCCAGTATACTTTTCGCGAATTACACACATTTCGAGCATCTGCTTTACCTCCTCATGTATCAAAGTTACTTTTTGCTTCCAGAAGATGATATGGACACATCTGTATTTTAACACTGGATTCAGTTGTGATCTTCTGTTCAGCAATTTCAGTCTGACCATGCACAGCTGAAAAGATATCAGAGTTCCTTCCGATCAGTGAGAGCAACTCAACCTTCTCGGTGTCCATCAAATCATCCCCAATAGCAATCTCTGTCTGAGAGACTTCCACTGATGTGGCAGACATAATTTTTTGTGCAATTCATACCACTCTTTCAAATAGATTAACACACAAGGTTTGCATGGGCTTTTGGTGGCCAGGTATTCTAACCTTATATTTTATGGGACTCATGCACTCCTCCACAACTGCTGGACTCAGCTGATTAGTCTAAAATTTCTTTTCTTGTCATAATTATGTTTTTGTTTCTCCTGTTCTCACTGCTGATGCTCAACCGCATTAGAAGACAATTTTGAAATCTGCTCTTGGATCTAAATGACTCGATCGACAAATCTCACCCTAGGAGTCACACTGCGAACCCCTGTCCATTCCTCCTGAAAAATATCCAATACCTATCTTGGTCGGAGGCCAAATAACATTTTGAATGGACTCAAGCCTGTCAATGCCTGGTGTTTGGGTCTTCTGAATAGCAAATAGGAAGAAGGGTAACACAGTGTCCCGGGAAGTCTGATCATCATGTCCCACCCACCAAATCATCTGTTTGAAGTCATGTTACATTGTTCAGTCAGGCTTTCGGCTGAGGGTGATAAACAGTGATGCTAAGTTGTTTAATGGTAAGGTTCCCACACAGCTGCTTCATTACATTTTAATGAAATGTAAATTTCAGTACAGTAATCCCTCCTCCATCGCGGGGGTTGCGTTCCAGAGCCACCCGCGAAATAAGAAAATCCGCGAAGTAGAAACCATATGTTTATATGGTTATTTTTATATTGTCATGCTTGGGTCACAGATTTGCGCAGAAACACAGGAGGTTGTAGAGAGACAGGAACGTTATTCAAACACTGCAAACAAACATTTGTCTCTTTTTCAAAAGTTTAAACTGTGCTCCATGACAAGACAGAGATGACAGTTCTGTCTCACAATTGAAAGAATGCAAACATATCTTCCTCTTCAAAGGAGTGCGTGTCAGGAGCACAGAATGTCACATAGATAGAGAAAACAATCTCTAGCAAACAAATCAATAGGGCTGTTTGGCTTTTAAGTATGCGAAGCACCGCGGCACAAAGCTGTTGAAGGCGGCAGCTCACACCCCCTCCGTCAGGAGCAGGGAGAGAGAGAGAGACAGAGTTTGTTTTTCAGTCAAAAATCAATACGTGCCCTTTGAGCTTTTAAGTATGCGAAGCACCGTGCAGCATGTCGTTTCAGGAAGCAGCTGCACAAAAGATAACAACTTGAAGATAATCTTTCAGCATTTTTAGACGAGCGTCCGTATCGTCTAGGTGTGCGAACAGCCCCCCTGCTCAATCCCCCTACGTCAGGATCAGAGAAACTCAGCACAAGAGAGGGAGAAAAGTAAGCAATCTAGCTTCTCAGCCATCTGCCAATAGCGTCCCTTGTATGAAATCAACTGGGCAAACCAACTGAGGAAGCATGTACCAGAAATTAAAAGACCCATTGTCCGCAGAAATCCACGAACCAGCAAAAAATCCGCGATATATATTTAAATATGCTTACATATAAAATCCGCGATGGAGTGAAGCCGCGAAAGGTGAAGCGCGATATAGCGAGGGATCACTGTATAAAAAACTTTTTTTTGGCCAAAAATGGCTACTGAAGATAATGCAATGCAAAAAAATAAGTTAATTTGCACTTATACTTTTCACACTGAGTCTTTGGAACCCTGCAGCAGGCCTTCTCAAAGAAACAGTCTGTTGTGAAATTTCTGTACTCGGGCAGTCTTGGCGAAAGTGTTGGCTTGAAATTGTAGAAACAGGCAAATT